>NW_027480714.1:0-367295 GCF_051401765.1 Calliopsis andreniformis | reverse complement strand
AATCCTCAATCCTCAATTCTCAATCCTCAATCCTCAATCCTCAGACCTCAAACATCAATACTAAACCCTCTGTCCTCGTCCTCAATCCACAACCCTCAATCCTCGATCCTCAATATTCAATCATCAATATTCAATCTTCAATCCTCAATCCCCAATCCTCAATACTCAATCCTCAATCCTCAATGTTCAATCCTCAATACCCAATCCTCAATCTTCAATCCTCAATCCTCAATCCTCAACACTCAGTCCCCAATCCTCAATCTTCAATACTCAATCCTCAATCCTCAATCCTCAATCCTCAATCCTCGTTCTTCAATCCTCAATACCCAATCCTCAATCTTCAATCCTCAATCTTCTATCCTCAGTCCTCAATCCTCAATCCGCACTCCTCAATCCTCAATCGTCAATCCACAATCCTCAGCCATCAATACTCAATCCTATATCCTCAACCCTCATTCCTCAGTCCTCAACACTCAATCTTCAGTCCTCAATCCCCAATCTACAATCCTCAATTATCAATCCTAAATCCTCAATCTTCAACCTCAATCCTCAATCTTGAAACATGAATACACAATTCTTAATCTTCAATCCTCAAACCTCAATCGTCAACACTCAATCCTCAACCCTGAGTCCACAAACCTCAATCCTCAATCCTCAACCATCAATCCTCAATCCTCAATCCTCAATCCTCAGTCCTCATTCCTCAGTCCTCAGTCCTCAAAGTTCTATCCTCAAACCTCAGCCCTCTTCGTCAATCCTCAATCCTCAATCCTCAAACCTCAATCTTCAATCCTCAATACTCAGTCTACAATCTTCAATCCTCAATCCTCAATCCTAAATCCTCATTCTTCAATCCTCAATACCCAATCCTCAATCTTCAATCCTCAATCCTCAATCCTCAATTCTCAATCCTCAATCCTCAATCCTCAGACCTCAAACATCAATATTCAACCCTCAGTCCTCGTCCACAATCCACAAACCTCAATCCTCAATCCTCAATTCTCAATTCTCAATCCTCAATCCTCAGACCTCAAACATCAATACTAAACCCTCAGTCCTCAATCCTCAATCTTCAATCCTCAATACTCAATCTTCTATCCTCAATCCTCAATCCTCAATCCTCAATCCTCAATCCTCAGACCTCAAACATCAATATTCAACCCTCAGTCGTCGTCCTCAATCCACAACCCTGAATCCTCAATTCTCAATCCTCAATCCTCAATTTTCAAACCTCAATACTCAATCTTCAATCCTCAATCCTCAATCCTCAATCCTCAATCTTCAATCCTCAATACTCAATCTTCTATCCTCAATCCTCAATCCTCAATCCTCAATCCTCATTCTTCAATCCTCAACACCCAATCCTCAATCTTCAATCCTCAATCCTCAATCCTCAATCCTCAATTCTCAATCCTCAATCCTCAATCCTCAGACCTCAAACATCAATACTAAACCCTCAGTCCTCGTCCTCAATCCACAACCCTCAATCCTCGATCCTCAGTCTTCAATCGTCAATATTCAATCTTCAATCCTCAATCCTCAATCCTCAATACTCAATCCTCAATACTCAATGTTCAATCCTCAATACCCAATCCTCAACCTTCAACCCTCAATCCTCAATCCTCAATCCTTAATACTCAATCCTCAATCCTCAGTCCTCAAACCTCAATCCTGAATCCTCAATCCTGAATCCTCAATCCTCAGACCTCAAACATCAATACTAAACCCTCTGTCCTCGTCCTCAATCCACAACCCTCAATCCTCGATCCTCAATATTCAATCATCAATATTCAATCTTCAATCCTCAATCCCCAATCCTCAATACTCAATCCTCAATCCTCAATGTTCAATCCTCAATACCCAATCCTCAATCTTCAATCCTCAATCCTCAATCCTCAACACTCAGTCCCCAATCCTCAATCTTCAATCCTCAATCCTCAATCCTCAATCCTCAATCCTCAATCCTCGTTCTTCAATCCTCAATACCCAATCCTCAATCTTCAATCCTCAATCTTCTATCCTCAGTCCTCAATGCTCATTCCGCACTCCTCAATCCTCAATCGTCAATCCACAATCCTCAACCATCAATACTCAATCCTCTATCCTCAACCCTCATTCCTCAGTCCTCAACACTCAATCTTCAGTCCTCAATCCCCAATCTACAATCCTCAATTATCAATCCTAAATCCTCAATCTTCAACCTCAATCCTCAATCTTGAAACATGAATACACAATTCTTAGTCTTCAATCCTCAAACCTCAATCGTCAACCCTCAATCCTCAACCCTGAGTCCACAAACTTCAATCCTCAATCCTCAACCATCAATCCTCAATCCTCAATCCTCAATCCTCAGTCCTCATTCCTCAGTCCTCAGTCCTCAAAGTTCTATCCTCAAACCTCAGCCCTCTTCGTCAATCCTCAATCCTCAATCCTCAAACCTCAATCTTCAATCCTCAATACTCAGTCTACAATCTTCAATCCTCAATCCTCAATCCTAAATCCTCATTCTTCAATCCTCAATACCCAATCCTCAATCTTCAATCCTCAATCCTCAATCCTCAATTCTCAATCCTCAATCCTCAATCCTCAGACCTCAAACATCAATACTAAACCCTCTGTCCTCGTCCTCAATCCACAGCCCTCAATCCTCGATCCTCAATATTCAATCATCAATATTCAATCTTCAATCCTCAATCCCCAATCCTCAATACTCAATCCTCAATCCTCAATGTTCAATCCTCAATACCCAATCCTCAATCTTCAATCCTCAATCCTCAATCCTCAACACTCAGTCCTCAATCCTCAATCTTCAATCCTCAATCCTCAATCCTCAATCCTCAATCCTCAATCCTCGTTCTTCAATCCTCAATACCCAATCCTCAATCTTCAATCCTCAATCTTCTATCCTCAGTCCTCAATCCTCAATCCGCACTCCTCAATCCTCTATCGTCAATCCACAATCCTCAGCCATCAATACTCAATCCTCAATCCTCAATCCTCAGTCCTCATTCCTCAGTCCTCAGTCCTCAAAGTTCTATCCTCAAACCTCAGCCCTCTTCGTCAATCCGCAATCCTCAATCCTCAAACCTCAATCTTCAATCCTCAATACTCAGTCTACAATCTTCAATCCTCAATCCTCAATCCTAAATCCTCAGTCTTCAATCCTCAATACCCAATCCTCAATCTTCAATCCTCAATCCTCAATCCTCAATTCTCAATCCTCAATCCTCAATCCTCAGACCTCAAACATCAATATTCAACCCTCAGTCCTCGTCCACAATCCACAAACCTCAATCCTCAATCCTCAATTCTCAATCCTCAATCCTCAATCCTCAGACCTCAAACATCAATACTAAACCCTCAGTCCTCAATCCTCAATCTTCAATCCTCAATACTCAATCTTCTATCCTCAATCCTCAATCCTCAATCCTCAATCCTCAATCCTCAGACCTCAAACATCAATATTCAACCCTCAGTCCTCGTCCTCAATCCACAACCCTGAATCCTCAATTCTCAATCCTCAATCCTCAATCCTCAGACCTCAAACATCAATACTAAACCCTCAGTCCTCGTCCTCAATCCACAACCCTCAATCCTCGATCCTCAGTCTTCAATCGTCAATATTCAATCTTGAATCCTCAATCCTCAATCCTCAATACTCAATCCTCAATACTCAATGTTCAATCCTCAATACCCAATCCTCAACCTTCAATCCTCAATCCTCAATCATCAATCCTTAATCCTCAATCCTCAATCCTCAGTCCTCAAACCTCAATCCTGAATCCTCAATCCTGAATCCTCAATCTTCAGCACTCAGTCCTCAACAATCAGTTGTCAATCCTCAATCCTCAGTAGAATATCCTCAATTCACAGGTCTCAATACTCAATACTCAACCTGCAATCTTCAAATCTCTATCCACAAACATCAATTCTCATCACTCAACCCTCAACACTCAGTCCCCAATCCTCAATCTTCAATCCTCAATCCTCAATCCACAGTTCTCAATCCTCAATCTTCAATCCTCAATACTCAATCTTCAATTCTAAATCCTCAATCCTCGGTCCTCAATCCTCAATCGTCAATCTCAAATCATGAATACTCAACCTTCAATCCTCAATCCTCAGTTCTCAAAACTCAATCCTCAATCCTCAATGTTCAATCCTCAATACCCAATCCTCAATCTTCAATCCTCAATCCTCAATCCTCAATCCTCAATCCTCAATCCTCAATCGTCAGTCCTCAAACCTCAATCCTGAATCCTCAATACTGAATCCTCAATCTTCAGCCCTCAGTCCTCAACAATCAGTTGTCAATCCTCAATCCTCAATATAATATCCTCAATTCACAGGTCTCAATACTCAATACTCAACCTGCAATCTTCAAATCTCTATCCACAAACATCAATTCTCATCACTCAACCCTCAACACTCAGTCCCCAATCCTCAATCTTCAAACCTCAATCCTCAATCCACAATTCTCAATCCTCAATCTTCAATTCTCAATACTCAATCTTCAATCCTCAATCCTCAATCCTCGGTCCTCAATCCTCAATCGTCAATCTCCAATCCTGAATACTCAACCTTCAATCCTGAATCGTCAATCCTCAATCCTCAATCCTCAATCCTCATTATTCAATCCTCAATACCCAATCCACAATTTTCAATCCTCAATCCTCAATCCTCAATTCTCATCCCTCAATCCTCAATCCTCAATCCTCAATCCTCGATCGTCAGTCTTCAATCCTCAATACTCAATATTCAATCCTCAATCCTCAATCCTCAATCCTCAATCCTCAAACCTCAATCTTCAATCCTCAATACTCAGTCTACAATCTTCTATCCTCAATCCTCATTCCTAAATCCTCATTCTTCAATCCTCAATACCCAATCCTCAATCTTCAATCCTCAATCCTCAATCCGCAATTATCAATCTTCAATCCTCAATCCTCAGACCATAAACATCAATATTCAACCCTCAGTCCTCGTCCTCAATCCACAAACCTCAATCCTAAAACCTCAATCTTCAATCATCAATACTCAATCGTCAATCCTCAATCTTCAATCCTCAATCCTCAATCCTCAATCCTCAATCTTCAATCCTCAATCCTCAATCCTCAATCCTCACTCCTCAATCCACAATCCTCAATCCTCAATCTTCAATCCTCAATGCTCATTCTTCAATCCTCAATACTCAATCCTCAATCTTCAATCCTCAATCCTCAAACCTCAATCCTCAATCCTCAATTCTTAATCCTCAATCCTTAGTCCTCAGTCCTCAAACCTCAATCCTCAACCCTCAGCCCTCATCCTCAATCCTCAACCCTCAATCCTCAATCCTCAATCTTTAATCCTCAAGACTCAATCTTCAATAATCAATCCTCAATCCTCAATACTCAATCCTCAATCCTCAATCTTCAATCCTCAATCTTTAACCCTCAATCCTCAATCCTCAATCCTAAATCCTCAATCCTCAACCTTCAAACCTCAATACTCAATCTTCAATCCTCAATCCTCAATCCTCAATCCTCAATCCTCAATCCTCAATTTTCAATCCTCAACACTCAATCTTCAATCCTCAATCCTCAAACCTCAATCCTCAATCGTCATTCTTCAATCCTCAACACCCAATCCTCAATCTTCAATCCTCAATCCTCAGTCCTCAATTCTCAATCCTCAATCCTCAATCCTCAGACCTCAAACATCAATACTCAACCCTCAGTCCTCGTACTCAATTCTCAATTCTCAATCCTCAATCCTCAATACTCAATCTTCAATCCTCAATAATCAATCTCCAATCCTAGATCCTCAATCCCCAATCCTCAATCCTTAATCCTCAATCTTCAATCCTCAATCCCCAGTCCTCAATCTTCAATCCTCAATGCTCAATCATCAATCCTCAATCCTCAGTCCTCAATCCTGAATCCTCAATCCTCAAACCTCAATCCTCAACCGTCAGTCATCGTCCTCAATCCTAAACCCTCAATCCTCAATCCTCTATCTTCAATCCTCAATACTCAGTATTCAATCCTCAATCCTCAATCCTCAATCCTCAATCTTCAATCCTCAATCCTCAATCCTCAATCCTCAATCCTCAATCCTCATTCTTCAATCCTCAATACCCAATCCTCAATCTTCAATCCTCAATCCTCAATCCTCAATTCTCAATCCTCAATCCTCAGTCCTCAGTCCTCAAACCTCAATCCTCAATCCTCAATCCTCAAACCTCAATCCTGGGTACTCAAACCTCAATACACAACCTTCAATCCTCAATACTCAACCTTCCATCCTCAATCCTCAATACTCAATCCTCAATCCTCAATCCTTAATCCTCAGACCCCAATCCTCAATATTCAATCCTCAATCCTCAATCCTCAATCCTCAAACCTCAATCCTCAATCCTCAACCCTCAGTAATCAACACTCGATCCTCAATCCTCAATCTTCAATCCTCAACACTCAATCCTCAATTCTCAATCCTCAATTCTCTATCCTCAATCCTCAATCCTCAATCCTCAATCCTCAATCCACAATCCCCAATTGTCAATCCTCAATCCTCAACCATCAATCCTCAATCCTCAATCCCCAATCCTCAATCCTCAATCGTCAATCCTCAACCCTCAACCTTCAATCCTCAACCACCAATCGTCAATCCTCAATCCTCAATCGTCAATCCACAAACCTCAACCTTCAATCCTCAATACTCAATCCTCAATATTCAATCCTCAATAGAATAACCTCAATTCTCAGTTTTCAATACTCAGTCCTCAACCTTCAATCGACAGTCCACAATCCTCAATTTTCAACCCTCAATCCTCAATCCCCTGTCCACGACACTCAATCTTCAATCCTCAATCCTCAATAGTCAATCCTCAGTCCTCAACCTACAATCCTCAATCGTCAATCCTCAATCCTCAACCATCAATCCTCTATCCCCAATACTCAGTCTTCAATCCTCAGTCCCCAATCCTCAATATTCAATCCTCAATCCTCAATCTTCTATCCTCAATCCTCAATCCTCAATCCGCACTCCTCAATCCTCAATACTCAACCATCAATCCTCAATTCTCAATACTCAATAGAATATCCTGAATTCTCAGGATTCAATACTCAAACCTCATTCCTCAACCCTCAGCTCTCATCCTCCATCCTCAATCCTCAATGCTCAATCCTCAATCTTCAATCCTCAATACTCAATCTTCAATTCTCAATCCTCAATCCTCAATACTCAATCCTCAGTCATGAATACTCAATCTTCAATACTCAATCATCAATCCTCAATCCTCAATCCTCAATCCTCAATCCTCAATCCTAAATCCTCAATCCTAATTCCCCAAACGTCTATCCTTAACCCTAAGTCCTCATCCTCAATTCTCAATACACAATCGTCAATCCTCACTCCTCAATCATCAATCCTCAATCTTCAATACTCAATCCTCAATCCTCAATCCTCAATCCTCAATCCTCAATCCTCAAACCACAGTCCTCAATCCTCAGTCATGAGTACTCAATTTTCAATACTCAATCCTCAATCCTCAATCCTCAATCCTCAAACCTCAATCCTCAATCCTCAATCATCATTCCCCAAACCTCAATACTCAATCCTCAATCCTCAATCTTCAATCCTCAATATTTAATCTTCAATCCTGAATCCTCAATCCTCAATCCTCAATCCTCAATCCTCAATCCTCAATCCTCAATCTTCAATCCTCAATACTCAATCTTCAATCCTCAATCCTCAATCCTCAATCCTCATTCTCCAATCCTCAATACCAAAACCTCAATCTTCAATCCTCAATCCTCAATCCTCAATTCTCAAACCTCAATCCTCAATCCTCACACCTCAAACATCAATACTCAACCCTCAATCCTCAACCCTCAGCCCGCATCCTCCATCCTCAATACTCGATCCTCAATCCTCAATACTCGATCCTCAATCCTCAATCTTCAATCCTCAATACTCAATCTTCAATCCTCAATCCTCAATCCTCAAACCTCAGTCCTCAATACTCAGTCATGAATACTCAATCTTCAATACTCAATCCTCAATCCTCAATCCTCAATCTTCAATCCTCAATACTCAATCTTCTATCCTCAATCCTCAATCCTCAATCCTCAATCCTCATTCTTCAATCCTCAACACCCAATCCTCAATCTTCAATCCTCAATCCTCAATCCTCAATCCTCAATTCTCAATCCTCAATCCTCAATCCTCAGACCTCAAACATCAATACTAAACCCTCAGTCCTCGTCCTCAATCCACAACCCTCAATCCTCGATCCTCAGTCTTCAATCGTCAATATTCAATCTTGAATCCTCAATCCTCAATCCTCAATACTCAATCCTCAATACTCAATGTTCAATCCTCAATACCCAATCCTCAACCTTCAATCCTCAATCCTCAATCCTCAATCCTTAATCCTCAATCCTCAATCCTCAGTCCTCAAACCTCAATCCTGAATCCTCAATCCTGAATCCTCAATCTTCAGCACTCAGTCCTCAACAATCAGTTGTCAATCCTCAATCCTCAGTAGAATATCCTCAATTCACAGGTCTCAATACTCAATACTCAACCTGCAATCTTCAAATCTCTATCCACAAACATCAATTCTCATCACTCAACCCTCAACACTCAGTCCCCAATCCTCAATCTCCAATCCTCAATCCTCAATCCACAGTTCTCAATCCTCAATCTTCAATTCTCAATACTCAATCTTCAATCCTCAATCCTCAATCCTCAATCCTCGGTCCTCAATCCTCAATCGTCAATCTCCAATCCTGAATACTCAACCTTCAATCCTGAATCGTCAATCCTCAATCCTCAATCCTCAATCCTCATTCTTCAATCCTCAATACCCAATCCACAATTTTCAATCCTCAATCCTCAATCCTCAATTCTCATCCCTCAATCCTCAATCCTCAATCCTCGATCGTCAGTCTTCAATCCTCAATACTCAATATTCAATCCTCAATCCTCAATCCTCAATCCTCAATCCTCAAACCTCAATCTTCAATCCTCAATACTCAGTCTACAATCTTCTATCCTCAATCCTCATTCCTAAATCCTCATTCTTCAATCCTCAATACCCAATCCTCAATCTTCAACCCTCAATCCTCAATCCGCAATTATCAATCTTCAATCCTCAATCCTCAGACCACAAACATCAATATTCAACCCTCAGTCCTCGTCCTCAATCCACAAACCTCAATCCTAAAACCTCAATCTTCAATCATCAATACTCAATCGTCAATCCTCAATCTTCAATCCTCAATCCTCAATCCTCAATCCTCAATCTTCAATCCTCAAACCTCAATCCTCAATCCTCAATTCTTAATCCTCAATCCTTAGTCCTCAGTCCTCAAACCTCAATCCTCAACCCTCAGCCCTCATCCTCAATCCTCAACCCTCAATCCTCAATCCTCAATCTTTAATCCTCAAGACTCAATCTTCAATAATCAATCCTCAATCCTCAATACTCAATCCTCAATCCTCAATCTTCAATCCTCAATCTTTAACCCTCAATCCTCAATCCTCAATCCTAAATCCTCAATCCTCAACCTTCAAACCTCAATACTCAATCTTCAATCCTCAATCCTCAATCCTCAATCCTCAATCCTCAATCCTCAATCTTCAATCCTCAACACTCAATCTTCAATCCTCAATCCTCAAACCTCAATCCTCAATCGTCATTCTTCAATCCTCAACTCCCAATCCTCAATCTTCAATCCTCAATCCTCAGTCCTCAATTCTCAATCCTCAATCCTCAATCCTCAGACCTCAAACATCAATACTCAACCCTCAGTCCTCGTTCTCAATTCTCAATTCTCAATCCTCAATCCTCAATACTCAATCTTCAATCCTCAATAATCAATCTCCAATCCTAGATCCTCAATCCCCAATCCTCAATCCTTAATCCTCAATCTTCAATCCTCAATCCCCAGTCCTCAATCTTCAATCCTCAATGCTCAATCATCAATCCTCAATCCTCAGTCCTCAATCCTGAATCCTCAATCCTCAAACCTCAATCCTCAACCGTCAGTCCTCGTCCTCAATCCTAAACCCTCAATCCTCAATCCTCTATCTTCAATCCTCAATCCTCAATCCTCAATCCTCAATCCTCAATCCTCATTCTTCAATCCTCAATACCCAATCCTTAATCTTCAATCCTCAATCCTCAATCCTCAATTCTCAATCCTCAATCCTCAGTCCTCAGTCCTCAAACCTCAATCCTCAATCCTCAATCCTCAAACCTCAATCCTGGGTACTCAAACCTCAATACACAATCTTCAATCCTCAATACTCAACCTTCCATCCTCAATCCTCAATACTCAATCCTCAATCCTCAATCCTTAATCCTCAGACCCCAATCCTCAATATTCAATCCTCAATCCTCAATCCTCAATCCTCAAACCTCAATCCTCAATCCTCAACCCTCAGTAATCAACACTCGATCCTCAATCCTCAATCTTCAATCCTCAACACTCAATCCTCAATTCTCAATCCTCAATTCTCTATCCTCAATCCTCAATCCTCAATCCTCAATCCTCAATCCACAATCCCCAATTGTCAATCCTCAATCCTCAACCATCAATCCTCAATCCTCAATCCCCAATCCTCAATCCTCAATCGTCAATCCTCAACCCTCAACCTTCAATCCTCAACCACCAATCGTCAATCCTCAATCCTCAATCGTCAATCCACAAACCTCAACCTTCAATCCTCAATACTCAATCCTCAATATTCAATCCTCAATAGAATAACCTCAATTCTCAGTTTTCAATACTCAGTCCTCAACCTTCAATCGACAGTCCACAATCCTCAATTTTCAACCCTCAATCCTCAATCCCCTGTCCACGACACTCAATCTTCAATCCTCAATCCTCAATAGTCAATCCTCAGTCCTCAAACTACAATCCTCAATCGTCAATCCTCAATCCTCAACCATCAATCCTCTATCCCCAATACTCAATCTTCAATCCTCAGTCCCCAATCCTCAATATTCAATCCTCAATCCTCAATCTTCTATCCTCAATCCTCAATCCTCAATCCGCACTCCTCAATCCTCAATCGTCAATCCACAATCCTCAACCATCAATACTCAATCCTCTATCCTCAACCCTCATTCCTCAGTCCTCAACACTCAATCTTCAGTCCTCAATCCCCAATCTACAATCCTCAATTATCAATCCTAAATCCTCAATCTTCAACCTCAATCCTCAATCTTGAAACATGAATACACAATTCTTAATCTTCAATCCTCAAACCTCAATCGTCAACCCTCAATCCTCAACCCTGAGTCCACAATCCTCAATAACCATTCTTCAATCCCTTATCCGCAATCCTCAATCCTCAATCCACAATCCTCAATCCTCAGTCCTCCGTCCACAAACCTCAATCCTCAATCCTCAACCATCAATCCTCAATCCTCAATCCTCAACCCTCAGTCCTCAATCCTCAGTCCTCAATCCTCAATCCTCAATCCCCAATCTTCTATCATCAATCATCAATCCTCAATTTTCAATCCTCAACCCTCAATCCTCAACCCTCAATCGTCAACCCTCAGTAATCAACCCTCAATCCTCAATTCTCAATCCTCAATCTTCAGTCCTCAATCCTCAATCCTCAATCCTCAATCCTCAATCCTCAGTTCTCAGTCCTCAAACCTCAATCCTCAACCCTCAGACCTCATCCTCATTCCTCAATTCTCAATCCTCAATCCTCAGTCCTCAGTCCTCAAAGTTCTATCCTCAAACCTCAGCCCTCTTCGTCAATCCTCAATCCTCAATGCTCAATCCTCAGCCTTCAATCCTCAATACTCAATCTTCAATCCTCAATCCTCAGTCCTCAAACCTCAATTCTGAATCCTCAGTCCTGAATCCTCAACCTTCAGCCCTCAGTCCTCAATAATCAGTTGTCAATCCTCAATCCTCAATAGACTATCGTCAATTCTCAGTTTTCAATACTCAATACTCAATCTGCAATCTTCAAATCGCTATCCACAATCATCAATTCTGAATCCTCAATCCTCAATCTTCAATCCTCAATATTTAATCTTCAATCCTCAATTCTCAAACTTCAATCCTCAATACTGAATCTTCAATCCTCAATCCTCAATCCTCAATCCTCAATCTTCAATCCTCAATACACAATCTCAAATCCTCAACCCTCAATCCTCAATCCTTAATCCTCAATCCTCAATCCTCAATCATCAATCCTCAATCTTCAATGCTCAATCCTCAGTCCTCAATCCTCAATCCTCAATACTCAACCATCATTAATTCTCAATACTCAATAGAATATCCTGAATTCTCAGGATGCAATACTCAAACATCAATCCTCAACCCTCAGCCCGCATCCTCCATCCTCAATACTCGATCCTCAATCCTCAATCTTCAATCCTCAATACTCAATCTTCAATCCTCAATCCTCAATCCTCAAACCCCAGTCCTCAATACTCAGTCATGAATACTCAATCTTCAATACTCAATCCTCAATCCTCAATCCTCAATCCTCAATCCTCAATCCCCAATCATCATTCCCCAAACCTCAATCCTCAATCCCCAATCCTCAATCCTCATACCCCAAACCTCAATCCTCAATCCTCAATCCTCAATCTTCAATCCTCAATATTTAATCTTCAATCCTCAATCCTCATTCTTCAATCCTCAATACCAAAACCTCAATCTTCAATCCTCAATCCTCAATCCTCAATTCTCAATCCTCAACCCTCAATCCTCAGACCTCAAACATCAATACCCAACCCTCAGTCCTCGTCCTCAATCCACAACCCTCAATCATCAATCCTCAATCTTCAGCCATCAATATTCAATCTTCAATCCTCAATCCTCAGTCCTCAATCCTCAATCTTCAATCCTCAATCCTCAGTCCTCAATCCTCAATCCTCAATTCTCAATCGTCAATCCTCAATACCCAATCCTCAATTTTCAATCCTCAATCCTCAATCATCAATCCTCTATCTTCAATACTCAATCCTCAATCCCCAATCCTCAATCCTCAATACTCAACCATCAATCCTCAATTCTCAATACTCAATAGAATATCCTGAATTCTCAGGATTCAATACTCAAACCTCAATCCTCAACCCTCAGCTCTCATCCTCCATCCTCAATCCTCAATGCTCAATCCTCAATCTTCAATCCTCAATACTCAATCTTCAATTCTCAATCCTCAATCCTCAATCCTCAATACTCAATCCTCAGTCATGAATACTCAATCTTCAATACTCAATCATCAATCCTCAATCCTCAATCCTCAATCCTAAATCCTCAATCCTAATTCCCCAAACGTCTATCCTTAACCCTCAGTCCTCATCCTCAATTCTCAATACACAATCGTCAATCCTCACTCCTCAATCATCAATCCTCAATCTTCAATACTCAATCCTCAATCCTCAATCCTCAATCCTCAATCCTCAATCCTCAAACCTCAGTCCTCAATCCTCAGTCATGAGTACTCAATTTTCAATACTCAATCCTCAATCCTCAATCCTCAATCCTCAAACCTCAATCCTCAATCCTCAATCATCATTCCCCAAACCTCAATACTCAATCCTCAATCCTCAATCTTCAATCCTCAATATTTAATCTTCAATCCTGAATCCTCAATCCTCAATCCTCAATCCTCAATCCTCAATCCTCAATCCTCAATCTTCAATCCTCAATACTCAATCTTCAATCCTCAATCCTCAATCCTCAATCCTCAATCCTCATTCTCCAATCCTCAATACCAAAACCTCAATCTTCAATCCTCAATCCTCAATCCTCAATTCTCAAACCTCAATCCTCAATCCTCACACCTCAAACATCAATACTCAACCCTCAATCCTCAACCCTCAGCCCGCATCCTCCATCCTCAATACTCGATCCTCAATCCTCAATACTCGATCCTCAATCCTCAATCTTCAATCCTCAATACTCAATCTTCAATCCGCAATCCTCAATCCTCAAACCTCAGTCCTCAATACTCAGTCATGAATACTCAATGTTCAATACTCAATCCTCAATCCTCAATCCTCAATCCTCAATCCTCAATCCTCAATCCTCATTCGTCAATAATCAATACCCAATCCTCAATCTTCAATCCTCAATCCTCAATCCTCAATTCTCAATCCTCAATCCTCAATCCTCAGACTTCAAACAGCAATACTCAACCCTCAGTCCTCGTCCTCAATACACAACCATCAATACCCAATCGTCAATCTTCAATCTTCAATATTCAATCTTCAGTCCTCAATCCTCAATCCTCGATCCTCAATCCTAAATCCTCAATATTCCAACAGCAATACCCAATCCTCAATCTTCAATCCGCAATCCTCAATCATCAATCCTCAATCCTCAATCCTCAATCCTCAATCCTCAGACCTCTAACCTCAAACCTGAATCCCCAATCCTGAATCCTCAATCTTCAGACCTCAGTCCTCAACAATCAGTTGTCAATTCACAATCGTCAATAGAAGATCATCAATTCACAGCTTTCAATACACAATACTCAATCTGCAATCTTCAAATCTCTATCCACAAACATCAATTCTCATCATTCAACCCTCAACACTCAGTCCCCAATCCTCAATCTTCAATCCTCAATCCTCAAACCGCAATCCTCAATACTCACCCTTCAATCCTCAATACTCAATCATCAATCCTCAATCTTCAATCCTCAATCCTCAATCCTCAATCCTCAATCCTCAATCATCAATCTTCAGTCCTCAATACTCAATCTTCAATCCTCAATCCTCAATCCTCAATCCTCAATCCTCAATCCTCAACAGACAACCTTCAATCCTCAATACTCAATCTTCAATCCTCAATCCTCAATCCTCAATCCTCAATCCTCATTCTTCAATCCTCAATACCCAATCCTCAATCTTCAATCCTCAATCCTCAATCCTCAATCCTGAGTCCTCAATCCTCAATCATCAATCCTCAATATTTAATCTTCAATCCTCAATCCTCATTCTTCAATCCTCGATACCAAAACCTCAATCTTCAATCCTCAATCCTCAATCCTCAATTCTCAATCCTCAATACTCAATCCTCAATCGTCAATCCTCAATCCCCAATCCTCAATCTTCAATCCTCAATCCTCAATCCTCAATCCTCAATCCTCAGTCTTCAATCCACAATACTCAATCTTCAATCCTCAATCCTCAATCGTCAATCCTCAATCCTCAATCCTCAATCCTCAATCCTCAGACCTCAAACAGCAATACCCAACCCTCAGTCCTCGTCCTCAAAACACAACCATCAATACTCAATCCTCAATCTTCAATCTTCAATATTCAATCTTCAGTCCTCAATCCTCAATTCTAGATCTTCAATCCTCAATCCTCAATATTCAAACCGCAATACCCAATCCTCAATCTTCAATCCGCAATCCTCAATCATCAATCCTCAATCCTCAATCCTCAATCCTCAATCCTCAGTCCTCAAACCTCAAACCTGAATCCCCAATCCTGAATCCTCATCCTTCAGACCTCAGTCCTCAACAATCAGTTGTCAATTCTCAATCCTCAATAGAAGATCATCAATTCACAGCTTTCAATACTCAATACTCAATCTGCAATCTTCAAATCTCTATCCACAAACATCAATTCTCATCATTCAACCATCAACACTCAGTCCTCAATCCTCAATCTTCAATCCTCAAACCTCAATCCTCAATCCTCGATCCTCAATCTTCAATCCTCAATACTCAATCTTCAAACCAACATCCCGAATCCTCAATCCTCAATCCTCAATCCTCAATCGTCTGGCTTCAATCCTCAATGCTCAACCTTCCATTCTCCATCCTCAATACTCGATCCTCAATCCTCAATCTTCAATCCTCAATACTCAATCTTCAATCCTCAATCCTCAATCCTCAAACCTCAGTCCTCAATACTCAGTCATGAATACTCAGTCTTCAATACTCAATCCTCAATCCTCAATCCTCAATCCTCAATCCTCAATCCTCAATCATTATTCCCCAAACCTCAATCCTCAATACTCAATCCTCAATCCTCATTCCCCAAACCTCAATCCTCATTCCTCAATCCTCAATACCCAATCCTCAATCTTCAATCCTCAATTCTCAATCCTCAATTCTCAATCCTCAATCCTCAGTCCTCAATCTTCAATCCTCAATGTTCAATCCTCAATACCCAATCCTCAATCTTCAATCCTCAATCCTCAATCCTCAATCCTTAATCCTCAATCCTCAATCCTCAGTCCTCAAACCTCAATCCTGAATCCTCAATCCTGAATCCTCAATCTTCAGCACTCAGTCCTCAACAATCAGTTGTCAATCCTCAATCCTCAGTAGAATATCCTCAATTCACAGGTCTCAATACTCAATACTCAACCTGCAATCTTCAAATCTCTATCCACAAACATCAATTCTCATCACTCAACCCTCAACACTCAGTCCCCAATCCTCAATCTCCAATCCTCAATCCTCAATCCACAGTTCTCAATCCTCAATCTTCAATCCTCAATACTCAATCTTCAATTCTAAATCCTCAATCCTCGGTCCTCAATCCTCAATCGTCAATCTCAAATCATGAATACTCAACCTTCAATCCTCAATCCTCAGTTCTCAAAACTCAATCCTCAATCCTCAATGTTCAATCCTCAATACCCAATCCTCAATCTTCAATCCTCAATCCTCAATCCTCAATCCTCAATCCTCAATCCTCAATCGTCAGTCCTCAAACCTCAATCCTGAATCCTCAATACTGAATCCTCAATCTTCAGCCCTCAGTCCTCAACAATCAGTTGTCAATCCTCAATCCTCAATATAATATCCTCAATTCACAGGTCTCAATACTCAATACTCAACCTGCAATCTTCAAATCTCTATCCACAAACATCAATTCTCATCACTCAACCCTCAACACTCAGTCCCCAATCCTCAATCTTCAAACCTCAATCCTCAATCAACAATTCTCAATCCTCAATCTTCAATTCTCAATACTCAATCTTCAATCCTCAATCCTCAATCCTCAATCCTCAATCCTCGGTCCTCAATCCTCAATCGTCAATCTCCAATCCTGAATACTCAACCTTCAATCCTGAATCGTCAATCCTCAATCCTCAATCCTCAATCCTCATTCTTCAATCCTCAATACCCAATCCACAATTTTCAATCCTCAATCCTCAATCCTCAATTCTCATCCCTCAATCCTCAATCCTCAATCCTCGATCGTCAGTCTTCAATCCTCAATACTCAATATTCAATCCTCAATCCTCAATCCTCAATCCTCAATCCTCAAACCTCAATCTTCAATCCTCTATACTCAGTCTACAATCTTCTATCCTCAATCCTCATTCCTAAATCCTCATTCTTCAATCCTCAATACCCAATCCTCAATCTTCAACCCTCAATCCTCAATCCGCAATTATCAATCTTCAATCCTCAATCCTCAGACCACAAACATCAATATTCAACCCTCAGTCCTCGTCCTCAATCCACAAACCTCAATCCTAAAACCTCAATCTTCAATCATCAATACTCAATCGTCAATCCTCAATCTTCAATCCTCAATCCTCAATCCTCAATCCTCAATCTTCAATCCTCAAACCTCAATCCTCAATCCTCAATTCTTAATCCTCAATCCTTAGTCCTCAGTCCTCAAACCTCAATCCTCAACCCTCAGCCCTCATCCTCAATCCTCAACCCTCAATCCTCAATCCTCAATCTTTAATCCTCAAGACTCAATCTTCAATAATCAATCCTCAATCCTCAATACTCAATCCTCAATCCTCAATCTTCAATCCTCAATCTTTAACCCTCAATCCTCAATCCTCAATCCTAAATCCTCAATCCTCAACCTTCAAACCTCAATACTCAATCTTCAATCCTCAATCCTCAATCCTCAATCCTCAATCCTCAATCCTCAATCTTCAATCCTCAACACTCAATCTTCAATCCTCAATCCTCAAACCTCAATCCTCAATCGTCATTCTTCAATCCTCAACTCCCAATCCTCAATCTTCAATCCTCAATCCTCAGTCCTCAATTCTCAATCCTCAATCCTCAATCCTCAGACCTCAAACATCAATACTCAACCCTCAGTCCTCGTACTCAATTCTCAATTCTCAATCCTCAATCCTCAATACTCAATCTTCAATCCTCAATAATCAATCTCCAATCCTAGATCCTCAATCCCCAATCCTCAATCCTTAATCCTCAATCTTCAATCCTCAATCCCCAGTCCTCAATCTTCAATCCTCAATGCTCAATCATCAATCCTCAATCCTCAGTCCTCAATCCTGAATCCTCAATCCTCAAACCTCAATCCTCAACCGTCAGTCCTCGTCCTCAATCCTAAACCCTCAATCCTCAATCCTCTATCTTCAATCCTCAATCCTCAATCCTCAATCCTCAATCCTCAATCCTCATTCTTCAATCCTCAATACCCAATCCTTAATCTTCAATCCTCAATCCTCAATCCTCAATTCTCAATCCTCAATCCTCAGTCCTCAGTCCTCAAACCTCAATCCTCAATCCTCAATCCTCAAACCTCAATCCTGGGTACTCAAACCGCAATACACAATCTTCAATCCTCAATACTCAACCTTCCATCCTCAATCCTCAATACTCAATCCTCAATCCTCAATCCTTAATCCTCAGACCCCAATCCTCAATATTCAATCCTCAATCCTCAATCCTCAATCCTCAAACCTCAATCCTCAATCCTCAACCCTCAGTAATCAACACTCGATCCTCAATCCTCAATCTTCAATCCTCAACACTCAATCCTCAATTCTCAATCCTCAATTCTCTATCCTCAATCCTCAATCCTCAATCCTCAATCCTCAATCCACAATCCCCAATTGTCAATCCTCAATCCTCAACCATCAATCCTCAATCCTCAATCCCCAATCCTCAATCCTCAATCGTCAATCCTCAACCCTCAACCTTCAATCCTCAACCACCAATCGTCAATCCTCAATCCTCAATCGTCAATCCACAAACCTCAACCTTCAATCCTCAATACTCAATCCTCAATATTCAATCCTCAATAGAATAACCTCAATTCTCAGTTTTCAATACTCAGTCCTCAACCTTCAATCGACAGTCCACAATCCTCAATTTTCAACCCTCAATCCTCAATCCCCTGTCCACGACACTCAATCTTCAATCCTCAATCCTCAATAGTCAATCCTCAGTCCTCAACCTACAATCCTCAATCGTCAATCCTCAATCCTCAACCATCAATCCTCTATCCCCAATACTCAATCTTCAATCCTCAGTCCCCAATCCTCAATATTCAATCCTCAATCCTCAATCATCTATCCTCAATCCTCAATCCTCAATCCGCACTCCTCAATCCTCAATCGTCAATCCACAATCCTCAACCATCAATACTCAATCCTCTATCCTCAACCCTCATTCCTCAGTCCTCAACACTCAATCTTCAGTCCTCAATCCCCAATCTACAATCCTCAATTATCAATCCTAAATCCTCAATCTTCAACCTCAATCCTCAATCTTGAAACATGAATACACAATTCTTAATCTTCAATCCTCAAACCTCAATCGTCAACCCTCAATCCTCAACCCTGAGTCCACAATCCTCAATAACCATTCTTCAATCCCTTATCCGCAATCCTCAATCCTCAATCCACAATCCTCAATCCTCAATCCGCCGTCCACAAACCTCAATCCTCAATCCTCAACCATCAATCCTCAATCCTCAATCCTCAACCCTCAGTCCTCAATCCTCAGTCCTCAATCCTCAATCCTCAATCCCCAATCTTCTATCATCAATCATCAATCCTCAATTTTCAATCCTCAACCCTCAATCCTCAACCCTCAATCGTCAACCCTCAGTAATCAACCCTCAATCCTCAATTCTCAATCCTCAATCTTCAGTCCTCAATCCTCAATCCTCAATCCTCAATCCTCAATCCTCAGTTCTCAGTCCTCAAACCTCAATCCTCAACCCTCAGACCTCATCCTCATTCCTCAATTCTCAATCCTCAATCCTCAGTCCTCAGTCCTCAAAGTTCTATCCTCAAACCTCAGCCCTCTTCGTCAATCCTCAATCCTCAATGCTCAATCCTCAGCCTTCAATCCTCAATACTCAATCTTCAATCCTCAATCCTCAGTCCTCAAACCTCAATTCTGAATCCTCAGTCCTGAATCCTCAACCTTCAGCCCTCAGTCCTCAATAATCAGTTGTCAATCCTCAATCCTCAATAGACTATCGTCAATTCTCAGTTTTCAATACTCAATACTCAATCTGCAATCTTCAAATCGCTATCCACAATCATCAATTCTGAATCCTCAATCCTCAATCTTCAATCCTCAATATTTAATCTTCAATCCTCAATTCTCAAACTTCAATCCTCAATACTGAATCTTCAATCCTCAATCCTCAATCCTCAATCCTCAATCTTCAATCCTCAATACACAATCTCAAATCCTCAACCCTCAATCCTCAATCCTTAATCCTCAATCCTCAATCCTCAATCATCAATCCTCAATCTTCAATGCTCAATCCTCAATCCTCAATCCTCAATCCTCAATACTCAACCATCATTAATTCTCAATACTCAATAGAATATCCTGAATTCTCAGGATGCAATACTCAAACATCAATCCTCAACCCTCAGCCCGCATCCTCCATCCTCAATACTCGATCCTCAATCCTCAATCTTCAATCCTCAATACTCAATCTTCAATCCTCAATCCTCAATCCTCAAACCCCAGTCCTCAATACTCAGTCATGAATACTCAATCTTCAATACTCAATCCTCAATCCTCAATCCTCAATCCTCAATCCTCAATCCCCAATCATCATTCCCCAAACCTCAATCCTCAATCCCCAATCCTCAATCCTCATACCCCAAACCTCAATCCTCAATCCTCAATCCTCAATCTTCAATCCTCAATATTTAATCTTCAATCCTCAATCCTCATTCTTCAATCCTCAATACCAAAACCTCAATCTTCAATCCTCAATCCTCAATCCTCAATTCTCAATCCTCAACCCTCAATCCTCAGACCTCAAACATCAATACCCAACCCTCAGTCCTCGTCCTCAATCCACAACCCTCAATCATCAATCCTCAATCTTCAGCCATCAATATTCAATCTTCAATCCTCAATCCTCAGTCCTCAATCCTCAATCTTCAATCCTCAATCCTCAGTCCTCAATCCTCAATCCTCAATTCTCAATCGTCAATCCTCAATACCCAATCCTCAATTTTCAATCCTCAATCTTCAATCATCAATCCTCTATCTTCAATACTCAATCCTCAATCCCCAATCCTCAATCCTCAATACTCAACCATCAATCCTCAATTCTCAATACTCAATAGAATATCCTGAATTCTCAGGATTCAATACTCAAACCTCAATCCTCAACCCTCAGCTCTCATCCTCCATCCTCAATCCTCAATGCTCAATCCTCAATCTTCAATCCTCAATACTCAATCTTCAATTCTCAATCCTCAATCCTCAATCCTCAATACTCAATCCTCAGTCATGAATACTCAATCTTCAATACTCAATCATCAATCCTCAATCCTCAATCCTCAATCCTAAATCCTCAATCCTAATTCCCCAAACGTCTATCCTTAACCCTCAGTCCTCATCCTCAATTCTCAATACACAATCGTCAATCCTCACTCCTCAATCATCAATCCTCAATCTTCAATACTCAATCCTCAATCCTCAATCCTCAATCCTCAATCCTCAATCCTCAAACCTCAGTCCTCAATCCTCAGTCATGAGTACTCAATTTTCAATACTCAATCCTCAATCCTCAATCCTCAATCCTCAAACCTCAATCCTCAATCCTCAATCATCATTCCCCAAACCTCAATACTCAATCCTCAATCCTCAATCTTCAATCCTCAATATTTAATCTTCAATCCTGAATCCTCAATCCTCAATCCTCAATCCTCAATCCTCAATCCTCAATCCTCAATCTTCAATCCTCAATACTCAATCTTCAATCCTCAATCCTCAATCCTCAATCCTCAATCCTCATTCTCCAATCCTCAATACCAAAACCTCAATCTTCAATCCTCAATCCTCAATCCTCAATTCTCAAACCTCAATCCTCAATCCTCACACCTCAAACATCAATACTCAACCCTCAATCCTCAACCCTCAGCCCGCATCCTCCATCCTCAATACTCGATCCTCAATCCTCAATACTCGATCCTCAATCCTCAATCTTCAATCCTCAATACTCAATCTTCAATCCTCAATCCTCAATCCTCAAACCTCAGTCCTCAATACTCAGTCATGAATACTCAATCTTCAATACTCAATCCTCAATCCTCAATCCTCAATCCTCAATCCTCAATCCTCAATCCTCATTCGTCAATAATCAATACCCAATCCTCAATCTTCAATCCTCAATCCTCAATCCTCAATTCTCAATCCTCAATCCTCAATCCTCAGACTTCAAACAGCAATACTCAACCCTCAGTCCTCGTCCTCAATACACAACCATCAATACCCAATCGTCAATCTTCAATCTTCAATATTCAATCTTCAGTCCTCAATCCTCAATCCTCGATCCTCAATCCTAAATCCTCAATATTCCAACAGCAATACCCAATCCTCAATCTTCAATCCGCAATCCTCAATCATCAATCCTCAATCCTCAATCCTCAATCCTCAATCCTCAGACCTCTAACCTCAAACCTGAATCCCCAATCCTGAATCCTCAATCTTCAGACCTCAGTCCTCAACAATCAGTTGTCAATTCACAATCGTCAATAGAAGATCATCAATTCACAGCTTTCAATACACAATACTCAATCTGCAATCTTCAAATCTCTATCCACAAACATCAATTCTCATCATTCAACCCTCAACACTCAGTCCCCAATCCTCAATCTTCAATCCTCAATCCTCAAACCGCAATCCTCAATACTCACCCTTCAATCCTCAATACTCAATCATCAATCCTCAATCTTCAATCCTCAATCCTCAATCCTCAATCCTCAATCCTCAATCATCAATCTTCAGTCCTCAATACTCAATCTTCAATCCTCAATCCTCAATCCTCAATCCTCAATCCTCAATCCTCAACAGACAACCTTCAATCCTCAATACTCAATCTTCAATCCTCAATCCTCAATCCTCAATCCTCAATCCTCATTCTTCAATCCTCAATACCCAATCCTCAATCTTCAATCCTCAATCCTCAATCCTCAATCCTGAGTCCTCAATCCTCAATCATCAATCCTCAATATTTAATCTTCAATCCTCAATCCTCATTCTTCAATCCTCGATACCAAAACCTCAATCTTCAATCCTCAATCCTCAATCCTCAATTCTCAATCCTCAATACTCAATCCTCAATCGTCAATCCTCAATCCCCAATCCTCAATCTTCAATCCTCAATCCTCAATCCTCAATCCTCAATCCTCAGTCTTCAATCCACAATACTCAATCTTCAATCCTCAATCCTCAATCCTCAATCCTCAATCCTCAATCCTCAATCCTCAATCCTCAATCCTCAGACCTCAAACAGCAATACCCAACCCTCAGTCCTCGTCCTCAAAACACAACCATCAATACTCAATCCTCAATCTTCAATCTTCAATATTCAATCTTCAGTCCTCAATCCTCAATTCTAGATCTTCAATCCTAAATCCTCAATATTCAAACCGCAATACCCAATCCTCAATCTTCAATCCGCAATCCTCAATCATCAATCCTCAATCCTCAATCCTCAATCCTCAATCCTCAGTCCTCAAACCTCAAACCTGAATCCCCAATCCTGAATCCTCATCCTTCAGACCTCAGTCCTCAACAATCAGTTGTCAATTCTCAATCCTCAATAGAAGATCATCAATTCACAGTTTTCAATACTCAATACTCAATCTGCAATCTTCAAATCTCTATCCACAAACATCAATTCTCATCATTCAACCATCAACACTCAGTCCTCAATCCTCAATCTTCAATCCTCAAACCTCAATCCTCAATCCTCGATCCTCAATCTTCAATCCTCAATACTCAATCTTCAAACCAACATCCCGAATCCTCAATCCTCAATCCTCAATCCTCAATCGTCTGGCTTCAATCCTCAATGCTCAACCTTCCATTCTCCATCCTCAATACTCGATCCTCAATCCTCAATCTTCAATCCTCAATACTCAATCTTCAATCCTCAATCCTCAATCCTCAAACCTCAGTCCTCAATACTCAGTCATGAATACTCAGTCTTCAATACTCAATCCTCAATCCTCAATCCTCAATCCTCAATCCTCAATCCTCAATCATTATTCCCCAAACCTCAATCCTCAATCCTCAATCCTCAATCCTCATTCCCCAAACCTCAATCCTCAATCCTCAATCCTCAATACCCAATCCTCAATCTTCAATCCTCAATCCTCAATCCTCAATTCTCAATCCTCAATCCTCAGTCCTCAATCTTCAATCCTCAATACTCAATCTTCTGTAATCAATCCTCAATTCTCAATCCTCAATACTCAATCCTCAATCGTCAATCCTCAATCCCCAATCCTCAATCTTCAATACTCAAACCTCAATCCTCAATCCTCAATCTTCAATCCACAATACTCAATGTTCAATCATCAATCCTCAATCCTCAATCCTCAATCCTCAATCCTCAATCCTCAATCTTCAATCCTCAATACTCAGTCTTCAATCCTCAAACCTCAACCTTCAATCCTCAATACTCAGTCTACAATCTTCAATCCTCAATCCTCAATCCTAAATCCTCATTCTTCAATCCTCGAAACCCAATCCTCAATCTTCAATCCTCATCCTTCAATCATCAATTCCCAATCCTCAATCTTCAATCCTCAATCCTAAATCCTCAATTCTTAATCCTCAATCCTTAGTCCTCAGTCCTCAAACCTCAATTCTCAACCCTCAGCCCTCATCCTCAATCCTCAATCCTCAATCCTCAATCCTCAATCTTTAATCCTCAATACTCAATCTTCAATAATCAATCCTCAATCCTCAATACTCAATCCTCAATCCTCAATCTTCAATCATCAGTCTTTAACTCTCAATCCTCAATCCTCAATCCTAAATCCTCAATCCTCAACCTTCAAACCTCAATACTCAATCTTCAATCCTCAATCCTCAATCCTCAATCCTCAATCCTCAACCTTCAATCCTCAATACTCAATCTTCAATCCTCAATCCTCAAACCTCAATCCTCAGTCGTCATTCTTCAATCCTCAACACCCAATCCTCAATCTTCAATCCTCAATCCTCAGTCCTCAATTCTCAATCCTCAATCCTCAATCCTCAGACCTCAAACATCAATACTCAACCCTCAGTCCTCGTACTCAATTCTCAATTCTCAAACCTCAATCCTCAATACTCAATCTTCAATCCTCAATAATCAATCTCCAATCCTAGATCCTCAATCCCCAATCCTCAATCCTTAATCCTCAATCTTCAATCCTCAATCCCCAGCCCTCAATCTTCAATCCTCAATACCCAATCCTCAATTCTCAATCCTCAAACCTCAGTCCTCAGTTCTCTGACCTGAATCCTCAACCCTCAGCCCTCATCCTCAATCCTCAATCCTCAATCCTCAATCCTCAATCGTCAATCTTCAATCCTCAATCCTCAACACTCAATCGTCAGGCATCAATCCTCAATACTCAATCTTCAATACTCTATCCTCAATCCTCATTCCTCAATGCTCATTCTTCAATCCTCAATACCTAATCCTCAATCTTCAATCCTCAATCCTCAATCCTCAACTCTCAATCCTCAATCCTCAGTCCACAGTCCTCAAACCTCAATCCTCAACCCTCAGCCCTCATCCTCAATCCTCAATCCTCAATCTTCAATCCTCAATCCTCAAGCCTCAATAATCAATCCTCAATCCTCAGTCCTCAAACCTCAATCCTGAATCGTCAATCCTGAATCCTCAATCTTCAGACATCAGACCTCAACTGTCAGACGTCAATCCACAATCCTCGATAGAATATCATCAATTCACAGTTTTCAATACTCAATACTCAATCTGCAATCTTCAGACCTCTATCCCCAAACATCAATTCTCATCACTCAACCCTCAACACTCAGTCCCCAATCCTCAATCTTCAATCCTCAATCCTCAATCCGCAATCCTCAATCCTCAATGTTCAATCCACAATACTCAATCTTCAATCCTCAATCCTCAATCCTCAATCCTCAATCCTCAATCCTCAATCGTCAATCTTCAATCCTCAATACTCAATCTTCTGTAATCAATCCTCAATTCTCAATCCTCAATACTCAATCCTCAATCCTCAATCCTCAATCCTCAATCCTCAATCCTCAATCATCAAACCTCAATCTTCAATCCTCAGTCCCAAATCCTCAATCTTCATTACTCAATCCTCAATCCTCATTCTTCAATCCTCAATACCCAATCCTCAATCTTCAATCCTCAATCCTCAATCCTCAATTCTCAATCCTCAATCCTCAGTCCTCAATCTTCAATCCTCAATACTCAATCTTCTGTAATCAATCCTCAATTCTCAATCCTCAATACTCAATCCTCAATCGTGAATCCTCAATCCCCAATCCTCAATCTTCAATACTCAAACCTCAATCCTCAATCCTCAATCTTCAATCCGCAATACTCAATGTTCAATCATCAATCCTCAATCCTCAATCTTCAGTCCTCAAACCTCAAACCTGAATCCCCAATCCTGAATCCTCATCCTTCAGACCTCAGTCCTCAACAATCAGTTGTCAATTCTCAATCCTCAATAGAAGATCATCAATTCACAGTTTTCAATACTCAATACTCAATCTGCAATCTTCAAATCACTATCCACAAACATCAATTCTCATCATTCAACCATCAACACTCAGTCCTCAATCCTCAATCTTCAATCCTCAAACCTCAATCCTCAATCCTCGATCCTCAATCTTCAATCCTCAATACTCAATCTTCAAACCAACATCCCGAATCCTCAATCCTCAATCCTCAATCCTCAATCGTCTGGCTTCAATCCTCAATGCTCAACCTTCCATCCTCCATCCTCAATACTCGATCCTCAATCCTCAACCTTCAATCCTCAATACTCAATCTTCAATCCTCAATCCTCAATCCTCAAACCTCAGTCCTCAATACTCAGTCATGAATACTCAATCTTCAATACTCAATCCTCAATCCTCAATCCTCAATCCTCAATCCTCAATCCTCAATCATCATTCCCCAAACCTCAATCCTCAATCCTCAATCCTCAATCCTCATTCCCCAAACCTCAATCCTCAATCCTCAATCCTCAATACCCAATCCTCAATCTTCAATCCTCAATCCTCAATCCTCAATTCTCAATCCTCAATCCTCAGTCCTCAATCTTCAATCCTCAATACTCAATCTTCTTTAATCAATCCTCAATTCTCAATCCTCAATACTCAATCCTCAATCGTCAATCCTCAATCCCCAATCCTCAATCTTCAATACTCAAACCTCAATCCTCAATCCTCAATCTTCAATCCACAATACTCAATGTTCAATCATCAATCCTCAATCCTCAATCCTCAATCCTCAATCCTCAATCCTCAATCTTCAATCCTCAATACTCAGTCTTCAATCCTCAAACCTCAACCTTCAATCCTCAATACTCAGTCTACAATCTTCAATCCTCAATCCTCAATCCTAAATCCTCATTCTTCAATCCTCGAAACCCAATCCTCAATCTTCAATCCTCATCCTTCAATCATCAATTCCCAATCCTCAATCTTCAATCCTCAATCCTAAATCCTCAATTCTTAATCCTCAATCCTTAGTCCTCAGTCCTCAAACCTCAATTCTCAACCCTCAGCCCTCATCCTCAATCCTCAATCCTCAATCCTCAATCCTCAATCTTTAATCCTCAATACTCAATCTTCAATAATCAATCCTCAATCCTCAATACTCAATCCTCAATCCTCAATCTTCAATCCTCAGTCTTTAACTCTCAATCCTCAATCCTCAATCCTAAATCCTCAATCCTCAACCTTCAAACCTCAATACTCAATCTTCAATCCTCAATCCTCAATCCTCAATCCTCAATCCTCAATCCTCAATCTTCAATCCTCAATACTCAATCTTCAATCCTCAATCCTCAAACCTCAATCCTCAGTCGTCATTCTTCAATCCTCAACACCCAATCCTCAATCTTCAATCCTCAATCCTCAGTCCTCAATTCTCAATCCTCAATCCTCAATCCTCAGACCTCAAACATCAATACTCAACCCTCAGTCCTCGTACTCAATTCTCAATTCTCAAACCTCAATCCTCAATACTCAATCTTCAATCCTCAATAATCAATCTCCAATCCTAGATCCTCAATCCCCAATCCTCAATCCTTAATCCTCAATCTTCAATCCTCAATCCCCAGCCCTCAATCTTCAATCCTCAATACCCAATCCTCAATTCTCAATCCTCAAACCTCAGTCCTCAGTTCTCTGACCTGAATCCTCAACCCTCAGCCCTCATCCTCAATCCTCAATCCTCAATCCTCAATCCTCAATCGTCAATCTTCAATCCTCAATCCTCAACACTCAATCGTCAGGCATCAATCCTCAATACTCAATCTTCAATACTCTATCCTCAATCCTCATTCCTCAATGCTCATTCTTCAATCCTCAATACCTAATCCTCAATCTTCAATCCTCAATCCTCAATCCTCAACTCTCAATCCTCAATCCTCAGTCCACAGTCCTCAAACCTCAATCCTCAACCCTCAGCCCTCATCCTCAATCATCAATCCTCAATCTTCAATCCTCAATCCTCAAGCCTCAATAATCAATCCTCAATCCTCAGTCCTCAAACCTCAATCCTGAATCGTCAATCCTGAATCCTCAATCTTCAGACATCAGACCTCAACTGTCAGACGTCAATCCACAATCCTCGATAGAATATCATCAATTCACAGTTTTCAATACTCAATACTCAATCTGCAATCTTCAGACCTCTATCCCCAAACATCAATTCTCATCACTCAACCCTCAACACTCAGTCCCCAATCCTCAATCTTCAATCCTCAATCCTCAATCCGCAATCCTCAATCCTCATTGTTCAATCCACAATACTCAATCTTCAATCCTCAATCCTCAATCCTCAATCCTCAATCCTCAATCCTCAATCCTCAATCGTCAATCTTCAATCCTCAATACTCAATCTTCTGTAATCAATCCTCAATTCTCAATCCTCAATACTCAATCCTCAATCCTCAATCCTCAATCCTCAATCCTCAATCCTCAATCATCAAACCTCAATCTTCAATCCTCAGTCCCAAATCCTCAATCTTCATTACTCAATCCTCAATCCTCATTCTTCAATCCTCAATACCCAATCCTCAATCTTCAATCCTCAATCCTCAATCCTCAATTCTCAATCCTCAATCCTCAGTCCTCAATCTTCAATCCTCAATACTTAATCTTCTGTAATCAATCCTCAATTCTCAATCCTCAATACTCAATCCTCAATCGTCAATCCTCAATCCCCAATCCTCAATCTTCAATACTCAATCCTCAATCCTCAATCCTCAATCTTCAATCCACAATACTCAATGTTCAATCATCAATCCTCAATCCTCAATCCTCAATCCTCAATCCTCAATACTCAATCCTCAATCATCATTCCCCAAACCTCAATCCTCAATCCCCAATCCTCAATCCTCATACCCCAAACCTCAATCCTCAATCCTCAATCCTCAATCTTCAATCCTCAATATTTAATCTTCAATCCTCAATCCTCATTCTTCAATCCTCAATACCAAAACCTCAATCTTCAATCCTCTATCCTCAATCCTCAATTCTCAATCCTCAACCCTCAATCCTCAGACCTCAGACATCAATACCCAACCCTCAGTCCTCGTCCTCAATCCACAACCCTCAATCATCAATCCTCAATCTTCAGCCATCAATATTCAATCTTCAATCCTCAATCCTCAGTCCTCAATCCTCAATCTTCAATCCTCAAACCTCAGTCCTCAATCCTCAATCCTCAATTCTCAATCGTCAATCCTCAATACCCAATCCTCAATTTTCAATTCTCAATCCTCAATCATCAATCCTCTATCTTCAATACTCAATCCTCAATCCCCAATCCTCAATCCTCAATCCTCAATCTTCAATCCACAATACTCAATGTTCAATCATCAATCCTCAATCCTCAATCCTCAATCCTCAATCCTCAATCCTCAATCTTCAATCCTCAAAACTCAGTCTTCAATCCTCAAACCTCAACCTTCAATCCTCAATACTCAGTCTACAATCTTCAATCCTCAATCCTCAATCCTAAATCCTCATTCTTCAATCCTCGAAACCCAATCCTCAATCTTCAATCCTCATCCTTCAATCATCAATTCCCAATCCTCAATCTTCAATCCTCAATCCTAAATCCTCAATTCTTAATCCTCAATCCTTAGTCCTCAGTCCTCAAACCTCAATTCTCAACCCTCAGCCCTCATCCTCAATCCTCAATCCTCAATCCTCAATCCTCAATCTTTAATCCTCAATACTCAATCTTCAATAATCAATCCTCAATCCTCAATACTCAATCCTCAATCCTCAATCTTCAATCCTCAGTCTTTAACTCTCAATCCTCAATCCCCAATCCTAAATCCTCAATCCTCAACCTTCAAACCTCAATACTCAATCTTCAATCCTCAATCCTCAATCCTCAATCCTCAATCCTCAATCCTCAATCTTCAATCCTCAATACTCAATCTTCAATCCTCAATCCTCAAACCTCAATCCTCAGTCGTCATTCTTCAATCCTCAACACCCAATCCTCAATCTTCAATCCTCAATCCTCAGTCCTCAATTCTCAATCCTCAATCCTCAATCCTCAGACCTCAAACATCAATACTCAACCCTCAGTCCTCGTACTCAATTCTCAATTCTCAAACCTCAATCCTCAATACTCAATCTTCAATCCTCAATAATCAATCTCCAATCCTAGATCCTCAATCCCCAATCCTCAATCCTTAATCCTCAATCTTCAATCCTCAATCCCCAGCCCTCAATCTTCAATCCTCAATACCCAATCCTCAATTCTCAATCCTCAAACCTCAGTCCTCAGTTCTCTGACCTGAATCCTCAACCCTCAGCCCTCATCCTCAATCCTCAATCCTCAATCCTCAATCCTCAATCGTCAATCTTCAATCCTCAATCCTCAACACTCAATCGTCAGGCATCAATCCTCAATACTCAATCTTCAATACTCTATCCTCAATCCTCATTCCTCAATGCTCATTCTTCAATCCTCAATACCTAATCCTCAATCTTCAATCCTCAATCCTCAATCCTCAACTCTCAATCCTCAATCCTCAGTCCACAGTCCTCAAACCTCAATCCTCAACCCTCAGCCCTCATCCTCAATCCTCAATCCTCAATCTTCAATCCTCAATCCTCAAGCCTCAATAATCAATCCTCAATCCTCAGTCCTCAAACCTCAATCCTGAATCGTCAATCCTGAATCCTCAATCTTCAGACATCAGACCTCAACTGTCAGACGTCAATCCACAATCCTCGATAGAATATCATCAATTCACAGTTTTCAATACTCAATACTCAATCTGCAATCTTCAGACCTCTATCCCCAAACATCAATTCTCATCACTCAACCCTTAACACTCAGTCCCCAATCCTCAATCTTCAATCCTCAATCCTCAATCCGCAATCCTCAATCCTCATTGTTCAATCCACAATACTCAATCTTCAATCCTCAATCCTCAATCCTCAATCCTCAATCCTCAATCCTCAATCCTCAATCGTCAATCTTCAATCCTCAATACTCAATCTTCTGTAATCAATCCTCAATTCTCAATCCTCAATACTCAATCCTCAATCCTCAATCCTCAATCCTCAATCCTCAATCCTCAATCATCAAACCTCAATCTTCAATCCTCAGTCCCAAATCCTCAATCTTCATTACTCAATCCTCAATCCTCATTCTTCAATCCTCAATACCCAATCCTCAATCTTCAATCCTCAATCCTCAATCCTCAATTCTCAATCCTCAATCCTCAGTCCTCAATCTTCAATCCTCAATACTCAATCTTCTGTAATCAATCCTCAATTCTCAATCCTCAATACTCAATCCTCAATCGTCAATCCTCAATCCCCAATCCTCAATCTTCAATACTCAATCCTCAATCCTCAATCCTCAATCTTCAATCCACAATACGCAATGTTCAATCATCAATCCTCAATCCTCAATCCTCAATCCTCAATCCTCAATACTCAATCCTCAATCATCATTCCCCAAACCTCAATCCTCAATCCCCAATCTTCAATCCTCATACCCCAAACCTCAATCCTCAATCCTCAATCCTCAATCTTCAATCCTCAATATTTAATCTTCAATCCTCAATCCTCATTCTTCAATCCTCAATACCAAAACCTCAATCTTCAATCCTCAATCCTCAATCCTCAATTCTCAATCCTCAACCCTCAATCCTCAGACCTCAGACATCAATACCCAACCCTCAGTCCTCGTCCTCAATCCACAACACTCAATCATCAATCCTCAATCTTCAGCCATCAATATTCAATCTTCAATCCTCAATCCTCAGTCCTCAATCCTCAATCTTCAATCCTCAATCCTCAGTCCTCAATCCTCAATCCTCAATTCTCAATCGTCAATCCTCAATACCCAATCCTCAATTTTCAATTCTCAATCCTCAATCATCAATCCTCTATCTTCAATACTCAATCCTCAATCCCCAATCCTCAATCCTCAATACTCAACCATCAATCCTCAATTCTCAATACTCAATAGAATATCCTGAATTCTCAGGATTCAATAATCAAACCTCAATCCTCAACCCTCAGCTCTCATCCTCCATCCTCAATCCTCAATCCTCAATCCTCAATCTTCAATCCTCAATACTCAATCTTCAATTCTCAATCCTCAATCCTCAATCCTCATAACTCAATCCTCAGTCATGAATACTCAATCTTCAATACTCAATCCTCAATCCTCAATCCTCAATCCTCAAACCTCAATCCTCAATCCTCAATCATCATTCCCCAAACCTCAATACTCAATCCTCAATCCTCAATCTTCAATCCTCAATATTTAATCTTCAATCCTGAATCCTCAATCCTCAATCCTCAATCCTCAATCCTCAATCTTCAATCCTCAATACTCAATCTTCAATCCTCAATCCTCAATCCTCAATCCTCAATCCTCAATTCTTAATCCTCAGACCCCAATCCTCAATATTCAATCCTCAATCCTCAATCCTCAATCCTCAATCCTCAATCCACAATCCCCAATTGTCAATCCTCAATCCTCAACCATCAATCCTCAATCCTCAATCCCCAATCCTCAATCCTCAATCGTCAATCCTCAACCCTCAACCTTCAATCCTCAACCACCAATCGTCAATCCTCAATCCTCAATCCTCAATAGTCAATCCTCAGTCCTCAACCTGCAATCCTCAATCGTCAATCCTCAATCCTCAACCATCAATCCTCTATCCCCAATACTCAATCTTCAATCCTCAGTCCCCCATCCTCAATATTCAATCCTCAATCCTCAATCTTCTATCCTCAATCCTCAATCCTCAATCCGCACTCCTCAATCCTCAATCGTCAATCCACAATCCTCAACCATCAATACTCAATCCTCTATCCTCAACCCTCATTCCTCAGTCCTCAACACTCAATCTTCAGTCCTCAATCCCCAATCTACAATCCTCTATTATCAATCCTGAATCCTCAATCTTCAACCTCAATCCTCAATCTTGAAACATGAATACACAATTCTTAATCTTCAATCCTCAAACCTCAATCGTCAACCCTCAATCCTCAACCCTGAGTCCACAATCCTCAATAACCATTCTTCAATCCCTTATCCGCAATCCTCAATCCTCAATCCACAATCCTCAATCCTCAATCCTCCGTCCACAAACCTCAATCCTCAATCCTCAACCATCAATCCTCAATCCTCAATCCTCAACCCTCAGTCCTCAATCCTCAGTCCTCAATCCTCAATCCTCAATCCCCAATCTTCTATCATCAATCATCAATCCTCAATTTTCAATGCTCAACCCTCAATCCTCAACCCTCAATCGTCAACCCTCAGTAATCAACCCTCAATCCTCAATTCTCAATCCTCAATCTTCAGTCCTCAATCCTCAATCCTCAATCCTCAATCCTCAATCCTCAGTTCTCAGTCCTCAAACCTCAATCCTCAACCCTCAGACCTCATCCTCATTCCTCAATTCTCAATCCTCAATCCTCAGTCCTCAGTCCTCAAAGTTCTATCCTCAAACCTCAGCCCTCTTCCTCAATCCTCAATCCTCAATGCTCAATCCTCAGCCTTCAATCCTCAATACTGAATCTTCAATCCTCAATCCTCAATCCTCAATCCTCAATCTTCAATCCTCAATACACAATCTCAAATCCTCAACCCTCAATCCTCAATCCTTAATCCTCAATCCTCAATCCTCAATCATCAATCCTCAATCTTCAATGCTCAATCCTCAATCCTCAATCCTCAATCCTCAATACTCAACCATCATTAATTCTCAATACTCAATAGAATATCCTGAATTCTCAGGATGCAATACTCAAACATCAATCCTCAACCCTCAGCCCGCATCCTCCATCCTCAATGCTCGATCCTCAATCCTCAATCTTCAATCCTCAATACTCAATCTTCAATCCTCAATCCTCAATCCTCAAACCCCAGTCCTCAATACTCAGTCATGAATACTCAATCTTCAATACTCAATCCTCAATCCTCAATCCTCAATCCTCAATCCTCAATCCCCAATCATCATTCCCCAAACCTCAATCCTCAATCCCCAATCCTCAATCCTCATACCCCAAACCTCAATCCTCAATCCTCAATCCTCAATCTTCAATCCTCAATATTTAATCTTCAATCCTCAATCCTCATTCTTCAATCCTCAATACCAAAATCTCAATCTTCAATCCTCAATCCTCAATCCTCAATTCTCAATCCTCAACCCTCAATCCTCAGACCTCAAACATCAATACCCAACCCTCAGTCCTCGTCCTCAATCCACAACCCTCAATCATCAATCCTCAATCTTCAGCCATCAATATTCAATCTTCAATCCTCAATCCTCAGTCCTCAATCCTCAATCTTCAATCCTCAATCCTCAGTCCTCAATCCTCAATCCTCAATTCTCAATCGTCAATCCTCAATACCCAATCCTCAATCTTCAATCCTCAATCCTCAATCCTCAATTCTCAATCCTCAATCCTCAATCCTCAGTCCTCAAACCTCAAACCTGAATCCCCAATCCTGAATCCTCATCCTTCAGACCTCAGTCCTCAACAATCAGTTGTCAATTCTCAATCCTCAATAGAAGATCATCAATTCACAGTCTTCAATACTCAATACTCAATCTGCAATCTTCAAATCTCTATCCACAAACATCAATTCTCATCATTCAACCATCAACACTCAGTCCTCAATCCTCAATCTTCAATCCTCAAACCTCAATCCTCAATCCTCGATCCTCAATCTTCAATCCTCAATACTCAATCTTCAAACCAACATCCCGAATCCTCAATCCTCAATCCTCAATCCTCAATCGTCTGGCTTCAATCCTCAATGCTCAACCTTCCATCCTCCATCCTCAATACTCGATCCTCAATCCTCAACCTTCAATCCTCAATACTCAATCTTCAATCCTCAATCCTCAATCCTCAAACCTCAGTCCTCAATACTCAGTCATGAATACTCAATCTTCAATACTCAATCCTCAATCCTCAATCCTCAATCCTCAATCCTCAATCCTCAATCATCATTCCCCAAACCTCAATCCTCAATCCTCAATCCTCAATCCTCATTCCCCAAACCTCAATCCTCAATCCTCAATCCTCAATACCCAATCCTCAATCTTCAATCCTCAATCCTCAATCCTCAATCCTCAATCCTCAATCCTCAATCCTCAATCTTCAATCCTCAATACTCAATCTTCAATCCTCAATCCTCAAACCTCAATCCTCAGTCGTCAATCTTCAATCCTCAATACCCAATCCTCAATTCTCAATCCTCAAACCTCAGTCCTCAGTTCTCTGACCTGAATCCTCAACCCTCAGCCCTCATCCTCAATCCTCAATCCTCAATCCTCAATCCTCAATCGTCAATCTTCAATCCTCAATCCTCAACACTCAATCGTCAGGCATCAATCCTCAATACTCAATCTTCAATACTCTATCCTCAATCCTCATTCCTCAATGCTCATTCTTCAATCCTCAATACCTAATCCTCAATCTTCAATCCTCAATCCTCAATCCTCAACTCTCAATCCTCAATCCTCAGTCCACAGTCCTCAAACCTCAATCCTCAACCCTCAGCCCTCATCCTCAATCCTCAATCCTCAATCCTCAATCTTCAATCCTCAATCCTCAAGCCTCAATAATCAATCCTCAATCCTCAGTCCTCAAACCTCGATCCTGAATCGTCAATCCTGAATCCTCAATCTTCAGACATCAGACCTCAACTGTCAGACGTCAATCCACAATCCTCGATAGAATATCATCAATTCACAGTTTTCAATACTCAATACTCAATCTGCAATCTTCAGACCTCTATCCCCAAACATCAATTCTCATCACTCAACCCTCAACACTCAGTCCCCAATCCTCAATCTTCAATCCTCAATCCTCAATCCGCAATCCTCAATCCTCATTGTTCAATCCACAATACTCAATCTTCAATCCTAAATCCTCAATCCTCAATCCTCAATCCTCAATCCTCAATCGTCAATCTTCAATCCTCAATACTCAATCTTCTGTAATCAACCCTCAATTCTCAATCCTCAATACTCAATCCTCAATCCTCAATCCTCAATCCTCAATCCTCAATCCTCAATCATCAAACCTCAATCTTCAATCCTCAGTCCCAAATCCTCAATCTTCATTACTCAATCCTCAATCCTCATTCTTCAATCCTCAATACCCAATCCTCAATCTTCAATCCTCAATCCTCAATCCTCAATTCTCAATCCTCAATCCTCAGACCTCAATCTTCAATCCTCAATACTCAATCTTCTGTAATCAATCCTCAATTCTCAATCCTCAATACTCAATCCTCAATCGTCAATCCTCAATCCCCAATCCTCAATCTTCAATACTCAATCCTCAATCCTCAATCCTCAATCTTCAATCCACAATACTCAATGTTCAATCATCAATCCTCAATCCTCAATCCTCAATCCTCAATCCTCAATACTCAATCCTCAATCATCATTCCCCAAACCTCAATCCTCAATCCCCAATCCTCAATCCTCATACCCCAAACCTCAATCCTCAATCCTCAATCCTCAATCTTCAATCCTCAATATTTAATCTTCAATCCTCAATCCTCATTCTTCAATCCTCAATACCAAAACCTCAATCTTCAATCCTCAATCCTCAATCCTCAATTCTCAATCCTCAACCCTCAATCCTCAGACCTCAGACATCAATACCCAACCCTCAGTCCTCGTCCTCAATCCACAACCCTCAATCATCAATCCTCAATCTTCAGCCATCAATATTCAATCTTCAATCCTCAATCCTCAGTCCTCAATCCTCAATCTTCAATCCTCAATCCTCAGTCCTCAATCCTCAATCCTCAATTCTCAATCGTCAATCCTCAATACCCAATCCTCAATTTTCAATTCTCAATCCTCAATCATCAATCCTCTATCTTCAATACTCAATCCTCAATCCCCAATCCTCAATCCTCAATACTCAACCATCAATCCTCAATTCTCAATACTCAATAGAATATCCTGAATTCTCAGGATTCAATACTCAAACCTCAATCCTCAACCCTCAGCTCTCATCCTCCATCCTCAATCCTCAATCCTCAATCCTCAATCTTCAATCCTCAATACTCAATCTTCAATTCTCAATCCTCAATCCTCAATCCTCATAACTCAATCCTCAGTCATGAATACTCAATCCTCAATCCTCAATCCTCAATCCTCAATCCTTAATCCTCAGACCCCAATCCTCAATATTCAATCCTCAATCCTCAATCCTCAATCCTCAAACCTCAATCCTCAATCCTCAACCCTCAGTAATCAACACTCGATCCTCAATCCTCAATCTTCAATCCTCAACACTCAATCCTCAATTCTCAATCCTCAATTCTCTATCCTCAATCCTCAATCCTCAATCCTCAATCCTCAATCCACAATCCCCAATTGTCAATCCTCAATCCTCAACCATCAATCCTCAATCCTCAATCCCCAATCCTCAATCCTCAATCGTCAATCCTCAACCCTCAGCCTTCAATCCTCAACCACCAATCGTCAATCCTCAATCCTCAATCGTCAATCCACAAACCTCAACCTTCAATCCTCAATACTCAATCCTCAATATTCAATCCTCAATAGAATAACCTCAATTCTCAGTTTTCAATACTCAGTCCTCAACCTTCAATCGACAGTCCACAATCCTCAATTTTCAACCCTCAATCCTCAATCCCCTGTCCACGACACTCAATCTTCAATCCTCAATCCTCAATAGTCAATCCTCAGTCCTCAACCTACAATCCTCAATCGTCAATCCTCAATCCTCAACCATCAATCCTCTATCCCCAATACTCAATCTTCAATCCTCAGTCCCCAATCCTCAATATTCAATCCTCAATCCTCAATCTTCTATCCTCAATCCTCAATCCTCAATCCGCACTCCTCAATCCTCAATCGTCAATCCACAATCCTCAACCATCAATACTCAATCCTCTATCCTCAACCCTCATTCCTCAGTCCTCAACACTCAATCTTCAGTCCTCAATCCCCAATCTACAATCCTCAATTATCAATCCTAAATCCTCAATCTTCAACCTCAATCCTCAATCTTGAAACATGAATACACAATTCTTAATCTTCAATCCTCAAACCTCAATCGTCAACCCTCAATCCTCAACCCTGAGTCCACAATCCTCAATAACCATTCTTCAATCCCTTATCCGCAATCCTCAATCCTCAATCCACAATCCTCAATCCTCAATCCTCCGTCCACAAACCTCAATCCTCAATCCTCAACCATCAATCCTCAATCCTCAATCCTCAACCCTCAGTCCTCAATCCTCAGTCCTCAATCCTCAATCCTTAATCCCCAATCTTCTATCATCAATCATCAATCCTCAATTTTCAATCCTCAACCCTCAATCCTCAACCCTCAATCGTCAACCCTCAGTAATCAACCCTCAATCCTCAATTCTCAATCCTCAATCTTCAGTCCTCAATCCTCAATCCTCAATCCTCAATCCTCAATCCTCAGTTCTCAGTCCTCAAACCTCAATCCTCAACCCTCAGACCTCATCCTCATTCCTCAATTCTCAATCCTCAATCCCCAGTCCTCAGTCCTCAAAGTTCTATCCTCAAACCTCAGCCCTCTTCGTCAATCCTCAATCTTCAATGCTCAATCCTCAGCCTTCAATCCTCAATACTCAATCTTCAATCGTCAATCCTCAGTCCTCAAACCTCAATTCTGAATCCTCAGTCCTGAATCCTCAACCTTCAGCCCTCAGTCCTCAATAATCAGTTGTCAATCCTCAATCCTCAATAGACTATCGTCAATTCTCAGTTTTCAATACTCAATACTCAATCTGCAATCTTCAAATCGCTATCCACAATCATCAATTCTGAATCCTCAATCCTCAATCTTCAATCCTCAATATTTAATCTTCAATCCTCAATCCTCAGTCCTCAATCCTCAATCCTCAATTCTCAATCGTCAATCCTCAATACCCAATCCTCAATTTTCAATCCTCAATCCTCAATCATCAATCCTCTATCTTCAATACTCAATCCTCAATCCCCAATCCTCAATCCTCAATACTCAACCATCAATCCTCAATTCTCAATACTCAATAGAATATCCTGAATTCTCAGGATTCAATACTCAAACCTCAATCCTCAACCCTCAGCTCTCATCCTCCATCCTCAATCCTCAATGCTCAATCCTCAATCTTCAATCCTCAATACTCAATCTTCAATTCTCAATCCTCAATCCTCAATCCTCAATACTCAATCCTCAGTCATGAATACTCAATCTTCAATACTCAATCATCAATCCTCAATCCTCAATCCTCAATCCTAAATCCTCAATCCTAATTCCCCAAACGTCTATCCTTAACCCTCAGTCCTCATCCTCAATTCTCAATACACAATCGTCAATCCTCACTCCTCAATCATCAATCCTCAATCTTCAATACTCAATCCTCAATCCTCAATCCTCAATCCTCAATCCTCAATCCTCAAACCTCAGTCCTCAATCCTCAGTCATGAGTACTCAATTTTCAATACTCAATCCTCAATCCTCAATCCTCAATCCTCAAACCTCAATCCTCAATCCTCAATCATCATTCCCCAAACCTCAATACTCAATCCTCAATCCTCAATCTTCAATCCTCAATATTTAATCTTCAATCCTGAATCCTCAATCCTCAATCCTCAATCCTCAATCCTCAATCCTCAATCCTCAATCTTCAATCCTCAATACTCAATCTTCAATCCTCAATCCTCAATCCTCAATCCTCAATCCTCATTCTCCAATCCTCAATACCAAAACCTCAATCTTCAATCCTCAATCCTCAATCCTCAATTCTCAAACCTCAATCCTCAATCCTCACACCTCAAACATCAATACTCAACCCTCAATCCTCAACCCTCAGCCCGCATCCTCCATCCTCAATACTCGATCCTCAATCCTCAATACTCGATCCTCAATCCTCAATCTTCAATCCTCAATACTCAATCTTCAATCCTCAATCCTCAATCCTCAAACCTCAGTCCTCAATACTCAGTCATGAATACTCAATCTTCAATACTCAATCCCCAATCCTCAATCCTCAATCCTCAATCCTCAATCCTCGTTCTTCAATCCTCAATACCCAATCCTCAATCTTCAATCCTCAATCTTCTATCCTCAGTCCTCAATCCTCAATCCGCACTCCTCAATCCTCTATCGTCAATCCACAATCCTCAGCCATCAATACTCAATCCTCAATCCTCAATCCTCAGTCCTCATTCCTCAGTCCTCAGTCCTCAAAGTTCTATCCTCAAACCTCAGCCCTCTTCGTCAATCCGCAATCCTCAATCCTCAAACCTCAATCTTCAATCCTCAATACTCAGTCTACAATCTTCAATCCTCAATCCTCAATCCTGAATCCTCATTCTTCAATCCTCAATACCCAATCCTCAATCTTCAATCCTCAATCCTCAATCCTCAATTCTCAATCCTCAATCCTCAATCCTCAGACCTCAAACATCAATATTCAACCCTCAGTCCTCGTCCACAATCCACAAACCTCAATCCTCAATCCTCAATGCTCAATCCTCAATCCTCAATCCTCAGACCTCAAACATCAATACTAAACCCTCAGTCCTCAATCCTCAATCTTCAATCCTCAATACTCAATCTTCTATCCTCAATCCTCAATCCTCAATCCTCAATCCTCAATCCTCAGACCTCAAACATCAATATTCAACCCTCAGTCCTCGTCCTCAATCCACAACCCTGAATCCTCAATTCTCAATCCTCAATCCTCAATTTTCAAACCTCAATACTCAATCTTCAATCCTCAATCCTCAATCCTCAATCCTCAATCTTCAATCCTCAATACTCAATCTTCTATCCTCAATCCTCAATCCTCAATCCTCAATCCTCATTCTTCAATCCTCAACACCCAATCCTCAATCTTCAATCCTCAATCCTCAATCCTCAATCCTCAATTCTCAATCCTCAATCCTCAATCCTCAGACCTCAAACATCAATACTAAACCCTCAGTCCTCGTCCTCAATCCACAACCCTCAATCCTCGATCCTCAGTCTTCAATCGTCAATATTCAATCTTGAATCCTCAATCCTCAATCCTCAATACTCAATCCTCAATACTCAATGTTCAATCCTCAATACCCAATCCTCAACCTTCAATCCTCAATCCTCAATCCTCAATCCTTAATCCTCAATCCTCAATCCTCAGTCCTCAAACCTCAATCCTGAATCCTCAATCCTGAATCCTCAATCTTCAGCACTCAGTCCTCAACAATCAGTTGTCAATCCTCAATCCTCAGTAGAATATCCTCAATTCACAGGTCTCAATACTCAATACTCAACCTGCAATCTTCAAATCTCTATCCACAAACATCAATTCTCATCACTCAACCCTCAACACTCAGTCCCCAATCCTCAATCTCCAATCCTCAATCCTCAATCCACAGTTCTCAATCCTCAATCTTCAATCCTCAATACTCAATCTTCAATTCTAAATCCTCAATCCTCGGTCCTCAATCCTCAATCGTCAATCTCCAATCCTGAATACTCAACCTTCAATCCTGAATCGTCAATCCTCAATCCTCAATCCTCAATCCTCATTCTTCAATCCTCAATACCCAATCCACAATTTTCAATCCTCAATCCTCAATCCTCAATTCTCATCCCTCAATCCTCAATCCTCAATCCTCAATCCTCGATCGTCAGTCTTCAATCCTCAATACTCAATATTCAATCCTCAATCCTCAATCCTCAATCCTCAATCCTCAAACCTCAATCTTCAATCCTCAATCTTCAATCCTCAATCTTTAATCCTCAAGACTCAATCTTCAATAATCAATCCTCAATCCTCAATACTCAATCCTCAATCCTCAATCTTTAATCCTCAATCTTTAACCCGCAATCCTCAATCCTCAATCCTAAATCCTCAATCCTCAACCTTCAAACCTCAATACTCAATCTTCAATCCTCAATCCTCAATCCTCAATCCTCAATCCTCAATCCTCAGTTCTCAGTCCTCAAACCTCAATCCTCAACCCTCAGACCTCATCCTCATTCCTCAATTCTCAATCCTCAATCCTCAGTCCTCAGTCCTCAAAGTTCTATCCTCAAACCTCAGCCCTCTTCGTCAATCCTCAATCCTCAATGCTCAATCCTCAGCCTTCAATCCTCAATACTCAATCTTCAATCCTCAATCCTCAGTCCTCAAACCTCAATTCTGAATCCTCAGTCCTGAATCCTCAACCTTCAGCCCTCAGTCCTCAATAATCAGTTGTCAATCCTCAATCCTCAATAGACTATCGTCAATTCTCAGTTTTCAATACTCAATACTCAATCTGCAATCTTCAAATCGCTATCCACAATCATCAATTCTGAATCCTCAATCCTCAATCTTCAATCCTCAATCCTCAATCCTCAACCCTCAATCCTCAATCCTCAATCCTCAATCCTCAATCGTCAGTCTTCAATCCTCAAACTTCAATCCTCAATACTCAGTCTACAATCTTCAATCCTCAATCCTCAATCCTAAATCCTCATTCTTCAATCCTCAAAACCCAATCCTCAATCTTCAATCCTCATCCTTCAATCGTCAATTCCCAATCCTCAATCTTCACTCCTCAATCCTCAATCCTCAATTCTTAATCCTCAATCCTTAGTCCTCAGCACTCAAACCTCAATCCTCAACCCTCAGCCCTCATCCTCAATCCTCAACCCTCAATCCTCAATCCTCAATCTTTAATCCTCAAGACTCAATCTTCAATAATCAATCCTCAATCCTCAATACTCAATCCTCAATCCTCAATCTTCAATCCTCAATCTTTAACCCTCAATCCTCAATCCTCAATCCTAAATCCTCAATCCTCAACCTTCAAACCTCAATACTCAATCTTCAATCCTCAATCCTCAATCCTCAATCCTCAATCCTCAATCCTCAATCTTCAATCCTCAACACTCAATCTTCAATCCTCAATCCTCAAACCTCAATCCTCAATCGTCATTCTTCAATCCTCAACACCCAATCCTCAATCTTCAATCCTCAATCCTCAGTCCTCAATTCTCAATCCTCAATCCTCAATCCTCAGACCTCAAACATCAATACTCAACCCTCAGTCCTCGTACTCAATTCTCAATTCTCAATCCTCAATCCTCAATACTCAATCTTCAATCCTCAATAATCAATCTCCAATCCTAGATCCACAATCCCCAATCCTCAATCCTTAATCCTCAATCTTCAATCCTCAATCCCCAGTCCTCAATCTTCAATCCTCAATGCTCAATCATCAATCCTCAATCCTCAGTCCTCAATCCTGAATCCTCAATCCTCAAACCTCAATCCTCAACCTTCAGTCCTCGTCCTCAATCCTAAACCCTCAATCCTCAATCCTCTATCTTCAATCCTCAATACTCAGTATTCAATCCTCAATCCTCAATCCTCAATCCTCAATCTTCAATCCTCAATCCTCAATCCTCAATCCTCAATCCTCAATCCTCATTCCTCAATCCTCAATACCCAATCCTCAATCTTCAATCCTCAATCCTCAATCCTCAATTCTCAATCCTCAATCCTCAGTCCTCAGTCCTCAAACCTCAATCCTCAATCCTCAATCCTCAAACCTCAATCCTGGGTACTCAAACCTCAATACACAATCTTCTATACTCAATACTCAACCTTCCATCCTCAATCCTCAATACTCAATCCTCAATCCTCAATCCTTAATCCTCAGACCCCAATCCTCAATATTCAATCCTCAATCCTCAATCCTCAATCCTCAAACCTCAATCCTCAGTCCTCAACCCTCAGTAATCAACACTCGATCCTCAATCCTCAATCTTCAATCCTCAACACTCAATCCTCAATTCTCAATCCTCAATTCTCTATCCTCAATCCTCAATCCTCAATCCTCAATCCTCAATCCACAATCCCCAATTGTCAATCCTCAATCCTCAACCATCAATCCTCAATCCTCAATCCCCAATCCTCAATCCTCAATCGTCAATCCTCAACCCTCAACCTTCAATCCTCAACCACCAATCGTCAATCCTCAATCCTCAATCGTCAATCCACAAACCTCAACCTTCAATCCTCAATACTCAATCCTCAATATTCAATCCTCAATAGAATAACCTCAATTCTCAGTTTTCAATACTCAGTCCTCAATCTTCAATCGACAGTCCACAATCCTCAATTTTCAACCCTCAATCCTCAATCCCCTGTCCACGACACTCAATCTTCAATCCTCAATCCTCAATAGTCAATCCTCAGTCCTCAACCTACAATCCTCAATCGTCAATCCTCAATCCTCAACCATCAATCCTCTATCCCCAATACTCAATCTTCAATCCTCAGTCCCCAATCCTCAATATTCAATCCTCAATCCTCAATCTTCTATCCTCAATCCTCAATCCTCAATCCGCACTCCTCAATCCTCAATCGTCAATCCACAATCCTCAACCATCAATACTCAATCCTCTATCCTCAACCCTCATTCCTCAGTCCTCAACACTCAATCTTCAGTCCTCAATCCCCAATCTACAATCCTCAATTATCAATCCTAAATCCTCAATCTTCAACCTCAATCCTCAATCTTGAAACATGAATACACAATTCTTAATCTTCAATCCTCAAACCTCAATCGTCAACCCTCAATCCTCAACCCTGAGTCCACAATCCTCAATAACCATTCTTCAATCCCTTATCCGCAATCCTCAATCCTCAATCCACAATCCTCAATCCTCAATCCTCCGTCCACAAACCTCAATCCTCAATCCTCAACCATCAATCCTCAATCCTCAATCCTCAACCCTCAGTCCTCAATCCTCAGTCCTCAATCCTCAATCCTCAATCCCCAATCTTCTATCATCAATCATCAATCCTCAATCCTCAATCCTCAATCCTCAATCCTCAATCCCCAATCATCATTCCCCAAACCTCAATCCTCAATCCCCAATCCTCAATCCTCATACCCCAAACCTCAATCCTCAATCCTCAATCCTCAATCTTCAATCCTCAATATTTAATCTTCAATCCTCAATCCTCATTCTTCAATCCTCAATACCAAAACCTCAATCTTCAATCCTCAATCCTCAATCCTCTATTCTCAATCCTCAACCCTCAATCCTCAGACCTCAAACATCAATACCCAACCCTCAGTCCTCGTCCTCAATCCACAACCCTCAATCATCAATCCTCAATCTTCAGCCATCAATATTCAATCTTCAATCCTCAATCCTCAGTCCTCAATCCTCAATCTTCAATCCTCAATCCTCAGTCCTCAATCCTCAATCCTCAATTCTCAATCGTCAATCCTCAATACCCAATCCTCAATTTTCAATCCTCAATCCTCAATCATCAATCCTCTATCTTCAATACTCGATCCTCAATCCCCAATCCTCAATCCTCAATACTCAACCATCAATCCTCAATTCTCAATACTCAATAGAATATCCTGAATTCTCAGGATTCAATACTCAAACCTCAATCCTCAACCCTCAGCTCTCATCCTCCATCCTCAATCCTCAATCCTCAATCCTCAATCTTCAATCCTCAATACTCAATCTTCAATTCTCAATCCTCAATCCTCAATCCTCAATACTCAATCCTCAGTCATGAATACTCAATCTTCAATACTCAATCATCAATCCTCAATCTTCAAACCTCAATCCTCAATCCTCAATCATCATTCCCCAAACCTCAATACTCATTCTCCAATCCTCAATACCAAAACCTCAATCTTTAATCCTCAATCCTCAATCCTCAATTCTCAAACCTCAATCCTCAATCCTCACACCTCAAACATCAATACTCAACCCTCAATCCTCAACCCTCAGCCCGCATCCTCCATCCTCAATACTCGATCCTCAATCCTCAATACTCGATCCTCAATCCTCAATCTTCAATCCTCAATACTCAATCTTCAATCCTCAATCCTCAATCCTCAAACCTCAGTCCTCAATACTCAGACATGAATACTCAATCTTCAATACTCAATCCTCAATCCTCAATCCTCAATCCTCAAACCTCAGTCCTCAATCCTCAGTCATGAGTACTCAATTTTCAATACTCAATCCTCAATCCTCAATCCTCAATCCTCAAACCTCAATCCTCAATCCTCAATCATCATTCCCCAAACCTCAATACTCAATCCTCAATCCTCAATCTTCAATCCTCAATATTTAATCTTCAATCCTGAATCCTCAATCCTCAATCCTCAATCCTCAATCCTCAATCCTCAATCCTCAATCTTCAATCCTCAATACTCAATCTTCAATCCTCAATCCTCAATCCTCAATCCTCAATCCTCATTCTCCAATCCTCAATACCAAAACCTCAATCTTCAATCCTCAATCCTCAATCCTCAATTCTCAAACCTCAATCCTCAATCCTCACACCTCAAACATCAATACTCAACCCTCAATCCTCAACCCTCAGCCCGCATCCTCCATCCTCAATACTCGATCCTCAATCCTCAATACTCGATCCTCAATCCTCAATCTTCAATCCTCAATACTCAATCTTCAATCCTCAATCCTCAATCCTCAAACCTCAGTCCTCAATACTCAGACATGAATACTCAATCTTCAATACTCAATCCTCAATCCTCAATCCTCAATCCTCAATCCTCAATCCTCAATCCTCATTCGTCAATAATCAATACCCAATCCTCAATCTTCAATCCTCAATCCTCAATCCTCAATTCTCAATCCTCAATCCTCAATCCTCAGACCTCAAACAGCAATACTCAACCCTCAGTCCTCGTCCTCAATACACAACCATCAATACTCAATCGTCAATCTTCAATCTTCAATATTCAATCTTCAGTCCTCAATCCTCAATCCTCGATCCTCAATCCTAAATCCTCAATATTCCAACAGCAATACCCAATCCTCAATCTTCAATCCGCAATCCTCAATCATCAATCTTCAATCCTCAATCCTCAATCCTCAATCCTCAGACCTCTAACCTCAAACCTGAATCCCCAATCCTGAATCCTCAATCTTCAGACCTCAGTCCTCAACAATCAGTTGTCAATTCACAATCCTCAATAGAAGATCATCAATTCACAGCTTTCAATACACAATACTCAATCTGCAATCTTCAAATCTCTATCCACAAACATCAATTCTCATCATTCAACCCTCAACACTCAGTCCCCAATCCTCAATCTTCAATCCTCAATCCTCAAACCGCAATCCTCAATACTCACCCTTCAATCCTCAATACTCAATCATCAATCCTCAATCTTCAATCCTCAATCCTCAATCCTCAATCCTCAATCCTCAATCATCAATCTTCAGTCCTCAATACTCAATCTGCAAACCTCAATCCTCAATCCTCAATCCTCAATCCTCAATCCTCAACAGACAACCTTCAATCCTCAATACTCAATCTTCAATCCTCAATCCTCAATCCTCAATCCTCAATCCTCATTCTTCAATCCTCAATACCCAATCCTCAATCTTCTATCCTCAATCCTCAATCCTCGATACCAAAACCTCAATCTTCAATCCTCAATCCTCAATCCTCAATTCTCAATCCTCAATACTCAATCCTCAATCGTCAATCCTCAATCCCCAATCCTCAATCTTCAATCCTCAATCCTCAATCCTCAATCCTCAATCCTCAGTCTTCAATCCACAATACTCAATCTTCAATCCTCAATCCTCAATCCTCAATCCTCAATCCTCAATCCTCAATCCTCAATCCTCAGACCTCAAACAGCAATACCCAACCCTCAGTCCTCGTCCTCAAAACACAACCATCAATCCTCAATCCTCAATCTTCAATCTTCAATAGTCAATCTTCAGTCCTCAATCCTCAATTCTAGATCTTCAATCCTCAATCCTCAATATTCAAACCGCAATACCCAATCCTCAATCTTCAATCCGCAATCCTCAATCATCAATCCTCAATCCTCAATCCTCAATCCTCAATCCTCAGTCCTCAAACCTCAAACCTGAATCCCCAATCCTGAATCCTCATCCTTCAGACCTCAGTCCTCAACAATCAGTTGTCAATTCTCAATCCTCAATAGAAGATCATCAATTCACAGTTTTCAATACTCAATACTCAATCTGCAATCTTCAAATCTCTATCCACAAACATCAATTCTCATCATTCAACCATCAACACTCAGTCCTCAATCCTCAATCTTCAATCCTCAAACCTCAATCCTCAATCCTCGATCCTCAATCTTCAATCCTCAGTACTCAATCTTCAAACCAACATCCCGAATCCTCAATCCTCAATCCTCAATCCTCAATCGTCTGGCTTCAATCCTCAATGCTCAACCTTCCATCCTCCATCCTCAATACTCGATCCTCAATCCTCAATCTTCAATCCTCAATACTCAATCTTCAATCCTCAATCCTCAATCCACAATCCTCAATCCTCAATCATCATTCCCCAAACCTCAATCCTCAATCCTCAATCCTCAATTCTCATTCCCCAAACCTCAATCCTCAATCCTCAATCCTCAATACCCAATCCTCAATCTTCAATCCTCAATCCTCAATCCTCAATTCTCAATCCTCAATCCTCAGTCCTCAATCTTCAATCCTCAAAACTCAATCTTCTGTAATCAATCCTCAATTCTCAATCCTCAATACTCAATCCTCAATCGTCAATCCTCAATCCCCAATCCTCAATCTTCAATACTCAAACCTCAATCCTCAATCCTCAATCTTCAATCCACAATACTCAATGTTCAATCATCAATCGTCAATCCTCAATCCTCAATCCTCAATCCTCAATCCTCAATCTTCAATCCTCAATACTCAGCCTTCAATCCTCAAACCTCCACCTTCAATCCTCAATACTCAGTCTACAATCTTCAATCCTCAATCCTCAATCCTAAATCCTCATTCTTCAATCCTCGAAACCCAATCCTCAATCTTCAATCCTCATCCTTCAATCATCAATTCCCAATCCTCAATCTTCAATCCTCAATCCTAAATCCTCAATTCTTAATCCTCAATCCTTAGTCCTCAGTCCTCAAACCTCAATTCTCAACCCTCAGCCCTCATCCTCAATCCTCAATCCTCAATCCTCAATCCTCAATCTTTAATCCTCAATACTCAATCTTCAATAATCAATCCTCAATCCTCAATACTCAATCCTCAATCCTCAATCTTCAATACTCAGTCTTTAACTCTCAATCCTCAATCCTCAATCCTAAATCCTCAATCCTCAACCTTCAAACCTCAATACTCAATCTTCAATCCTCAATCCTCAATCCTCAATCCTCAATCCTCAATCCTCAATCTTCAATCCTCAATACTCAATCTTCAATCCTCAATCCTCAAACATCAATCCTCAATCGTCATTCTTCAATCCTCAACACCCAATCCTCAATCTTCAATCCTCAATCCTCAGTCCTCAATTCTCAATCCTCAATCCTCAATCCTCAGACCTCAAACATCAATACTCAACCCTCAGTCCTCGTACTCAATTCTCAATTCTCAATCCTCAATGCTCAATACTCAATCTTCAATCCACAATAATCAATCTCCAATCCTAGATCCTCAATCCCCAATCCTCAATCCTTAATCCTCAATCTTCAATCCTCAATCCCCAGCCCTCAATCTTCAATCCTCAATACCCAATCCTCAATTCTCAATCCTCAAACCTCAGTCCTCAGTTCTCTGACCTGAATCCTCAACCCTCAGCCCTCATCCTCAATCCTCAATCCTCAATCCTCAATCCTCAATCGTCAATCTTCAATCCTCAATCCTCAACACTCAATCGTCAGGCATCAATCCTCAATACTCAATCTTCAATACTCTATCCTCAATCCTCATTCCTCAATGCTCATTCTTCAATCCTCAATACCTAATCCTCAATCTCCAATCCTCAATCCTCAATCCTCAACTCTCAATCCTCAATCCTCAGTCCACAGTCCTCAAACCTCAATCCTCAACCCTCAGCCCTCATCCTCAATCCTCAATCCTCAATCTTCAATCCTCAATCCTCAAGCTTCAATAATCAATCCTCAATCCTCAGTCCTCAAACCTCAATCCAGAATCGTCAATCCTGAATCCTCAATCTTCAGACATCAGACCTCAACTGTCAGACGTCAATCCACAATCCTCGATAGAATATCATCAATTCACAGTTTTCAATACTCAATACTCAATCTGCAATCTTCAGACCTCTATCCCCAAACATCAATTCTCATCACTCAACCCTCAACACTCAGTCTCCAATCCTCAATCTTCAATCCTCAATCCTCAATCCGCAATCCTCAATCCTCAATGTTCAATCCACAATACTCAATCTTCAATCCTCAATCCTCAATCCTCAATTCTCAATCCTCAATCCTCAATCGTCAATCTTCAATCCTCAATACTCAATCTTCTGTAATCAATCCTCAATTCTCAATCCTCAATACTCAATCCTCAATCCTCAATCCTCAATCCTCAATCCTCAATCCTCAATCATCAAACCTCAATCTTCAATCCTCAGTCCCAAATCCTCAATCTTCATTACTCAATCCTCAATCCTCATTCTTCAATCCTCAATACCCAATCCTCAATCTTCAATCCTCAATCCTCAATCCTCAATTCTCAATCCTCAATCCTCAGTCCTCAATCTTCAATCCTCAATACTCAATCTTCTGTAATCAATCCTCAATTCTCAATCCTCAAAACTCAATCCTCAATCGTCAATCCTCAATCCCCAATCCTCAATCTTCAATACTCAATCCTCAATCCTCAATCCTCAATCTTCAATCCACAATACTCAATGTTCAATCATCAATCCTCAATCCTCAATCCTCAATCGTCAATCCTCAATCCTCAATCCTCAATCCTCAATCCTCAGTTCTCAGTCCTCAAACCTCAATCCTCAACCCTCAGACCTCATCCTCATTCCTCAATTCTCAATCCTCAATCCCCAGTCCTCAGTCCTCAAAGTTCTATCCTCAAACCTCAGCCCTCTTCGTCAATCCTCAATCCTCAATGCTCAATCCTCAGCCTTCAATCCTCAATACTCAATCTTCAATCGTCAATCCTCAGTCCTCAAACCTCAATTCTGAATCCTCAGTCCTGAATCCTCAACCTTCAGCCCTCAGTCCTCAATAATCAGTTGTCAATCCTCAATCCTCAATAGACTATCGTCAATTCTCAGTTTTCAATACTCAATACTCAATCTGCAATCTTCAAATCGCTATCCACAATCATCAATTCTGAATCCTCAATCCTCAATCTTCAATCCTCAATATTTAATCTTCAATCCTCAATCCTCAGTCCTCAATCCTCAATCCTCAATTCTCAATCGTCAATCCTCAATACCCAATCCTCAATTTTCAATCCTCAATCCTCAATCATCAATCCTCTATCTTCAATACTCAATCCTCAATCCCCAATCCTCAATCCTCAATACTCAACCATCAATCCTCAATTCTCAATACTCAATAGAATATCCTGAATTCTCAGGATTCAATACTCAAACCTCAATCCTCAACCCTCAGCTCTCATCCTCCATCCTCAATCCTCAATGCTCAATCCTCAATCTTCAATCCTCAATACTCAATCTTCAATTCTCAATCCTCAATCCTCAATCCTCAATACTCAATCCTCAGTCATGAATACTCAATCTTCAATACTCAATCATCAATCCTCAATCCTCAATCCTCAATCCTAAATCCTCAATCCTAATTCCCCAAACGTCTATCCTTAACCCTCAGTCCTCATCCTCAATTCTCAATACACAATCGTCAATCCTCACTCCTCAATCATCAATCCTCAATCTTCAATACTCAATCCTCAATCCTCAATCCTCAATCCTCAATCCTCAATCCTCAAACCTCAGTCCTCAATCCTCAGTCATGAGTACTCAATTTTCAATACTCAATCCTCAATCCTCAATCCTCAATCCTCAAACCTCAATCCTCAATCCTCAATCATCATTCCCCAAACCTCAATACTCAATCCTCAATCCTCAATCTTCAATCCTCAATATTTAATCTTCAATCCTGAATCCTCAATCCTCAATCCTCAATCCTCAATCCTCAATCCTCAATCCTCAATCTTCAATCCTCAATACTCAATCTTCAATCCTCAATCCTCAATCCTCAATCCTCAATCCTCATTCTCCAATCCTCAATACCAAAACCTCAATCTTCAATCCTCAATCCTCAATCCTCAATTCTCAAACCTCAATCCTCAATCCTCACACCTCAAACATCAATACTCAACCCTCAATCCTCAACCCTCAGCCCGCATCCTCCATCCTCAATACTCGATCCTCAATCCTCAATACTCGATCCTCAATCCTCAATCTTCAATCCTCAATACTCAATCTTCAATCCTCAATCCTCAATCCTCAAACCTCAGTCCTCAATACTCAGTCATGAATACTCAATCTTCAATACTCAATCCCCAATCCTCAATCCTCAATCCTCAATCCTCAATCCTCGTTCTTCAATCCTCAATACCCAATCCTCAATCTTCAATCCTCAATCTTCTATCCTCAGTCCTCAATCCTCAATCCGCACTCCTCAATCCTCTATCGTCAATCCACAATCCTCAGCCATCAATACTCAATCCTCAATCCTCAATCCTCAGTCCTCATTCCTCAGTCCTCAGTCCTCAAAGTTCTATCCTCAAACCTCAGCCCTCTTCGTCAATCCGCAATCCTCAATCCTCAAACCTCAATCTTCAATCCTCAATACTCAGTCTACAATCTTCAATCCTCAATCCTCAATCCTGAATCCTCATTCTTCAATCCTCAATACCCAATCCTCAATCTTCAATCCTCAATCCTCAATCCTCAATTCTCAATCCTCAATCCTCAATCCTCAGACCTCAAACATCAATATTCAACCCTCAGTCCTCGTCCACAATCCACAAACCTCAATCCTCAATCCTCAATGCTCAATCCTCAATCCTCAATCCTCAGACCTCAAACATCAATACTAAACCCTCAGTCCTCAATCCTCAATCTTCAATCCTCAATACTCAATCTTCTATCCTCAATCCTCAATCCTCAATCCTCAATCCTCAATCCTCAGACCTCAAACATCAATATTCAACCCTCAGTCCTCGTCCTCAATCCACAACCCTGAATCCTCAATTCTCAATCCTCAATCCTCAATTTTCAAACCTCAATACTCAATCTTCAATCCTCAATCCTCAATCCTCAATCCTCAATCTTCAATCCTCAATACTCAATCTTCTATCCTCAATCCTCAATCCTCAATCCTCAATCCTCATTCTTCAATCCTCAACACCCAATCCTCAATCTTCAATCCTCAATCCTCAATCCTCAATCCTCAATTCTCAATCCTCAATCCTCAATCCTCAGACCTCAAACATCAATACTAAACCCTCAGTCCTCGTCCTCAATCCACAACCCTCAATCCTCGATCCTCAGTCTTCAATCGTCAATATTCAATCTTGAATCCTCAATCCTCAATCCTCAATACTCAATCCTCAATACTCAATGTTCAATCCTCAATACCCAATCCTCAACCTTCAATCCTCAATCCTCAATCCTCAATCCTTAATCCTCAATCCTCAATCCTCAGTCCTCAAACCTCAATCCTGAATCCTCAATCCTGAATCCTCAATCTTCAGCACTCAGTCCTCAACAATCAGTTGTCAATCCTCAATCCTCAGTAGAATATCCTCAATTCACAGGTCTCAATACTCAATACTCAACCTGCAATCTTCAAATCTCTATCCACAAACATCAATTCTCATCACTCAACCCTCAACACTCAGTCCCCAATCCTCAATCTCCAATCCTCAATCCTCAATCCACAGTTCTCAATCCTCAATCTTCAATCCTCAATACTCAATCTTCAATTCTAAATCCTCAATCCTCGGTCCTCAATCCTCAATCGTCAATCTCCAATCCTGAATACTCAACCTTCAATCCTGAATCGTCAATCCTCAATCCTCAATCCTCAATCCTCATTCTTCAATCCTCAATACCCAATCCACAATTTTCAATCCTCAATCCTCAATCCTCAATTCTCATCCCTCAATCCTCAATCCTCAATCCTCAATCCTCGATCGTCAGTCTTCAATCCTCAATACTCAATATTCAATCCTCAATCCTCAATCCTCAATCCTCAATCCTCAAACCTCAATCTTCAATCCTCAATCTTCAATCCTCAATCTTTAATCCTCAAGACTCAATCTTCAATAATCAATCCTCAATCCTCAATACTCAATCCTCAATCCTCAATCTTTAATCCTCAATCTTTAACCCGCAATCCTCAATCCTCAATCCTAAATCCTCAATCCTCAACCTTCAAACCTCAATACTCAATCTTCAATCCTCAATCCTCAATCCTCAATCCTCAATCCTCAATCCTCAGTTCTCAGTCCTCAAACCTCAATCCTCAACCCTCAGACCTCATCCTCATTCCTCAATTCTCAATCCTCAATCCTCAGTCCTCAGTCCTCAAAGTTCTATCCTCAAACCTCAGCCCTCTTCGTCAATCCTCAATCCTCAATGCTCAATCCTCAGCCTTCAATCCTCAATACTCAATCTTCAATCCTCAATCCTCAGTCCTCAAACCTCAATTCTGAATCCTCAGTCCTGAATCCTCAACCTTCAGCCCTCAGTCCTCAATAATCAGTTGTCAATCCTCAATCCTCAATAGACTATCGTCAATTCTCAGTTTTCAATACTCAATACTCAATCTGCAATCTTCAAATCGCTATCCACAATCATCAATTCTGAATCCTCAATCCTCAATCTTCAATCCTCAATCCTCAATCCTCAACCCTCAATCCTCAATCCTCAATCCTCAATCCTCAATCGTCAGTCTTCAATCCTCAAACTTCAATCCTCAATACTCAGTCTACAATCTTCAATCCTCAATCCTCAATCCTAAATCCTCATTCTTCAATCCTCAAAACCCAATCCTCAATCTTCAATCCTCATCCTTCAATCGTCAATTCCCAATCCTCAATCTTCACTCCTCAATCCTCAATCCTCAATTCTTAATCCTCAATCCTTAGTCCTCAGCCCTCAAACCTCAATCCTCAACCCTCAGCCCTCATCCTCAATCCTCAACCCTCAATCCTCAATCCTCAATCTTTAATCCTCAAGACTCAATCTTCAATAATCAATCCTCAATCCTCAATACTCAATCCTCAATCCTCAATCTTCAATCCTCAATCTTTAACCCTCAATCCTCAATCCTCAATCCTAAATCCTCAATCCTCAACCTTCAAACCTCAATACTCAATCTTCAATCCTCAATCCTCAATCCTCAATCCTCAATCCTCAATCCTCAATCTTCAATCCTCAACACTCAATCTTCAATCCTCAATCCTCAAACCTCAATCCTCAATCGTCATTCTTCAATCCTCAACACCCAATCCTCAATCTTCAATCCTCAATCCTCAGTCCTCAATTCTCAATCCTCAATCCTCAATCCTCAGACCTCAAACATCAATACTCAACCCTCAGTCCTCGTACTCAATTCTCAATTCTCAATCCTCAATCCTCAATACTCAATCTTCAATCCTCAATAATCAATCTCCAATCCTAGATCCACAATCCCCAATCCTCAATCCTTAATCCTCAATCTTCAATCCTCAATCCCCAGTCCTCAATCTTCAATCCTCAATGCTCAATCATCAATCCTCAATCCTCAGTCCTCAATCCTGAATCCTCAATCCTCAAACCTCAATCCTCAACCTTCAGTCCTCGTCCTCAATCCTAAACCCTCAATCCTCAATCCTCTATCTTCAATCCTCAATACTCAGTATTCAATCCTCAATCCTCAATCCTCAATCCTCAATCTTCAATCCTCAATCCTCAATCCTCAATCCTCAATCCTCAATCCTCATTCCTCAATCCTCAATACCCAATCCTCAATCTTCAATCCTCAATCCTCAATCCTCAATTCTCAATCCTCAATCCTCAGTCCTCAGTCCTCAAACCTCAATCCTCAATCCTCAATCCTCAAACCTCAATCCTGGGTACTCAAACCTCAATACACAATCTTCTATACTCAATACTCAACCTTCCATCCTCAATCCTCAATACTCAATCCTCAATCCTCAATCCTTAATCCTCAGACCCCAATCCTCAATATTCAATCCTCAATCCTCAATCCTCAATCCTCAAACCTCAATCCTCAGTCCTCAACCCTCAGTAATCAACACTCGATCCTCAATCCTCAATCTTCAATCCTCAAAACTCAATCCTCAATTCTCAATCCTCAATTCTCTATCCTCAATCCTCAATCCTCAATCCTCAATCCTCAATCCACAATCCCCAATTGTCAATCCTCAATCCTCAACCATCAATCCTCAATCCTCAATCCCCAATCCTCAATCCTCAATCGTCAATCCTCAACCCTCAACCTTCAATCCTCAACCACCAATCGTCAATCCTCAATCCTCAATCGTCAATCCACAAACCTCAACCTTCAATCCTCAATACTCAATCCTCAATATTCAATCCTCAATAGAATAACCTCAATTCTCAGTTTTCAATACTCAGTCCTCAATCTTCAATCGACAGTCCACAATCCTCAATTTTCAACCCTCAATCCTCAATCCCCTGTCCACGACACTCAATCTTCAATCCTCAATCCTCAATAGTCAATCCTCAGTCCTCAACCTACAATCCTCAATCGTCAATCCTCAATCCTCAACCATCAATCCTCTATCCCCAATACTCAATCTTCAATCCTCAGTCCCCAATCCTCAATATTCAATCCTCAATCCTCAATCTTCTATCCTCAATCCTCAATCCTCAATCCGCACTCCTCAATCCTCAATCGTCAATCCACAATCCTCAACCATCAATACTCAATCCTCTATCCTCAACCCTCATTCCTCAGTCCTCAACACTCAATCTTCAGTCCTCAATCCCCAATCTACAATCCTCAATTATCAATCCTAAATCCTCAATCTTCAACCTCAATCCTCAATCTTGAAACATGAATACACAATTCTTAATCTTCAATCCTCAAACCTCAATCGTCAACCCTCAATCCTCAACCCTGAGTCCACAATCCTCAATAACCATTCTTCAATCCCTTATCCGCAATCCTCAATCCTCAATCCACAATCCTCAATCCTCAATCCTCCGTCCACAAACCTCAATCCTCAATCCTCAACCATCAATCCTCAATCCTCAATCCTCAACCCTCAGTCCTCAATCCTCAGTCCTCAATCCTCAATCCTCAATCCCCAATCTTCTATCATCAATCATCAATCCTCAATCCTCAATCCTCAATCCTCAATCCTCAATCCCCAATCATCATTCCCCAAACCTCAATCCTCAATCCCCAATCCTCAATCCTCATACCCCAAACCTCAATCCTCAATCCTCAATCCTCAATCTTCAATCCTCAATATTTAATCTTCAATCCTCAATCCTCATTCTTCAATCCTCAATACCAAAACCTCAATCTTCAATCCTCAATCCTCAATCCTCTATTCTCAATCCTCAACCCTCAATCCTCAGACCTCAAACATCAATACCCAACCCTCAGTCCTCGTCCTCAATCCACAACCCTCAATCATCAATCCTCAATCTTCAGCCATCAATATTCAATCTTCAATCCTCAATCCTCAGTCCTCAATCCTCAATCTTCAATCCTCAATCCTCAGTCCTCAATCCTCAATCCTCAATTCTCAATCGTCAATCCTCAATACCCAATCCTCAATTTTCAATCCTCAATCCTCAATCATCAATCCTCTATCTTCAATACTCAATCCTCAATCCCCAATCCTCAATCCTCAATACTCAACCATCAATCCTCAATTCTCAATACTCAATAGAATATCCTGAATTCTCAGGATTCAATACTCAAACCTCAATCCTCAACCCTCAGCTCTCATCCTCCATCCTCAATCCTCAATCCTCAATCCTCAATCTTCAATCCTCAATACTCAATCTTCAATTCTCAATCCTCAATCCTCAATCCTCAATACTCAATCCTCAGTCATGAATACTCAATCTTCAATACTCAATCATCAATCCTCAATCTTCAAACCTCAATCCTCAATCCTCAATCATCATTCCCCAAACCTCAATACTCATTCTCCAATCCTCAATACCAAAACCTCAATCTTTAATCCTCAATCCTCAATCCTCAATTCTCAAACCTCAATCCTCAATCCTCACACCTCAAACATCAATACTCAACCCTCAATCCTCAACCCTCAGCCCGCATCCTCCATCCTCAATACTCGATCCTCAATCCTCAATACTCGATCCTCAATCCTCAATCTTCAATCCTCAATACTCAATCTTCAATCCTCAATCCTCAATCCTCAAACCTCAGTCCTCAATACTCAGACATGAATACTCAATCTTCAATACTCAATCCTCAATCCTCAATCCTCAATCCTCAAACCTCAGTCCTCAATCCTCAGTCATGAGTACTCAATTTTCAATACTCAATCCTCAATCCTCAATCCTCAATCCTCAAACCTCAATCCTCAATCCTCAATCATCATTCCCCAAACCTCAATACTCAATCCTCAATCCTCAATCTTCAATCCTCAATATTTAATCTTCAATCCTGAATCCTCAATCCTCAATCCTCAATCCTCAATCCTCAATCCTCAATCCTCAATCTTCAATCCTCAATACTCAATCTTCAATCCTCAATCCTCAATCCTCAATCCTCAATCCTCATTCTCCAATCCTCAATACCAAAACCTCAATCTTCAATCCTCAATCCTCAATCCTCAATTCTCAAACCTCAATCCTCAATCCTCACACCTCAAACATCAATACTCAACCCTCAATCCTCAACCCTCAGCCCGCATCCTCCATCCTCAATACTCGATCCTCAATCCTCAATACTCGATCCTCAATCCTCAATCTTCAATCCTCAATACTCAATCGTCAATCCTCAATCCTCAATCCTCAAACCTCAGTCCTCAATACTCAGACATGAATACTCAATCTTCAATACTCAATCCTCAATCCTCAATCCTCAATCCTCAATCCTCAATCCTCAATCCTCATTCGTCAATAATCAATACCCAATCCTCAATCTTCAATCCTCAATCCTCAATCCTCAATTCTCAATCCTCAATCCTCAATCCTCAGACCTCAAACAGCAATACTCAACCCTCAGTCCTCGTCCTCAATACACAACCATCAATACTCAATCGTCAATCTTCAATCTTCAATATTCAATCTTCAGTCCTCAATCCTCAATCCTCGATCCTCAATCCTAAATCCTCAATATTCCAACAGCAATACCCAATCCTCAATCTTCAATCCGCAATCCTCAATCATCAATCTTCAATCCTCAATCCTCAATCCTCAATCCTCAGACCTCTAACCTCAAACCTGAATCCCCAATCCTGAATCCTCAATCTTCAGACCTCAGTCCTCAACAATCAGTTGTCAATTCACAATCCTCAATAGAAGATCATCAATTCACAGCTTTCAATACACAATACTCAATCTGCAATCTTCAAATCTCTATCCACAAACATCAATTCTCATCATTCAACCCTCAACACTCAGTCCCCAATCCTCAATCTTCAATCCTCAATCCTCAAACCGCAATCCTCAATACTCACCCTTCAATCCTCAATACTCAATCATCAATCCTCAATCTTCAATCCTCAATCCTCAATCCTCAATCCTCAATCCTCAATCATCAATCTTCAGTCCTCAATACTCAATCTGCAAACCTCAATCCTCAATCCTCAATCCTCAATCCTCAATCCTCAACAGACAACCTTCAATCCTCAATACTCAATCTTCAATCCTCAATCCTCAATCCTCAATCCTCAATCCTCATTCTTCAATCCTCAATACCCAATCCTCAATCTTCTATCCTCAATCCTCAATCCTCGATACCAAAACCTCAATCTTCAATCCTCAATCCTCAATCCTCAATTCTCAATCCTCAATACTCAATCCTCAATCGTCAATCCTCAATCCCCAATCCTCAATCTTCAATCCTCAATCCTCAATCCTCAATCCTCAATCCTCAGTCTTCAATCCACAATACTCAATCTTCAATCCTCAATCCTCAATCCTCAATCCTCAATCCTCAATCCTCAATCCTCAATCCTCAGACCTCAAACAGCAATACCCAACCCTCAGTCCTCGTCCTCAAAACACAACCATCAATCCTCAATCCTCAATCTTCAATCTTCAATAGTCAATCTTCAGTCCTCAATCCTCAATTCTAGATCTTCAATCCTCAATCCTCAATATTCAAACCGCAATACCCAATCCTCAATCTTCAATCCGCAATCCTCAATCATCAATCCTCAATCCTCAATCCTCAATCCTCAATCCTCAGTCCTCAAACCTCAAACCTGAATCCCCAATCCTGAATCCTCATCCTTCAGACCTCAGTCCTCAACAATCAGTTGTCAATTCTCAATCCTCAATAGAAGATCATCAATTCACAGTTTTCAATACTCAATACTCAATCTGCAATCTTCAAATCTCTATCCACAAACATCAATTCTCATCATTCAACCATCAACACTCAGTCCTCAATCCTCAATCTTCAATCCTCAAACCTCAATCCTCAATCCTCGATCCTCAATCTTCAATCCTCAGTACTCAATCTTCAAACCAACATCCCGAATCCTCAATCCTCAATCCTCAATCCTCAATCGTCTGGCTTCAATCCTCAATGCTCAACCTTCCATCCTCCATCCTCAATACTCGATCCTCAATCCTCAATCTTCAATCCTCAATACTCAATCTTCAATCCTCAATCCTCAATCCTCAATCCTCAATCCTCAATCATCATTCCCCAAACCTCAATCCTCAATCCTCAATCCTCAATTCTCATTCCCCAAACCTCAATCCTCAATCCTCAATCCTCAATACCCAATCCTCAATCTTCAATCCTCAATCCTCAATCCTCAATTCTCAATCCTCAATCCTCAGTCCTCAATCTTCAATCCTCAAAACTCAATCTTCTGTAATCAATCCTCAATTCTCAATCCTCAATAATCAATCCTCAATCGTCAATCCTCAATCCCCAATCCTCAATCTTCAATACTCAAACCTCAATCCTCAATCCTCAATCTTCAATCCACAATACTCAATGTTCAATCATCAATCGTCAATCCTCAATCCTCAATCCTCAATCCTCAATCCTCAATCTTCAATCCTCAATACTCAGCCTTCAATCCTCAAACCTCAACCTTCAATCCTCAATACTCAGTCTACAATCTTCAATCCTCAATCCTCAATCCTAAATCCTCATTCTTCAATCCTCGAAACCCAATCCTCAATCTTCAATCCTCATCCTTCAATCATCAATTCCCAATCCTCAATCTTCAATCCTCAATCCTAAATCCTCAATTCTTAATCCTCAATCCTTAGTCCTCAGTCCTCAAACCTCAATTCTCAACCCTCAGCCCTCATCCTCAATCCTCAATCCTCAATCCTCAATCCTCAATCTTTAATCCTCAATACTCAATCTTCAATAATCAATCCTCAATCCTCAATACTCAATCCTCAATCCTCAATCTTCAATACTCAGTCTTTAACTCTCAATCCTCAATCCTCAATCCTAAATCCTCAATCCTCAACCTTCAAACCTCAATACTCAATCTTCAATCCTCAATCCTCAATCCTCAATCCTCAATCCTCAATCCTCAATCTTCAATCCTCAATACTCAATCTTCAATCCTCAATCCTCAAACCTCAATCCTCAATCGTCATTCTTCAATCCTCAACACCCAATCCTCAATCTTCAATCCTCAATCCTCAGTCCTCAATTCTCAATCCTCAATCCTCAATCCTCAGACCTCAAACATCAATACTCAACCCTCAGTCCTCGTACTCAATTCTCAATTCTCAATCCTCAATCCTCAATACTCAATCTTCAATCCACAATAATCAATCTCCAATCCTAGATCCTCAATCCCCAATCCTCAATCCTTAATCCTCAATCTTCAATCCTCAATCCCCAGCCCTCAATCTTCAATCCTCAATACCCAATCCTCAATTCTCAATCCTCAAACCTCAGTCCTCAGTTCTCTGACCTGAATCCTCAACCCTCAGCCCTCATCCTCAATCCTCAATCCTCAATCCTCAATCCTCAATCGTCAATCTTCAATCCTCAATCCTCAACACTCAATCGTCAGGCATCAATCCTCAATACTCAATCTTCAATACTCTATCCTCAATCCTCATTCCTCAATGCTCATTCTTCAATCCTCAATACCTAATCCTCAATCTCCAATCCTCAATCCTCAATCCTCAACTCTCAATCCTCAATCCTCAGTCCACAGTCCTCAAACCTCAATCCTCAACCCTCAGCCCTCATCCTCAATCCTCAATCCTCAATCTTCAATCCTCAATCCTCAAGCTTCAATAATCAATCCTCAATCCTCAGTCCTCAAACCTCAATCCAGAATCGTCAATCCTGAATCCTCAATCTTCAGACATCAGACCTCAACTGTCAGACGTCAATCCACAATCCTCGATAGAATATCATCAATTCACAGTTTTCAATACTCAATACTCAATCTGCAATCTTCAGACCTCTATCCCCAAACATCAATTCTCATCACTCAACCCTCAACACTCAGTCTCCAATCCTCAATCTTCAATCCTCAATCCTCAATCCGCAATCCTCAATCCTCAATGTTCAATCCACAATACTCAATCTTCAATCCTCAATCCTCAATCCTCAATTCTCAATCCTCAATCCTCAATCGTCAATCTTCAATCCTCAATACTCAATCTTCTGTAATCAATCCTCAATTCTCAATCCTCAATACTCAATCCTCAATCCTCAATCCTCAATCCTCAATCCTCAATCCTCAATCATCAAACCTCAATCTTCAATCCTCAGTCCCAAATCCTCAATCTTCATTACTCAATCCTCAATCCTCATTCTTCAATCCTCAATACCCAATCCTCAATCTTCAATCCTCAATCCTCAATCCTCAATTCTCAATCCTCAATCCTCAGTCCTCAATCTTCAATCCTCAATACTCAATCTTCTGTAATCAATCCTCAATTCTCAATCCTCAAAACTCAATCCTCAATCGTCAATCCTCAATCCCCAATCCTCAATCTTCAATACTCAATCCTCAATCCTCAATCCTCAATCTTCAATCCACAATACTCAATGTTCAATCATCAATCCTCAATCCTCAATCCTCAATCCTCAATCCTCAATCCTCAATCCTCAATCCTCAATACTCAATCCTCAATCATCATTCCCCAAACCTCAATCCTCAATCCCCAATCCTCAATCCTCATACACCAAACCTCAATCCTCAATCCTCAATCCTCAATCTTCAATCCTCAATATTTAATCATCAATCCTCAATCCTCATTCTTCAATCCTCAATACGAAAACCTCAATCTTCAATCCTCAATCCTCAATCCTCAATTCTCAATCCTCAACCCTCAATCCTCAGACCTCAAACATCAATACCCAACCCTCAGTCCTCGTCCTCAATCCACAACCCTCAATCATCAATCCTCAATCTTCAGCCATCAATATTCAATCTTCAATCCACAATCCTCAGTCCTCAATCCTCAATCTTCAATCCTCAATCCTCAGTCCTCAATCCTCAATCCTCAATTCTCAATCGTCAATCCTCAATACCCAATCCTCAATTTTCAATTCTCAATCCTCAATCATCAATCCTCTATCTTCAATACTCAATCCTCAATCCCCAATCCTCAATCCTCAATACTCAACCATCAATCCTCAATTCTCAATACTCAATAGAATATCCTGAATTCTCAGGATTCAATACTCAAACCTCAATCCTCAACCCTCAGCTCTCATCCTCCATCCTCAATCCTCAATCCTCAATCCTCAATCTTCAATCCTCAATACTCAATCTTCAATTCTCAATCCTCAATCCTCAATCCTCATAACTCAATCCTCAGTCATGAATACTCAATCTTCAATACTCAATACTCAACCCTCAATCCTCAACCCTCAGCCCGCATCCTCCATCCTCAATACTCGATCCTCAATCCTCAATACTCGATCCTCAATCCTCAATTTTCAATCCTCAATACTCAATCTTCAATCCTCAATCCTCAATCCTCAAACCTCAGTCCTCAATACTCAGTCATGAATACTCAATCCTCAATACCAAAACCTCAATCTTCAATCCTCAATCCTCAATCCTCAATTCTCAAACCTCAATCCTCAATCCTCACACCTCAAACATCAATACTCAACCCTCAATCCTCAACCCTCAGCCCGCATCCTCCATCCTCAATACTCGATCCTCAATCCTCAATACTCGATCCTCAATCCTCAACCTTCAATCCTCAATACTCAATCTTCAATCCTCAATCCTCAATCCTCAAACCTCAGTCCTCAATACTCAGACATGAATACTCAATCTTCAATACTCAATCCTCAATCCTCAATCCTCAATCCTCAATCCTCAATCCTCAATCCTCATTCGTCAATAATCAATACCCAATCCTCAATCTTCAATCCTCAATCCTCAATCCTCAATTCTCAATCCTCAATCCTCAATCCTCAGACCTCAAACAGCAATACTCAACCCTCAGTCCTCGTCCTCAATACACAACCATCAATACTCAATCGTCAATCTTCAATCTTCAATATTCAATCTTCAGTCCTCAATCCTCAATCCTCGATCCTCAATCCTAAATCCTCAAGATTCCAACAGCAATACCCAATCCTCAATCTTCAATCCGCAATCCTCAATCATCAATCTTCAATCCTCAATCCTCAATCCTCAATCCTCAGACCTCTAACCTCAAACCTGAATCCCCAATCCTGAATCCTCAATCTTCAGACCTCAGTCCTCAACAATCAGTTGTCAATTCACAATCCTCAATAGAAGATCATCAATTCACAGCTTTCAATACACAATACTCAATCTGCAATCTTCAAATCTCTATCCACAAACATCAATTCTCATCATTCAACCCTCAACACTCAGTCCCCAATCCTCAATCTTCAATCCTCAATCCTCAAACCGCAATCCTCAATACTCACCCTTCAATCCTCAATACTCAATCATCAATCCTCAATCTTCAATCCTCAATCCTCAATCCTCAATCCTCAATCCTCAATCATCAATCTTCAGTCCTCAATACTCAATCTGCAAACCTCAATCCTCAATCCTCAATCCTCAATCCTCAATCCTCAACAGACAACCTTCAATCCTCAATACTCAATCTTCAATCCTCAATCCTCAATCCTCAATCCTCAATCCTCATTCTTCAATCCTCAATACCCAATCCTCAATCTTCAATCCTCAATCCTCAATCCTCAATCCTCAGTCCTCAATCCTCAATCATCAATCCTCAATATTTAATCTTCAATCCTCAATCCTTATTCTTCAATCCTCGATACCAAAACCTCAATCTTCAATCCTCAATCCTCAATCCTCAATTCTCAATCCTCAATACTCAATCCTCAATCGTCAATCCTCAATCCCCAATCCTCAATCTTCAATCCTCAATCCTCAATCCTCAATCCTCAATCCTCAGTCTTCAATCCACAATACTCAATCTTCAATCCTCAATCCTCAATCCTCAATCCTCAATCCTCAATCCTCAATCCTCAATCCTCAGACCTCAAACAGCAATACCCAACCCTCAGTCCTCGTCCTCAAAACACAACCATCAATCCTCAATCCTCAATCTTCAATCTTCAATAGTCAATCTTCAGTCCTCAATCCTCAATTCTAGATCTTCAATCCTCAATCCTCAATATTCAAACCGCAATACCCAATCCTCAATCTTCAATCCGCAATCCTCAATCATCAATCCTCAATCCTCAATCCTCAATCCTCAATCCTCAGTCCTCAAACCTCAAACCTGAATCCCCAATCCTGAATCCTCATCCTTCAGACCTCAGTCCTCAACAATCAGTTGTCAATTCTCAATCCTCAATAGAAGATCATCAATTCACAGTTTTCAATACTCAATACTCAATCTGCAATCTTCAAATCTCTATCCACAAACATCAATTCTCATCATTCAACCATCAACACTCAGTCCTCAATCCTCAATCTTCAATCCTCAAACCTCAATCCTCAATCCTCGATCCTCAATCTTCAATCCTCAGTACTCAATCTTCAAACCAACATCCCGAATCCTCAATCCTCAATCCTCAATCCTCAATCGTCTGGCTTCAATCCTCAATGCTCAACCTTCCATCCTCCATCCTCAATACTCGATCCTCAATCCTCAATCTTCAATCCTCAATACTCAATCTTCAATCCTCAATCCTCAATCCTCAAACCTCAGTCCTCAAGACTCAGTCATGAATACTCAATCTTCAATACTCAATCCTCAATCCTCAATCCTCAATCCTCAATCCTCAATCCTCAATCATCATTCCCCAAACCTCAATCCTCAATCCTCAATCCTCAACTCTCATTCCCCAAACCTCAATCCTCAATCCTCAATCCTCAATACCCAATCCTCAATCTTCAATCCTCAATCCTCAATCCTCAATTCTCAATCCTCAATCCTCAGTCCTCAATCTTCAATCCTCAAAACTCAATCTTCTGTAATCAATCCTCAATTCTCAATCCTCAATACTCAATCCTCAATCGTCAATCCTCAATCCCCAATCCTCAATCTTCAATACTCAAACCTCAATCCTCAATCCTCAATCTTCAATCCACAATACTCAATGTTCAATCATCAATCGTCAATCCTCAATCCTCAATCCTCAATCCTCAATCCTCAATCCTCAATCCTCAATCCTCAATACTCAGCCTTCAATCCTCAAACCTCAACCTTCAATCCTCAATACTCAGTCTACAATCTTCAATCCTCAATCCTCAATCCTAAATCCTCATTCTTCAATCCTCGAAACCCAATCCTCAATCTTCAATCCTCATCCTTCAATCATCAATTCCCAATCCTCAATCTTCAATCCTCAATCCTAAATCCTCAATTCTTAATCCTCAATCCTTAGTCCTCAGTCCTCAAACCTCAATTCTCAACCCTCAGCCCTCATCCTCAATCCTCAATCCTCAATCCTCAATCCTCAATCTTTAATCCTCAATACTCAATCTTCAATAATCAATCCTCAATCCTCAATACTCAATCCTCAATCCTCAATCTTCAATACTCAGTCTTTAACTCTCAATCCTCAATCCTCAATCCTAAATCCTCAATCCTCAACCTTCAAACCTCAATACTCAATCTTCAATCCTCAATCCTCAATCCTCAATCCTCAATCCTCAATCCTCAATCTTCAATCCTCAATACTCAATCTTCAATCCTCAATCCTCAAACCTCAATCCTCAATCGTCATTCTTCAATCCTCAACACCCAATCCTCAATCTTCAATCCTCAATCCTCAGTCCTCAATTCTCAATCCTCAATCCTCAATCCTCAGACCTCAAACATCAATACTCAACCCTCAGTCCTCGTACTCAATTCTCAATTCTCAATCCTCAATCCTCAATACTCAATCTTCAATCCACAATAATCAATCTCCAATCCTAGATCCTCAATCCCCAATCCTCAATCCTTAATCCTCAATCTTCAATCCTCAATCCCCAGCCCTCAATCTTCAATCCTCAATACCCAATCCTCAATTCTCAATCCTCAAACCTCAGTCCTCAGTTCTCTGACCTGAATCCTCAACCCTCAGCCCTCATCCTCAATCCTCAATCCTCAATCCTCAATCCTCAATCGTCAATCTTCAATCCTCAATCCTCAACACTCAATCGTCAGGCATCAATCCTCAATACTCAATCTTCAATACTCTATCCTCAATCCTCATTCCTCAATGCTCATTCTTCAATCCTCAATACCTAATCCTCAATCTTCAATCCTCAATCCTCAATCCTCAACTCTCAATCCTCAATCCTCAGTCCACAGTCCTCAAACCTCAATCCTCAACCCTCAGCCCTCATCCTCAATCCTCAATCCTCAATCTTCAATCCTCAATCCTCAAGCTTCAATAATCAATCCTCAATCCTCAGTCCTCAAACCTCAATCCAGAATCGTCAATCCTGAATCCTCAATCTTCAGACATCAGACCTCAACTGTCAGACGTCAATCCACAATCCTCGATAGAATATCATCAATTCACAGTTTTCAATACTCAATACTCAATCTGCAATCTTCAGACCTCTATCCCCAAACATCAATTCTCATCACTCAACCCTCAACACTCAGTCTCCAATCCTCAATCTTCAATCCTCAATCCTCAATCCGCAATCCTCAATCCTCAATGTTCAATCCACAATACTCAATCTTCAATCCTCAATCCTCAATCCTCAATTCTCAATCCTCAATCCTCAATCGTCAATCTTCAATCCTCAATACTCAATCTTCTGTAATCAATCCTCAATTCTCAATCCTCAATACTCAATCCTCAATCCTCAATCCTCAATCCTCAATCCTCAATCCTCAATCATCAAACCTCAATCTTCAATCCTCAGTCCCAAATCCTCAATCTTCATTACTCAATCCTCAATCCTCATTCTTCAATCCTCAATACCCAATCCTCAATCTTCAATCCTCAATCCTCAATCCTCAATTCTCAATCCTCAATCCTCAGTCCTCAATCTTCAATCCTCAATACTCAATCTTCTGTAATCAATCCTCAATTCTCAATCCTCAAAACTCAATCCTCAATCGTCAATCCTCAATCCCCAATCCTCAATCTTCAATACTCAATCCTCAATCCTCAATCCTCAATCTTCAATCCACAATACTCAATGTTCAATCATCAATCCTCAATCCTCAATCCTCAATCCTCAATCCTCAATCCTCAATCCTCAATACTCAATCCTCAATCATCATTCCCCAAACCTCAATCCTCAATCCCCAATCCTCAATCCTCATACACCAAACCTCAATGATCAATCCTCAATCCTCAATCTTCAATCCTCAATATTTAATCTTCAATCCTCAATCCTCATTCTTCAATCCTCAATACGAAAACCTCAATCTTCAATCCTCAATCCTCAATCCTCAATTCTCAATCCTCAACCCTCAATCCTCAGACCTCAAACATCAATACCCAACCCTCAGTCCTCGTCCTCAATCCACAACCCTCAATCATCAATCCTCAATCTTCAGCCATCAATATTCAATCTTCAATCCACAATCCTCAGTCCTCAATCCTCAATCTTCAATCCTCAATCCTCAGTCCTCAATCCTCAATCCTCAATTCTCAATCGTCAATCCTCAATACCCAATCCTCAATTTTCAATTCTCAATCCTCAATCATCAATCCTCTATCTTCAATACTCAATCCTCAATCCCCAATCCTCAATCCTCAATACTCAACCATCAATCCTCAATTCTCAATACTCAATAGAATATCCTGAATTCTCAGGATTCAATACTCAAACCTCAATCCTCAACCCTCAGCTCTCATCCTCCATCCTCAATCCTCAATCCTCAATCCTCAATCTTCAATCCTCAATACTCAATCTTCAATTCTCAATCCCCAATCCTCAATCCTCATAACTCAATCCTCAGTCATGATTACTCAATCTTCAATACTCAATACTCAACCCTCAATCCTCAACCCTCAGCCCGCATCCTCCACCCTCAATACTCGATCCTCAATCCTCAATACTCGATCCTCAATCCTCAATTTTCAATCCTCAATACTCAATCTTCAATCCTCAATCCTCAATCCTCAAACCTCAGTCCTCAATACTCAGTCATGAATACTCAATCTTCAATACTCAATCCTCAATCCTCAATCCTCAATCCTCAATCCTCAATCCTCAATCCTCATTCGTCAATAATCAATACCCAATCCTCAATCTTCAATCCTCAATCCTCAAACCGCAATCCTCAATACTCAACCTTCAATCCTCAATACTCAATCATCAATCCTCAATCTTCAATCCTCAATCCTCAATCCTCAATCCTCAATCCTCAATCATCAATCTTCAGTCCTCAATACTCAATCTTCAATCCTCAATCCTCAATCCTCAATCCTCAATCCTCAATCCTCAATCCTCAACAGACAACCTTCAATCCTCAATACTCAATCTTCAATCCTCAATCCTCAATCCTCAATCCTCAATCCTCATTCTTCAATCCTCAATACCCAATCCTCAATCTTCAATCCTCAATCCTCAATCCTCAATCCTCAGTCCTCAATCCTCAATCATCAATCCTCAATCTTCAATCCTCAGTCCCAAATCCTCAATCTTCTATACTCAATCGTCAACCCTCAATCTTCAGTCCTCAATACTCAATCTTCAATCCTCAATCCTCAATCCTCAATGCTCACTCCTCATTCTTCAATCCTCAATACCCAATGCTCAATCTTCAATCCTCAATCCGCAATCCTCAATTATCAATCCTCAATCCTCAATCCTCAATCCTCAATCCTCATTCGTCAATAATCAATACCCAATCCTCAATCTTCAATCCTCAATCCTCAATCCTCAATCCTCAGTCCTCAATCCTCAATCATCAATCCTCAATCTTCAATCCTCAGTCCCAAATCCTCAATCTTCTATACTCAATCGTCAACCCTCAATCTTCAGTCCTCAATACTCAATCTTCAATCCTCAATCCTCAATCCTCAATGCTCACTCCTCATTCTTCAATCCTCAATACCCAATGCTCAATCTTCAATCCTCAATCCGCAATCCTCAATTATCAATCCTCAATCCTCAATCCTCAATCCTCAATCCTCATTCGTCAATAATCAATACCCAATCCTCAATCTTCAATCCTCAATCCTCAATCCTCAATCTTCAATCCGCAATCCTCAATCATCAATCCTCAATCTTCAATACTCAATCCTCAATCCTCAATCCTCAATCCTCAATACTCAACCATCAATCCTCAATTCCCAATACTCAATAGAGTATCCTGAATTCTCAGGATTCTATATTCAAACCTCAATCCTCAACCCTCAGTAATCAACCCTCAATCCTCAATTCTCAATCCTCAATCTTCAGTCCTCAATCCTCAATCCTCAATCCTCAATCCTCAATCCTCAGTTCTCAGTCCTCAAACCTCAATCCTCAACCCTCAGACCTCATCCTCATTCCTCAATTCTCAATCCTCAATCCTCATTCCTCAGTCCTCAAAGTTCTATCCTCAAACCTCAGGCCTCTTCGTCAATCCTCAATCCTCAATACTCAATCCTCAGCCTTCAATCCTCAATACTCAATCTTCAATCCTCAATCCTCAGTCCTCAAACCTCAATTCTGAATCCTCAGTCCTGAATCCTCAACCTTCAGCCCTCAGACCTCAATAATCAGTTGTCAATCCTGAATCCTCAATAGAATATCGTCAATTCTCAGTTTTCAATACTCAATACTCAATCTGCAATCTTCAAATCGCTATCCACAAACATCAATTCTGAATCCTCAATCCTCAATCTTTAATCCTCAATATTTAATCTTCAATCCTCAATTCTCAAACTTCAATCCTCAATACTGAATCTTCAATCCTCAACCCTCAATCCTCAATCCTCAATCTTCAATCCTCAATACACAATCTCAAATCCTCAACCCTCAATCCTCAATACTTAATCCTCAATCCTCAATCCTCAATCATCAATCCTCAATCTTCAATGCTCAATCCTCAATCCTCAATCCTCAATCCTCAATACTCAACCATCATTAATTCTCAATACTCAATAGAATATCCTGAATTCTCAGGATGCAATACTCAAACATCAATCCTCAACCCTCAGCCCGCATCCTCCATCCTGAATACTCGATCCTCAATCCTCAATCTTCAATCCTCAATACTCAATCTTCAATCCTCAATCCTCAATCCTCAATCCTCAAACCTCAGTCCTCAATACTCAGTCATGAATTCTCAATCTTCAATACTCAATCCTCAATCCTCAATCCTCAATCCTCAATCCTCAATCCTCAATCATCATTCCCCAAACCTCAATCCTCAATCCCCAATCCTCAATCCTCATACCCCAAACCTCAATCCTCAATCCTCAATCCTCAATCTTCAATCCTCAATATTTAATCTTCAATCCTCAATCCTCATTCTTCAATCCTCAATACCAAAACCTCAATCTTCAATCCTCAATCCTCAATCCTCAATTCTCAATCCTCAACCCTCAATCCTCAGTCCTCAATCCTCAATCCTCAATTCTCAATCGTCAATCCTCAATACCCAATCCTCAATTTTCAATCCTCAATCCTCAATCATCAATCCTCTATCTTCAATACTCAATCCTCAATCCCCAATCCTCAATCCTCAATACTCAACCATCAATCCTCAATTCTCAATACTCAATAGAATATCCTGAATTCTCAGGATTCACTACTCAAACCTCAATCCTCAACCCTCAGCTCTCATCCTCCATCCTCAATCCTCAATCCTCAATCCTCAATCTTCAATCCTCAATACTCAATCTTCAATTCTCAATCCTCAATCCTCAATCCTCATAACTCAATCCTCAGTCATGAATACTCAATCTTCAATACTCAATCATCGTCCTCAATCCTCAATCCTCAATCCTAAATCCTCAATCCTAATTCCCCAAACCTCTATCCTTAACCCTCAGTCCTCATCCTCAATTCTCAATATACAATCGTCAATCCTCACTCCTCAATCATCAATCCTCAATCTTCAATACTCAATCCTCAATCCTCAATCCTCAATCCTCAATCCTCAATCCTCAAACCTCAGTCCTCAATCCTCAGTCATGAGTACTCAATCTTCAATGCTCAATCCTCAATCCTCAATCCTCAATCCTCAAACCTCAATCCTCAATCCTCAATCATCATTCCCCAAACCTCAGTACTCAATCCTCAATCCTCAATCTTCAATCCTCAATATTTAATCTTCAATCCTGAATCCTCAATCCTCAGTCCTCAATCCTCAATCCTCAATCCTCAATCTTCAATCCTCAATACTCAATCTTCAATCCTCAATCCTCAATCCTCAATCCTCAATCCTCATTCTCCAATCCTCAATACCAAAACCTCAATCTTCAATCCTCAATCCTCAATCCTCAATTCTCAAACCTCAATCCTCAATCCTCACACCTCAAACATCAATACCCAACCCTCAATCCTCAACCCTCAGCCCGCATCCTCCATCCTCAATACTCGATCCTCAATCCTCAATACTCGATCCTCAATCCTCAATCTTCAATCCTCAATACTCAATCTTCAATCCTCAATCCTCAATCCTCAAACCTCAGTCCTCAATACTCAGTCATGAATACTCAATCTTCAATACTCAATACTCAATCCTCAATCCTCAATCCTCAATCCTCAATCCTCAATCCTCATTCGTCAATAATCAATACCCAATCCTCAATCTTCAATCCTCAATCCTCAATCCTCAACTCTCAATCCTCAATCCTCAATCCTCAGACCTCAAACAGCAATACTCAACCCTCAGTCCTCGTCCTCAATACACAACCATCAATACTCAATCGTCAATCTTCAATCTTCAATGTTCAATCTTCAGTCCTCAATACTCAATCCTCGATCCTCAATCCTAAACCCTCAATATTCAAACAGCAATACCCAATCCTCAATCTTCAATCCGCAATCCTCAATCATCAATCCTCAATCTTCAATACTCAATCCTCAATCCTCAATCCTCAATCCTCAATACTCAACCATCAATCCTCAATTCCCAATACTCAATAGAGTATCCTGAATTCTCAGGATTCTATACTCAAACCTCAATCCTCAACCCTCAGTAATCAACCCTCAATCCTCAATTCTCAATCCTCAATCTTCAGTCCTCAATCCTCAATCCTCAATCCTCAATCCTCAGTTCTCAGTCCTCAAACCTCAATCCTCAACCCTCAGACCTCATCCTCATTCCTCAATCATCAATCCTCAATCCTCAATACTCAATCCTCAATCCTCAGACCTCAAACCTCAAACCTGAATCCCCAATCCTGAAACCTCAATCTTCAGACCTCAGTCCTCAACAATCAGTTGTCAATTCACAATCCTCAATAGAAGATCATCAATTCACAGCTTTCAATACACAATACTCAATCTGCAATCTTCAAATCTCTATCCACAAACATCAATTCTCATCATTCAACCCTCAACACTCAGTCCCCAATCCTCAATCTTCAATCCTCAATCCTCAAACCGCAATCCTCAATACTCAACCTTCAATCCTCAATACTCAATCATCAATCCTCAATCTTCAATCCTCAGTCCTCAGTCCTCAAACCTCAATTCTGAATCCTCAATCCTGAATCCTCAATCTTCAGCCCTCAGTCCACAACAATCTGTTGTTAATCCTCAGTCCTCAATAGAATATCCTCAATTCACAGTTTTCATTACTCAATACTCAATCTGCAATCTTCAAATCTCTATCCACAAACATCAATTCTCATCACTCAACCCTCAACACTCAGTCCCCAATCCTCAATATTCAATCCTCAATTCTCAATCTTCAATCCTACAATCCTCAACCTTCAATCCTCAATACTCAGTCTTCAATGCTCAATCCTCAATCCTCAATCCTCAATCCTCAATATTCAACACACAACCCTCAACCATCAATCCTCAATACTCAACCATCAATCCTCAGTTCTCAATACTCAATAGAATGTCCTGAATTCTCATGATTCAATACTCAATCATCAATATTCAATAATCAAATCTCAATCCTCGAACATCAATACTCAACACTGAATCCTCAATACTCAGTCCTCTCTCTTCAATCCTCCATCCTCAATCCTCAATCCTCAAGCGTCAATCCTCAATACTCAATACTCAGCCCTCAATTCTCAGTCCTCAAACCTCAATCCGGAATCCTCAATCCTGAATCCTCAATCCTCAATCCTCAATCCCCAATCTTCAATCCTCAATACTCAATCACCAATCGTCAATCCTCAATCCTCAATCCTCAATCATCAATCCTCAATCATCAATCCTCAATCTTCAATACTCAATCCTCAATCCTCAATCCTCAATCCTCAATACTCAACCATCAATCCTCAATTCCCAATACTCAATAGAGTATCCTGAATTCTCAGGATTCTATACTCAAACCTCAATCCTCAACCCTCAGTAATCAACCCTCAATCCTCAATTCTCAATCCTCAATCTTCAGTCCTCAATCCTCAATCCTCAATCCTCAATCCTCAATCCTCAGTTTTCAGTCCTCAAACCTCAATCCTCAACCCTCAGACCTCATCCTCATTCCTCAATTCTCAATCCTCAATCCTCAGTCCTCAGTCCTCAAAGTTCTATCCTCAAACCTCAGCCCTCTTCGTCAATACTCAATCCTCAATACTCAATACTCAGCCTTCAATCCTCAATACTCAATCTTCAATCCTCAATCCTCAGTCCTCAAACCTCAATCCTCAATACTCAACCATCATTAATTCTCAATACTCAATAGAATATCCTGAATTCTCAGGATGCAATACTCAAACATCAGTCCTCAACCCTCAGCCCGCATCCTCCATCCTCAATACTCGATCCTCAATCCTCAATCTTCAATCCTCAATACTCAATCTTCAATCCTCAATGCTCAACCCTCAAACCTCAATCCTCAATACTCAGTCATGAATACTCAATCTTCAATACTCAATCCTCAATCCTCAATCCTCAATCCTCAATCCTCAATCCTCAATCATCATTCCCCAAACCTCAATCCTCAATCCCCAATCCTCAATCCTCATACCCCAAACCTCAATCCTCAATCCTCAATCCTCAATCTTCAATCCTCAATATTTAATCTTCAATCCTCAATCCTCATTCTTCAATCCTCAATACCAAAACCTCAATCTTCAATCCTCAATCCTCAATCCTCAATTCTCAATCCTCAACCCTCAATCATCAATCCTCAATCTTCAGCCATCAATATTCAATCTTCATTCCTCAATCCTCAGTCCTCAATCCTCAATCTTCAATCCTCAATCCTCAATCATCAATCCTCTATCTTCAATACTCAATCCTCAATCCCCAATCCTCAATCCTCAATACTCAACCATCAATCCTCAATTCTCAATACTCAATAGAATATCCTGAATTCTCAGGATTCAATACTCAAACCTCAATCCTCAACCCTCAGCTCTCATCCTCCATCCTCAATCCTCAATCCTCAATCCTCAATCTTCAATCCTCAATACTCAATCTTCAATTCTCAATCCTCAATCCTCAATCCTCATAACTCAATCCTCAGTCATGAATACTCAATCTTCAATACTCAATCATCAATCCTCAATCCTCAATCCTCAATCCTAAATCCTCAATCCTAATTCCCCAAACCTCTATCATTCACCCTCAGTCCTCATCCTCAATTCTCAATACACAATCGTCAATCCTCACTCCTCAATCATCAATCCTCAATCTTCAATACTCAATCCTCAATCCTCAATCCTCAATCCTCAATCCTCAATCCTCAAACCTCAGTCCTCAATCCTCAGTCATGAGTACTCAATCTTCAATACTCAATCCTCAATCCTCAATCCTCAATCCTCAAACCTCAGTCCTCAATCCTCAATCATCATTCCCCAAACCTCAATACTCAATCCTCAATCCTCAATCTTCAATCCTCAATATTTAATCTTCAATCCTGAATCCTCAATCCTCAATCCTCAATCCTCAATCCTCAATCCTCAATCCTCAATCTTCAATCCTCAATACTCAATCCTCAATCCTCAATCCTCATTCTCCAATCCTCAATACCAAAACCTCAATCTTCAATCCTCAATCCTCAATCCTCAATCCTCAATCTTCAATCCTCAATATTTAATCTTCAATCCTCAATCCTCATCCTTCAATCCTCAATACCAAAACCTCAATCTTCAATCCTCAATCCTCAATCCTCAATTCTCAATCCTCAACCCTCAATCATCAATCCTCAACCTTCAGCCATCAATATTCAATCTTCATTCCTCAATCCTCAGTCCTCAATCCTCAATCTTCAATCCTCAATCCTCAGTCCTCAATCCTCAATCCTCAATTCTCAATCGTCAATCCTCAATACCCAATCCTCAATTTTCAATCCTCAATCCTCAATCATCAATCCTCTATCTTCAATACTCAATCCTCAATCCCCAATCCTCAATCCTCAATACTCAACCATCAATCCTCAATTCTCAATACTCAATAGAATATCCTGAATTCTCAGGATTCAATACTCAAACCTCAATCCTCAACCCTCAGCTCTCATCCTCCATCCTCAATCCTCAATCCTCAATCCTCAATCTTCAATCCTCAATACTCAATCTTCAATTCTCAATCCTCAATCCTCAATCCTCAATACTCAATCCTCAGTCATGAATACTCAATCTTCAATACTCAATCATCAATCCTCAATCCTCAATCCTCAATCCTAAATCCTCAATCCTAATTCCCCAAACGTCTATCCTTAACCCTCAGTCCTCATCCTCAATTCTCAATACACAATCGTCAATCCTCACTCCTCAATCATCAATCCTCAATCTTCAATACTCAATCCTCAATCCTCAATCCTCAATCCTCAATCCTCAATCCTCAAACCTCAGTCCTCAATCCTCAGTCATGAGTACTCAATTTTCAATACTCAATCCTCAATCCTCAATCCTCAATCCTCAAACCTCAATCCTCAATCCTCAATCCTCAATCCTCAATCCTCAATCCTCAAACCTCAGTCCTCAATCCTCAGTCATGAGTACTCAATTTTCAATACTCAATCTTCAGTCCTCAATCCTCAATCCTCGATCCTCAATCCTAAATCCTCAATATTCCGACAGCAATACCCAATCCTCAATCTTCAATCCGCAATCCTCAATCATCAATCCTCAATCCTCAATCCTCAATCCTCAGACCTCTAACCTCAAACCTGAATCCCCAATCCTGAATCCTCAATCTTCAGACCTCAGTCCTCAACAATCAGTTGTCAATTCACAATCCTCAATAGAAGATCATCAATTCACAGCTTTCAATACACAATACTCAGTCTGCAATCTTCAAATCTCTATCCACAAACATCAATTCTCATCATTCAACCCTCAACACTCAGTCCACAATCCTCAATCTTCAATCCTCAATCCTCAAACCGCAATCCTCAATACTCACCCTTCAATCCTCAATACTCAATCATCAATCCTCAATCTTCAATCCTCAATCCTCAATCCTCAATCCTCAATCCTCAATCATCAATCTTCAGTCCTCAATACTCAATCTTCAATCCTCAATCCTCAATCCTCAATCCTCAATCCTCAATCCTCAATCCTCAACAGACAACCTTCAATCCTCAATACTCAATCTTCAATCCTCAATCCTCAATCCTCAATCCTCAATCCTCATTCTTCAATCCTCAATACCCAATCCTCAATCTTCAATTCTCAATCCTCAATCCTCAATCCTCAGTCCTCAATCCTCAATCATCAATCCTCAATCTTCAATCCTCAGTCCCAAATCCTCAATCTTCAATACTCAATCGTCAACCCTCAATCTTCAGTCCTCAATACACAATCTTCAATCCTCAATCCTCAATCCTCAATGCTCACTCCTCATTCTTCAATCTTCAATACCCAATGCTCAATCTTCAATCCTCAATCCGCAATCCTCAATTATCAATACTCAATCCTCAATCCTCAGAACTCAAACATCAATACTCAACGCTGAGTCCTCGTCCTCAATCCACAACCCTCAATCCTCAATCCTCAATCTTCAATCCTCAATCCACAATCCTCAATCCTCAATCCTCAATCCTCAATCCTCAATCCTCATTCTCCAATCCTCAATACCAAAACCTCAATCTTCAATCCTCAATCCTCAATCCTCAATCCTCAAACCTCAATCGTCAATCCTCAATCATCATTCCCCAAACCTCAATACTCAATCCTCAATCCTCAATCTTCAATCCTCAATATTTAATCTTCAATCCTGAATCCTCAATCCTCAATCCTCAATCCTCAATCCTCAATCCTCAATCTTCAATCCTCAATACTCAATCTTCAATCCTCAATCCTCAATCCTCAATCCTCAATCCTCATTCTCCAATCCTCAATACCAAAACCTCAATCTTCAATCCTCAATCCTCAATCCTCAATTCTCAAACCTCAATCCTCAATCCTCACACCTCAAACATCAATACCCAACCCTCAATCCTCAACCCTCAGCCCGCATCCTCCATCCTCAATACTCGATCCTCAATCCTCAATACTCGATCCTCAATCCTCAATCTTCAATCCTCAATACTCAATCTTCAATCCTCAATCCTCAATCCTCAAACCTCAGTCCTCAATACTCAGTCATGAATACTCAATCTTCAATACTGAATCCTCAATCCTCAATCCTCAATCCTCAATCCTCAATCCTCAATCCTCATTCGTCAATAATCAATACCCAATCCTCAATCTTCAATCCTCAATCCTCAATCCTCAATTCTCAATCCTCAATCCTCAATCCTCAGACCTCAAACAGCAATACTCAACCCTCAGTCCTCGTCCTCAATACACAACCATCAATACTCAATCGTCAACCTTCAATCTCCAATATTCAATCTTCAGTCCTCAATCCTCAATCCTCGATCCTCAATCCTAAATCCTCAATATTCAAACAGCAATACCCAATCCTCAATCTTCAATCCGCAATCCTCAATCATCAATCCTCAATCTTCAATACTCAATCCTCAATCCTCAATCCTCAATCCTCAATACTCAACCATCAATCCTCAATTCCCAATACTCAATAGAGTATCCTGAATTCTCAGGATTCTATACTCAAACCTCAATCCTCAACCCTCAGTAATCAACCCTCAATCCTCAATTCTCAATCCTCAATCTTCAGTCCTCAATCCTCAATCCTCAATCCTCAATCCTCAGTTCTCAGTCCTCAAACCTCAATCCTCAACCCTCAGACCTCATCCTCATTCCTCAATTCTCAATCCTCAATCCTCAGTCCTCAGTCCTCAAAGTTCTATCCTCAAACCTCAGCCCTCTTCGTCAATCCTCAGTCCTCAATACTTAATCCTCAGCCTTCAATCCTCAATACTCAATCTTCAATCCTCAATCCTCAGTCCTCAAACCTCAATTCTGAATCCTCAGTCCTGAATCCTCAACCTTCAGCCCTCAGTCCTCAATAATCAGTTGTCAATCCTGAATCCTCAATAGAATATCGTCAATTCTCAGTTTTCAATACTCAATACTCAATCTGCAATCTTCAAATCGCTATCCACAAACATCAATTCTGAATCCTCAATCCTCAATCTTCAATCCTCAATATTTAATCTTCAATCCTCAATTCTCAAACTTCAATCCTCAATACTGAATCTTCAATCCTCAATCCTCAATCCTCAATCCTCAATCTTCAATCCTCAATCCTCAATCCTCAATTCTCAATCCTCAATCCTCAATCCTCAGACCTCAAACAGCAATACTCAACCCTCAGTCCTCGTCCTCAATACACAACCATCAATACTCAATCGTCAATCTTCAATCTTCAATATTCAATCTTCAGTCGTCAATCCTCAATCCTCGATCCTCAATCCTAAATCCTCAATATTCCAACAGCAATACCCAATCCTCAATCTTCAATCCGCAATCCTCAATCATCAATCCTCAATCCTCAATCCTCAATCCTCAATCCTCAGACCTCAAACCTCAAACCTGAATCCCCAATCCTGAATCCTCAATCTTCAGACCTCTGTCCTCAACAATCAGTTGTCAATTCACAATCCTCAATAGAAGACCATCAATTCACAGCTTTCAATACACAATACTCAATCTGCAATCTTCAAATCTCTATCCACAAACATCAATTCTCATCATTCAACCCTCAACACTCAGTCCCCAATCCTCAATATTCAATCCTCAATTCTCAATCTTCAATCCTACAATCCTCAACCTTCAATCCTCAATACTCAGTCTTCAATGCTCAATCCTCAATCCTCAATCCTCAATCCTCAATATTCAACACACAACCCTCAACCATCAATCCTCAATACTCAACCATCAATCCTCAGTTCTCAATACTCAATAGAATGTCCTGAATTCTCATGATTCAATACTCAATCATCAATATTCAATAATCAAATCTCAATCCTCAAACATCAATACTCAACACTGAATCCTCAATACTCAGTCCTCTCTCTTCAATCCTCCATCCTCAATCCTCAATCCTCAAGCGTCAATCCTCAATACTCAATACTCAGCCCTCAATTCTCAGTCCTCAAACCTCAATCCGGAATCCTCAATCCTGAATCCTCAATCCTCAATCCTCAATCCCCAATCTTCAATCCTCAATACTCAATCACCAATCCTCAATCCTCAATCCTCAATCCTCAATCATCAATCCTCAATCATCAATCCTCTATCTTCAATACTCAATCCTCAATCCTCAATCCTCAATCCTCAATACTCAACCATCAATCCTCAATTCCCAATACTCAATAGAGTATCCTGAATTCTCAGGATTCTAAACTCAAACCTCAATCCTCAACCCTCAGTAATCAACCCTCAATCCTCAATTCTCAATCCTCAATCTTCAGTCCTCAATCCTCAATCCTCAATCCTCAATCCTCAATCCTCAGTTCTCAGTCCTCAAACCTCAATCCTCAACCCTCAGACCTCATCCTCGTTCCTCAATTCTCAATCCTCAATCCTCAGTCCTCAGTCCTCAAAGTTCTATCCTCAAACCTCAGCCCTCTTCGTCAATCCTCAATCCTCAATACTCAATCCTCAGCCTTCAATCCTCAATACTCAATCTTCAATCCTCAATCCTCAGTCCTCAAACCTCAATTCTGAATCCTCAGTCCTGAATCCTCAACCTTCAGCCCTCAGTCCTCAATAATCAGTTGTCAATCCCCAATCCTCAATAGAATATCGTCAATTCTCAGTTTTCAATACTCAATACTCAATCTGCAATCTTCAAATCGCTATCCACAAACATCAATTCTGAATCCTCAATCCTCAATCTTCAATCCTCAATTCTCAAACTTCAATCCTCAATACTGAATCTTCAATCCTCAATCCTCAATCCTCAATCCTCAATCTTCAATCCTCAATACACAATCTCAAATCCTCAACCCTCAATCCTCAATCCTTAGTCCTCAATCCTCAATCCTCAATCATCAATCCTCAATGTTCAATGCTCAATCCTCAATCCTCAATCCTCAATCCTCAATACTCAACCATCATTAATTCTCAATACTCAATAGAATATCCTGAATTCTCAGGATGCAATACTCAAACATCAATCCTCAACCCTCAGCCCGCATCCTCCATCCTCAATACTCGATCCTCAACCCTCAATCTTCAATCCCCAATACTCAATCTTCAATCCTCAATCCTCAATCCTCAAACCTCAGTCCTCAATACTCAGTCATGAATACTCAATCTTCAATACTCAATCCTCAATCCTCAATCCTCAATCCTCAATCCTCAATCCTCAATCATCATTCCCCAAACCTCAATCCTCAATCCCCAATCCTCAATCCTCACACCCCAAACCTCAATCCTGAATCCTCAATCCTCAGTCTTCAATCCTCAATATTTAATCTTCAATCCTCAATCCTCATTCTTCAATCCTCAATACCAAAACCTCAATCTTCAATCCTCAATCCTCAATCCACAATTCTCAATCCTCAACCCTCAATCCTCAGACCTCAAACATCAATACCCAACCCTCAGTCCTCGTCCTCAATCCACAACCCTCAATCTTCAATCCTCAATCTTCAGCCATCAATATTCTATCTTCAATCCTCAATCCTCAGACCTCAATCCTCAATCTTCAATTCTCAATCCTCAGTCCTCAATCCTCAATCCTCAATTCTCAATCGTCAATCCTCAATACCCAATCCTCAATTTTCAATCCTCAATCCTCAATCATCAATCCTCTATCTTCAATACTCAATCCTCAATCCCCAATCCTCAATCCTCAATACTCAACCATCAATCCTCAATTCTCAATACTCAATAGAATATCCTGAATTCTCAGGATTCACTACTCAAACCTCAATCCTCAACCCTCAGCTCTCATCCTCCATCCTCAATCCTCAATCCTCAATCCTCAATCTTCAATCCTCAATACTCAATCTTCAATTCTCAATCCTCAATCCTCAATCCTCATAACTCAATCCTCAGTCATGAATACTCAATCTTCAATACTCAATCATCAATCCTCAATCCTCAATCCTCAATCCTAAATCCTCAATCCTAATTCCCCAAACCTCTATCCTTAACCCTCAGTCCTCATCCTCAATTCTCAATACACAATCGTCAATCCTCACTCCTCAATCATCAATCCTCAATCTTCAATACTCAATCCTCAATCCTCAATCCTCAATCCTCAATCCTCAATCCTCAAACCTCAGTCCTCAATCCTCAGTCATGAGTACTCAATCTTCAATACTCAATCCTCAATCCTCAATCCTCAATCCTCAAACCTCAATCCTCAATCCTCAATCATCATTCCCCAAACCTCAATACTCAATCCTCAATCCTCAATCTTCAATCCTCAATATTTAATCTTCAATCCTGAATCCTCAATCCTCAATCCTCAATCCTCAATCCTCAATCCTCAATCTTCAATCCTCAATACTCAATCTTCAATCCTCAATCCTCAATCCTCAATCCTCAATCCTCATTCTCCAATCCTCAATACCAAAACCTCAATCTTCAATCCTCAATCCTCAATCCTCAATTCTCAAACCTCAATCCTCAATCCTCACACCTCAAACATCAATACCCAACCGTCAATCCTCAACCCTCAGCCCGCATCCTCCATCCTCAATACTCGATCCTCAATCCTCAATACTCGATCCTCAATCCTCAATCTTCAATCCTCAATACTCAATCTTCAATCCTCAATCCTCAATCCTCAAACCTCAGTCCTCAATACTCAGTCATGAATACTCAATCTTCAATACTCAATCCTCAATCCTCAATCCTCAATCCTCAATCCTCATTCGTCAATAATCAATACCCAATCTTCAATCTTCAATCCTCAATCCTCAATCCTCAATTCTCAATCCTCAATCCTCAATCCTCAGACCTCAAACAGCAATACTCAACCCTCAGTCCTCGTCCTCAATACACAACCATCAATACTCAATCGTCAATCTTCAATCTTCAATATTCAATCTTCAGTCCTCAATCCTCAATCCTCGATCCTCAATCCTAAATCCTCAATATTCAAACAGCAATACCCAATCCTCAATCTTCAATCCGCAATCCTCAATCATCAATCCTCAATCTTCAATACTCAATCCTCAATCCTCAATCCTCAATCCTCAATACTCAACCATCAATCCTCAATTCCCAATACTCAATAGAGTATCCTGAATTCTCAGGATTCTATACTCAAACCTCAATCCTCAACCCTCAGTAATCAACCCTCAATCCTCAATTCTCAATCCTCAATCTTCAGTCCTCAATCCTCAATCCTCAATCCTCAATCCTCAATCCTCAGTTCTCAGTCCTCAAACCTCAATCCTCAACCCTCAGACCTCATCCTCATTCCTCAATTCTCAATCCTCAATCCTCAGTCCTCAGTCCTCAAAGTTCTATCCTCAAACCTCAGCCCTCTTCGTCAATCCTCAATCCTCAATACTCAATCCTCAGCCTTCAATCCTCAATACTCAATCTTCAATCCTCAATCCTCAGTCCTCAAACCTCAATTCTGAATCCTCAGTCCTGAATCCTCAACCTTCAGCCCTCAGTCCTCAATAATCAGTTGTCAATCCTGAATCCTCAATAGAATATCGTCAATTCTCAGTTTTCAATACTCAATACTCAATCTGCAATCTTCAAATCGCTATCCACAAACATCAATTCTGAATCCTCAACCCTCAATCTTCAATCCTCAATATTTAATCTTCAATCCTCAATTCTCAAACTTCAATCCTCAATACTGAATCTTCAATCCTCAATCCTCAATCCTCAATCCTCAATCTTCAATCCTCAATACACAATCTCAAATCCTCAACCCTCAATCCTCAATACTTAATCCTCAATCCTCAATCCTCAATCATCAATCCTCAATCTTCAATGCTCAATCCTCAATCCTCAATCCTCAATCCTCAATACTCAACCATCATTAATTCTCAATACTCAATAGAATATCCTGAATTCTCAGGATGCAATACGCAAACATCAATCCTCAACCCTCAGCCCGCATCCTCCATCCTGAATACTCGATCCTCAATCCTCAATCTTCAATCCTCAATACTCAATCTTCAATCCTCAATCCTCAATCCTCAAACCTCAGTCCTCAATACTCAGTCATGAATTCTCAATCTTCAATACTCAATCCTCAATCCTCAATCCTCAATCCTCAATCCTCAATCCTCAATCATCATTCCCCAAACCTCAATCCTCAATCCCCAATCCTCAATCCTCATACCCCAAACCTCAATCCTCAATCCTCAATCCTCAATCTTCAATCCTCAATATTTAATCTTCAATCCTCAATCCTCATTCTTCAATCCTCAATACCAAAACCTCAATCTTCAATCCTCAATACTCAATCTTCAATCCTCAATCCTCAATCCTCAATCCTCAATCCTCATTCTCCAATCCTCAATACCAAAACCTCAATCTTCAATCCTCAATCCTCAATCCTCAATTCTCAAACCTCAATCCCCAATCCTCACACCTCAAACATCAATACTCAACCCTCAATCCTCAACCCTCAGCCCGCATCCTCCATCCTCAATACTCGATCCTCAATCCTCAATACTCGATCCTCAATCCTCAATCTTCAATCCTCAATACTCAGTCTTCAATGCTCAATCCTCAATCCTCAATCCTCAGACCTCAAACAGCAATACTCAAACCTCAGTCCTCGTCCTCAATACACAACCATCAATACTCAATCGTCAATCTTCAATCTTCAATATTCAATCTTCAGTCCTCAATCCTCAATCCTCGATCCTCAATCCTAAATCCTCAATATTCAAACAGCAATACCCAATCCTCAATCTTCAATCCGCAATCCTCAATCATCAATCCTCAATCTTCAATACTCAATCCTCAATCCTCAATCCTCAATCCTCAATACTCAACCATCAATCCTCAATTCCCAATACTCAATAGAGTATCCTGAATTCTCAGGATTCTATACCCAAACCTCAATCCTCAACCCTCAGTAATCAACCCTCAATCCTCAATTCTCAATCCTCAATCTTCAGTCCTCAATCCTCAATCCTCAATCCTCAATCCTCAATCCTCAGTTCTCAGTCCTCAAACCTCAATCCTCAACCCTCAGACCTCATCCTCATTCCTCAATTCTCAATCCTCAATCCTCAGTCCTCAGTCCTCAAAGTTCTATCCTCAAACCTCAGCCCTCTTCGTCAATCCTCAATCCTCAATACTCAATCCTCAGCCTTCAATCCTCAATACTCAATCTTCAATCCTCAATCCTCAGTCCTCAAACCTCAATTCTGAATCCTCAGTCCTGAATCCTCAACCTTCAGCCCTCAGTCCTCAATAATCAGTTGTCAATCCTGAATCCTCAATAGAATATCGTCAATTCTCAGTTTTCAATACTCAATACTCAATCTGCAATCTTCAAATCGCTATCCACAAACATCAATTCTGAATCCTCAATCCTCAATCTTCAATCCTCAATATTTAATCTTCAATCCTCAATTCTCAAACTTCAATCCTCAATACTGAATCTTCAATCCTCAATCCTCAATCCTCAATCCTCAATCTTCAATCCTCAATACACAATCTCAAATCCTCAACCCTCAATCCTCAATACTTAATCCTCAATCCTCAATCCTCAATCATCAATCCTCAATCTTCAATGCTCAATCCTCAATCCTCAATCCTCAATCCTCAATACTCAACCATCATTAATTCTCAATACTCAATAGAATATCCTGAATTCTCAGGATGCAATACTCAAACATCAATCCTCAACCCTCAGCCCGCATCCTCCATCCTGAATACTCGATCCTCAATCCTCAATCTTCAATCCTCAATACTCAATCTTCAATCCTCAATCCCCAATCCTCAATCCTCATACCCCAAACCTCAATCCTCAATCCTCAATCCTCAATGTTCAATCCTCTATATTTAATCTTCAATCCTCAATCCTCATTCTTCAATCCTCAATACCAAAACCTCAATCTTCAATCCTCAATACTCAATCTTCAATCCTCAATCCTCAATCCTCAATCCTCAATCCTCATTCTCCAATCCTCAATACCAAAACCTCAATCTTCAATCCTCAATCCTCAATCCTCAATTCTCAAACCTCAATCCCCAATCCTCACACCTCAAACATCAATACTCAACCCTCAATCCTCAACCCTCAGCCCGCATCCTCCATCCTCAATACTCGATCCTCAATCCTCAATACTCGATCCTCAATCCTCAATCTTCAATCCTCAATACTCAATCTTCAATCCTCAATCCTCAATCCTCAAACCTCAGTCCTCAATACTCAGTCATGAATACTCAATCTTCAATACTCAATCCTCAATCCTCAATCCTCAATCCTCAATCCTCAATCCTCAATCCTCATTCGTCAATAATCAATACCCAATCCTCAATCTTCAATCCTCAATCCTCAATCCTCAATTCTCAATCCTCAATCCTCAATCCTCAGACCTCAAACAGCAATACTCAACCCTCAGTCCTCGTCCTCAATACACAACCATCAATACTCAATCGTCAATCTTCAATCTTCAATATTCAATCTGCAGTGCTCAATCCTCAATCCTCGATCCTCAATCCTAAATCCTCAATATTCAAACAGCAATACCCAATCCTCAATCTTCAATCCGCAATCCTCAATCATCAATCCTCAATCCTCAATCCTCAATCCTCAGACCTCAAACCTCAAACCTGAATCCCCAATCCTGAATCCTCAATCTTCAGACCTCAGTCCTCAACAATCAGTTGTCAATTCACAATCCTCAATAGAAGATCATCAATTCACAGCTTTCAATACACAATACTCAATCTGCAATCTTCAAATCTCTATCCACAAACATCAATTCTCATCATTCAACCCTCAACACTCAGTCCCCAATCCTCAATCTTCAATCCTCAATCCTCAAACCGCAATCCTCAATACTCAACCTTCAATCCTCAATACTCAATCATCAATCCTCAATCTTCAATCCTCAGTCCTCAGTCCTCAAACCTCAATTCTGAATCCTCAATCCTGAATCCTCAATCTTCAGCCCTCAGTCCACAACAATCTGTTGTTAATCCTGAGTCCTCAATAGAATATCCTCAATTCACAGTTTTCATTACTCAATACTCAATCTGCAATCTTCAAATCTCTATCCACAAACATCAATTCTCATCACTCAACCCTCAACACTCAGTCCCCAATCCTCAATATTCAATCCTCAATTCTCAATCTTCAATCCTACAATCCTCAACCTTCAATCCTCAATACTCGGTCTTCAATGCTCAATCCTCAATCCTCAATCCTCAATCCTCAATATTCAACACACAACCCTCAACCATCAATTCTCAATACTCAACCATCAATCCTCAGTTCTCAATACTCAATAGAATGTCCTGAATTCTCATGATTCAATACTCAATCATCAATATTCAATAATCAAATCTCAATCCTCAAACATCAATACTCAACACTGATTCCTCAATACTCAGTCCTCTCTCTTCAATCCTCCATCCTCAATCCTCAATCCTCAAGCGTCAATCCTCAATACTCAATACTCAGCCCTCAATTCTCAGTCCTCAAACCTCAATCCGGAATCCTCAATCCTGAATCCTCAATCCTCAATCCTCAATCCCCAATCTTCAATCCTCAATACTCAATCACCAATCGTCAATCCTCAATCCTCAATCCTCAATCATCAATCCTCAATCATCAATCCTCAATCTTCAATACTCAATCCTCAATCCTCAATCCTCAATCCTTAATACTCAACCATCAATCCTCAATTCCCAATACTCAATAGAGTATCCTGAATTCTCAGGATTCTATACTCAAACCTCAATCCTCAACCCTCAGTAATCAACCCTCAATCCTCAATTCTCAATCCTCAATCTTCAGCCCTCAATCCTCAATCCTCAATCCTCAATCCTCAATCCTCAGGTTTCAGTCCTCAAACCTCAATCCTCAACCCTCAGACCTCATCCTCATTCCTCAATTCTCAATCCTCAATCCTCAGTCCTCAGTCCTCAAAGTTCTATCCTCATACCTCAGCCCTCTTCGTCAATCCTCAATCCTCAATCTTCAATCCTCAATATTTAATCTTCAATCCTCAATCCTCATTCTTCAATCCTCAATACCAAAACCTCAATCTTCAATCCTCAATCCTCAATCCTCAATTCTCAATCCTCAACCCTCAATCCTCAGACCTCAAACATCAATACCCAACCCTCAGTCCTCGTCCTCAATCCACAACCCTCAATCATCAATCCTCAATCTTCAGCCATCAACATTCAATCTTCAATCCTCAATCCTCAGTCCTCAATCCTCAATCTTCAATCCTCAATCCTCAGTCCTCAATCCTCAATCCTCAATTCTCAATCGTCAATCCTCAATACCCAATCCTCAATTTTCAATTCTCAATCCTCAATCATCAATCCTCTATCTTCAATACTCAATCCTCAATCCCCAATCCTGAATCCTCAATACTCAACCATCAATCCTCAATTCTCAATACTCAATAGAATATCCTGAATTCTCAGGATTCAATACTCAAACCTCAATCCTCAACCCTCAGCTCTCATCCTCCATCCTCAATCCTCAATCCTCAATCCTCAATCTTCAATCCTCAATACTCAATCTTCAATTCTCAATCCTCAATCCTCAATCCTCAATCCTCATAACTCAATCCTCAGTCATGAATACTCAATCTTCAATACTCAATACTCAACCCTCAATCCTCAACCCTCAGCCCGCATCCTCCATCCTCAATACTCGATCCTCAATCCTCAATACTCGATCCTCAATCCTCAATTTTCAATCATCAATACTCAATCTTCAATCCTCAATCCTCAATCCTCAAACCTCAGTCCTCAATACTCAGTCATGAATACTCAATCTTCAATACTCAATCCTCAATCCTCAATCCTCAATCCTCAATCCTCAATCCTCAATCCTCATTCGTCAATAATCAATACCCAATCCTCAATCTTCAATCCTCAATCCTCAATCCTCAATTCTCAATCCTCAATCCTCAATCCTCAGACCTCAAACAGCAATACTCAAACCTCAGTCCTCGTCCTCAATACACAACCATCAATACTCAATCGTCAATCTTCAATCTTCAATATTCAATCTTCAGTCCTCAATCCTCAATCCTCGATCCTCAATCCTAAATCCTCAGTATTCCAACAGCAATACCCAATCCTCAATCTTCAATCCGCAATCCTCAATCATCAATCCTCAATCCTCAATCCTCAATCCTCAATCCTCAGACCTCAAACCTCAAACCTGAATACCCAATCCTGAATCCTCAATCTTCAGACCTCTGTCCACAACAATCAGTTGTCAATTCACAATCCTCAATAGAAGACCATCAATTCACAGCTTTCAATACACAATACTCAATCTGCAATCTTCAAATCTCTATCCACAAACATCAATTCTCATCATTCAAACCTCAACACTCAGTCCCCAATCCTCAATCTTCAATCCTCAATCCTCAAACCGCAATCCTCAATACTCAACCTTCAATCCTCAATACTCAATCATCAATCCTCAATCTTCAATCCTCAATCCTCAATCCTCAATCCTCAATCCTCAATCATCAATCTTCAGTCCTCAATACTCAATCTTCAATCCTCAATCCTCAATCCTCAATCCTCAATCCTCAATCCTCTATCCTCAACAGACAACCTTCAATCCTCAATACTCAATCTTCAATCCTCAATCCTCAATCCTCAATCCTCAATCCTCATTCTTCAATCCTCAATACCCAATCCTCAATCTTCAATCCTCAATCCTCAATCCTCAATCCTCAGTCCTCAATCCTCAATCATCAATCCTCAATCTTCAATCCTCAGTCCCAAATCCTCAATCTTCAATACTCAATCGTCAACCCTCAATCTTCAGTCCTCAATACTCAATCTTCAATCCTCAATCCTCAATCCTCAATGCTCACTCCTCATTCTTCAATCCTCAATACCCAATGCTCAATCTTCAATCCTCAATCCGCAATCCTCAATTATCAATCCTCAATCCTCAATCCTCAGAACTCAAACATCAATACTCAACCCTGAGTCCTCGTCCTCAATCCACAACCCTCAATCCTCAATCCTCAATCTTCAATCCTCAATCCACAATCCTCAATCCTCAATCCTCAATCCTCAGTCCTCAATTCTCAATCCTCAATCCTCAGTCCTCAGTCCTCTAACCTGAATCCTCAACCCTCAGCCCTCATCCTCAATCCTCAATTCTCAATCCTTAATCCTCAGTCTTCAATCCTCAATACTCAATCTTCAATCCTCAGTCCTCAGTCCTCAAACCTCAATTCTGAATCCTCAATCCTGAATCCTCAATCTTCAGCCCTCAGTCCACAACAATCTGTTGTTAATCCTCAGTCCTCAATAGAATATCCTCAATTCACAGTTTTCATTACTCAATACTCAATCTGCAATCTTCAAATCTCTATCCACAAACATCAATTCTCATCACTCAACCCTCAACACTCAGTCCCCAATCCTCAATATTCAATCCTCAATTCTCAATCTTCAATCCTACAATCCTCAACCTTCAATCCTCAATACTCAGTCTTCAATGCTCAATCCTCAATCCTCAATCCTCAATCCTCAATATTCAACACACAACCCTCAACCATCAATCCTCAATACTCAACCATCAATCCTCAGTTCTCAATACTCAATAGAATGTCCTGAATTCTCATGATTCAATACTCAATCATCAATATTCAATAATCAATTCTCAATCCTCAAACATCAATACTCAACACTGAATCCTCAATACTCAGTCCTCTCTCTTCAATCCTCCATCCTCAATCCTCAATCCTCAAGCGTCAATCCTCAATACTCAATACTCAGCACTCAATTCTCAGTCCTCAAACCTCAATCCGGAATCCTCAATCCTGAATCCTCAATCCTCAATCCTCAATCCCCAATCTTCAATCCTCAATACTCAATCACCAATCCTCAATCCTCAATCCTCAATCCTCAATCATCAATCCTCAATCATCAATCCTCAATCTTCAATACTCAATCCTCAATCCTCAATCCTCAATACTCAACCATCTATCCTCAATTCCCAATACTCAATAGAGTATCCTGAATTCTCAGGATTCTATACGCAAACCTCAATCCTCAACCCTCAGTAATCAACCCTCAATCCTCAATTCTCAATCCTCAATCTTCAGTCCTCAATCCTCAATCCTCAATCCTCAATCCTCAATCCTCAGTTCTCAGTCCACAAACCTCAATCCTCAACCCTCAGACCTCATCCTCATTCCTCAATTCTCAATCCTCAATCCTCAGTCCTCAGTCCTCAAAGTTCTATCCTCAAACCTCAGCCCTCTTCGTCAATCCTCAATCCTCAATACTCAATCCTCAGCCTTCAATCCTCAATACTCAATCTTCAATCCTCAATCCTCAGTCCTCAAACCTCAATTCTGAATCCTCAGTCCTGAATCCTCAACCTTCAGCCCTCAGTCCTCAATAATCAGTTGTCAATCCTCAATCCTCAATAGAATATCGTCAATTCTCAGTTTTCAATACTCAATACTCAATCTGCAATCTTCAAATCGCTATCCACAAACATCAATTCTGAATCCTCAATCCTCAATCTTCAATCCTCAATATTTAATCTTCAATCCTCAATTCTCAAACTTCAATCCTCAATACTGAATCTTCAATCCTCAATCCTCAATCCTCAATCCTCAATCTTCAATCCTCAATACACAATCTCAAATCCTCAACCCTCAATCCTCAATCCTTAATCCTCAATCCTCAATCCTCAATCATCAATCCTCAATCTTCAATGCTCAATCCTCAATCCTCAATCCTCAATCCTCAATACTCAACCATCATTAATTCTCAATACTCAATAGAATATCCTGAATTCTCAGGATGCAATACTCAAACATCAATCCTCAACCCTCAGCCCGCATCCTCCATCCACAATACTCGATCCTCAATCCTCAATATTCAATCCTCAATACTCAATCTTCAATCCTCAATCCTCAATCCTCAAACCTCAGTCCTCAATACTCAGTCATGAATACTCAATCTTCAATACTCAATCCTCAATCCTCAATCCCCAATCCTCAATCCTCAATCCTCAATCATCATTCCCCAAACCTCAATCCTCAATCCCCAATCCTCAATCCTCACACCCCAAACCTCAATCCTGAATCCTCAATCCTCAATCTTCAATCCTCAATATTTAATCTTCAATCCTCAATCCTCATTCTTCAATCCTCAATACCAAAACCTCAATCTTCAATCCTCAATCCTCAATCCACAATTCTCAATCCTCAACCCTCAATCCTCAGACCTCAAACATCAATACCCAACCCTCAGTCCTCGTCCTCAATCCACAACCCTCAATCATCAATCCTCAATCTTCAGCCATCAATATTCAATCTTCAATCCTCAATCCTCAGTCCTCAATCCTCAATCTTCAATCCTCAATCCTCAGTCCTCAATCCTCAATCCTCAATTCTCAATCATCAATCCTGAATACCCAATCCTCAATTTTCAATACTCAATCCTCAATCATCAATCCTCTATCTTCAATACTCAATCCTCAATCCCCAATCCTCAATCCTCAATACTCAACCATCAATCCTCAATTCTCAATACTCAATAGAATATCCTGAATTCTCAGGATTCACTACTCAAACCTCAATCCTCAACCCTCAGCTCTCATCCTCCATCCTCAATCCTCAATCCTCAATCCTCAATCTTCAATCCTCAATACTCAATCTTCAATTCTCAATCCTCAATCCTCAATCCTCATAACTCAATCCTCAGTCATGAATACTCAATCTTCAATACTCAATCATCAATCCTCAATCCTCAATCCTCAATCCTAAATCCTCAATCCTAATTCCCCAAACCTCTATCCTTAACCCTCAGTCCTCATCCTCAATTCTCAATACACAATCGTCAATACTCACTCCTCAATCATCAATCCTCAATCTTCAATACTCAATCCTCAATCCTCAATCCTCAATCCTCAATCCTCAATCCTCAAACCTCAGTCCTCAATCCTCAGTCATGAGTACTCAATCTTCAATACTCAATCCTCAATCCTCAATCCTCAATCCTCAAACCTCAATCCTCAATCCTCAGTCATCATTCCCCAAACCTCAATACTCAATCCTCAATCCTCAATCTTCAATCCTCAATATTTAATCTTCAATCCTGAATCCTCAATCCTCAATCCTCAATCCTCAATCCTCAATCCTCAATCTTCAATCCTCAATACTCAATCTTCAATCCTGAATCCTCAATCCTCAATCCTCAATCCTCATTCTCCAATCCTCAATACCAAAACCTCAATCTTCAATCCTCAATCCTCAATCCTCAATTCTCAAACCTCAATCCTCAATCCTCACACCTCAAACATCAATACCCAACCCTCAATCCTCAACCCTCAACCCGCATCCTCCATCCTCAATACTCGATCCTCAATCCTCAATACTCGATCCTCAATCCTCAATCTTCAATCCTCAATACTCAATCTTCAATCCTCAATCCTCAATCCTCAAACCTCAGTCCTCAATACTCAGTCATGAATACTCAATCTTCAATACTCAATACTCAATCCTCAATCCTCAATCCTCAATCCTCAATCCTCAATCCTCATTCGTCAATAATCAATACCCAATCCTCAATCTTCAATCCTCAATCCTCAATCCTCAATTCTCAATCCTCAATCCTCAATCCTCAGACCTCAAACAGCAATACTCAACCCTCAGTCCTCGTCCTCAATACACAACCATCAATACTCAATCGTCAATCTTCAATCTTCAATATTCAATCTTCAGTCCTCAATCATCAATCCTCGATCCTCAATCCTAAATCCTCAATATTCAAACAGCAATACCCAATCCTCAATCTTCAATCCGCAATCCTCAATCATCAATCCTCAATCTTCAATACTCAATCCTCAATCCTCAATCCTCAATCCTCAATACTCAACCATCAATCCTCAATTCCCAATACTCAATAGAGTATCCTGAATTCTCAGGATTCTATACTCAAACCTCAATCCTCAACCCTCAGTAATCAACCCTCAATCCTCAATTCTCAATCCTCAATCTTCAGTCCTCAATCCTCAATCCTCAATCCTCAATCCTCAATCCTCAGTTCTCAGTCCTCAAACCTCAATCCTCAACCCTCAGACCTCACCCTCATTCCTCAATTCTCAATCCTCAATCCTCAGTCCTCAGTCCTCAAAGTTCTATCCTCAAACCTCAGCCCTCTTCGTCAATCCTCAATCCTCAATACTCAATCCTCAGCCTTCAATCCTCAATACTCAATCTTCAATCCTCAATCCTCAGTCCTCAAACCTCAATTCTGAATCCTCAGTCCTGAATCCTCAACCTTCAGCCCTCAGTCCTCAATAATCAGTTGTCAATCCTGAATCCTCAATAGAATATCGTCAATTCTCAGTTTTCAATACTCAATACTCAATCTGCAATCTTCAAATCGCTATCCACAAACATCAATTCTGAATCCTCAATCCTCAATCTTCAATCCTCAATATTTAATCTTCAATCCTCAATTCTCAAACTTCAATCCTCAATACTGAATCTTCAATCCTCAATCCTCAATCCTCAATCCTCAATCTTCAATCCTCAATACACAATCTCAAATCCCCAACCCTCAATCCTCAATACTTAATCCTCAATCCTCAATCCTCAATCATCAATTCTCAATCTTCAATGCTCAATCCTCAATCCTCAATCCTCAATCCTCAATACTCAACCATCATTAATTCTCAATACTCAATAGAATATCCTGAATTCTCAGGATGCAATACTCAAACATCAATCCTCAACCCTCAGCCCGCATCCTCCATCCTGAATACTCGATCCTCAATCCTCAATCTTCAATCCTCAATACTCAATCTTCAATCCTCAATCCTCAATCCTCAAACCTCAGTCCTCAATACTCAGTCATGAATTCTCAATCTTCAATACTCAATCCTCAATCCTCAATCCTCAATCCTCAATCCTCAATCCTCAATCATCATTCCCCAAACCTCAATCCTCAATCCCCAATCCTCAATCCTCATACCCCAAACCTCAATCCTCAATCCTCAATCCTCAATCTTCAATCCTCAATATTTAATCTTCAATCCTCAATCCTCATTCTTCAATCCTCAATACCAAAACCTCAATCTTCAATCCTCAATCCTCAATCCTCAATTCTCAATCCTCAACCCTCAATCCTCAGTCCTCAGTCCTCAATCCTCAATCCTCAATTCTCAATCGTCAATCCTCAATACCCAATCCTCAATTTTCAATCCTCAATCCTCAATCATCAATCCTCTATCTTCAATACTCAATCCTCAATCCCCAATCCTCAATCCTCAATACTCAACCATCAATCCTCAATTCTCAATACTCAATAGAATATCCTGAATTCTCAGGATTCACTACTCAAACCTCAATCCTCAACCCTCAGCTCTCATCCTCCATCCTCAATCCTCAATCCTCAATCCTCAACCTTCAATCCTCAATACTCAATCTTCAATTCTCAATCCTCAATCCTCAATCCTCATAACTCAATCCTCAGTCATGAATACTCAATCTTCAATACTCAATCATCAATCCTCAATCCTCAATCCTCAATCCTAAATCCTCAATCCTAATTCCCCAAACCTCTATCCTTAACCCTCAGTCCTCATCCTCAATTCTCAATACACAATCGTCAATCCTCACTCCTCAATCATCAATCCTCAATCTTCAATACTCAATCCTCAATCCTCAATCCTCAATCCTCAATCCTCAATCCTCAAACCTCAGTCCTCAATCCTCAGTCATGAGTACTCAATCTTCAATGCTCAATCCTCAATCCTCAATCCTCAATCCTCAAACCTCAATCCTCAATCCTCAATCATCATTCCCCAAACCTCAATACTCAATCCTCAATCCTCAATCTTCAATCCTCAATATTTAATCTTCAATCCTGAATCCTCAATCCTCAATCCTCAACCCTCAATCCTCAATCCTCAATCTTCAATACTCAATACTCAATCCTCAATCCTCAATCCTCAATCCTCAATCCTCAATCCTCATTCGTCAATAATCAATACCCAATCCTCAATCTTCAATCCTCAATCCTCAATCCTCAATTCTCAATCCTCAATCCTCAATCCTCAGACCTCAAACAGCAATACTCAACCCTCAGTCCTCGTCCTCAATACACAACCATCAATACTCAATCGTCAATCTTCAATCTTCAATATTCAATCTTCAGTGCTCAATCCTCAATCCTCGATCCTCAATCCTAAATCCTCAATATTCAAACAGCAATACCCAATCCTCAATCTTCAATCCGCAATCCTCAATCATCAATCCTCAATCCTCAATCCTCAATCCTCAATCCTCAGACCTCATCCTCATTCCTCAATTCTCAATCCTCAATCCTCAGTCCTCAGCCCTCAAAGTTCTATCCTCAAACCTCAGCCCTCTTCGTCAATCCTCAATCCTCAATACTCAATCCTCAGCCTTCAATCCTCAATACTCAATTCTCAATCGTCAATCCTCAATACCCAATCCTCAATTTTCAATCCTCAATCCTCAATCATCAATCCTCTATCTTCAATACTCAATCCTCAATCCCCAATCCTCAATCCTCAATACTCAACCATCAATCCTCAATTCTCAATACTCAATAGAATATCCTGAATTCTCAGGATTCACTACTCAAACCTCAATCCTCAACCCTCAGCTCTCATCCTCCATCCTCAATCCTCAATCCTCAATCCTCAATCTTCAATCCTCAATACTCAATCTTCAATTCTCAATCCTCAATCCTCAATCCTCATAACTCAATCCTCAGTCATGAATACTCAATCTTCAATACTCAATCATCAATCCTCAATCCTCAATCCTCAATCCTAAATCCTCAATCCTAATTCCCCAAACCTCTATCCTTAACCCTCAGTCCTCATCCTCAATTCTCAATACACAATCGTCAATCCTCACTCCTCAATCATCAATGCTCAATCTTCAATACTCAATCCTCAATCCTCAATCCTCAATCCTCAATCCTCAATCCTCAAACCTCAGTCCTCAATCTTCAGTCATGAGTACTCAATCTTCAATACTCAATCCTCAATCCTCAATCCTCAATCCTCAAACCTCAATCCTCAATCCTCAATCATCATTCCCCAAACCTCAATACTCAATCCTCAATCCTCAATCTTCAATCCTCAATATTTAATCTTCAATCCTGAATCCTCAATCCTCAATCCTCAATCCTCAATCCTCAATCCTCAATCTTCAATCCTCAATACTCAATCTTCAATCCTCAATCCTCAATCCTCAATCCTCAATCCTCATTCTCCAATCCTCAATACCAAAACCTCAATCTTCAATCCTCAATCCTCAATCCTCAATTCTCAAACCTCAATCCTCAATCCTCACACCTCAAACATCAATACCCAACCCTCAATCCTCAACCCTCAGCCCGCATCCTCCATCCTAAATACTCGATCCTCAATCCTCAATACTCGATCCTCAATCCTCAATCTTCAATCCTCAATACTCAATCTTCAATCCTCAATCCTCAATCCTCAAACCTCAGTCCTCAATACTCAGTCATGAATACTCAATCTTCAATACTCAATCCTCAATCCTCAATCCTCAATCCTCAATCCTCAATCCTCAATCCTCATTCGTCAATAATCAATACCCAATCCTCAATCTTCAATCCTCAATCCTCAATCCTCAATTCTCAATCCTCAATCCTCAATCCTCAGACCTCAAACAGCAATACTCAACCCTCAGTCCTCGTCCTCAATACACAACCATCAATACTCAATCGTCAATCTTCAATCTTCAATATTCAATCTTCAGTCCTCAATCCTCAATCCTCGATCCTCAATCCTAAATCCTCAATATACAAACAGCAATAGCCAATCCTCAATCTTCAATCCGCAATCCTCAATCATCAATCCTCAATCTTCAATACTCAATCCTCAATCCTCAATCCTCAATCCTCAATACTCAACCATCAATCCTCAATTCCCAATACTCAATAGAGTATCCTGAATTCTCAGGATTCTATACTCAAACCTCAATCCTCAACCCTCAGTAATCAACCCTCAATCCTCAATTCTCAATCCTCAATCTTCAGTCCTCAATCCTCAATCCTCAATCCTCAATCCTCAATCCTCAGTTCTCAGTCCTCAAACCTCAATCCTCAACCGTCAGACCTCATCCTCATTCCTCAATTCTCAATCCTCAATCCTCAATCATCAATCCTCAATCTTCAATCCTCAGTCCCAAATCCTCAATCTTCAATACTCAATCGTCAACCCTCAATCTTCAGTCCTCAATACTCAATCTTCAATCCTCAATCCTCAATCCTCAATGCTCACTCCTCATTCTTCAATCCTCAATACCCAATGCTCAATCTTCAATCCTCAATCCTCAGTCCTCAATTCTCAATCCTCAATCCTCAGTCCTCAGTCCTCTAACCTGAATCCTCAACCCTCAGCCCTCATCCTCAATCCTCAATTCTCAATCCTTAATCCTCAGTCTTCAGTCCTCAATACTCATTCTTCAACCCTCAGTCCTCAGTCCTCAAACCTCAATTCTGAATCCTCAATCCTGAATCCTCAATCTTCAGCCCTCAGTCCACAACAATCTGTTGTTAATCCTCAGTCCTCAATAGAATATCCTCAATTCACAGTTTTCATTACTCAATACTCAATCTGCAATCTTCAAATCTCTATCCACAAACATCAATTCTCATCACTCAACCCTCAACACTCAGTCCCCAATCCTCAATATTCAATCCTCAATTCTCAATCTTCAATCCTACAATCCTCAACCTTCAATCCTCAATACTCAGTCTTCAATGCTCAATCCTCAATCCTCAATCCTCAATCCTCAATATTCAACACACAACCCTCAACCATCAATCCTCAATACTCAACCATCAATCCTCAGTTCTCAATACTCAATAGAATGTCCTGAATTCTCATGATTCAATACTCAATCATCAATATTCAATAATCAAATCTCAATCCTCAAACATCAATACTCAACACTGAATCCTCAATACTCAGTCCTCTCTCTTCAATCCTCCATCCTCAATCCTCAATCCTCAAGCGTCAATCCTCAATACTCAATACTCAGCCCTCAATTCTCAGTCCTCAAACCTCAATCCGGAATCCTCAATCCTGAATCCTCAATCCTCAATCCTCAATCCCCAATCTTCAATCCTCAATACTCAATCACCAATCCTCAATCCTCAATCCTCAATCCTCAATCATCAATCCTCAATCATCAATCCTCAATCTTCAATACTCAATCCTCAATCCTCAATCCTCAATCCTCAATCCTCAATCCTCAATCCTCAAACCTCAGTCCTCAATCCTCAGTCATGAGTACTCAATCTTCAATACTCAATCCTCAATCCTCAATCCTCAATCCTCAATCCTCAATCCTCAATCCTCAAACCTCAGTCCTCAATCCTCAGTCATGAGTACTCAATCTTCAATACTCAATCCTCAATCCTCAATCCTCAATCCTCAAACCTCAATCCCCAATCCTCAATCCTCATACCCCAAACCTCAATCCTCAATCCTCAATCCTCAATCTTCAATCCTCAATATTTAATCTTCAATCCTCAATCCTCATTCTTCAATCCTCAATACCAAAACCTCAATCTTCAATCCTCAATACTCAATCTTCAATCCTCAATCCTCAATCCTCAATCCTCAATCCTCAATCCTCATTCTCCAATCCTCAATACCAAAACCTCAATCTTCAATCCTCAATCCTCAATCCTCAATTCTCAAACCTCAATCCCCAATCCTCACACCTCAAACATCAATACTCAACCCTCAATCCTCAACCCTCAGCCCGCATCCTCCATCCTCAATACTCGATCCTCAATCCTCAATCTTCAATCCTCAATACTCAATCTTCAATCCTCAATCCTCAATCCTCAAACCTCAGTCCTCAATACTCAGTCATGAATACTCAATCTTCAATACTCAATCCTCAATCCTCAATCCTCAATCCTCAGTCCTCAATCCTCAATCCTCGATCCTCAATCCTAAATCCTCAATATTCAAACAGCAATACCCAATCCTCAATCTTCAATCCGCAATCCTCAATCATCAATCCTCAATCTTCAATACTCAATCCTCAATCCTCAATCCTCAATCCTCAATACTCAACCATCAATCCTCAATTCCCAATGCTCAATAGAGTATCCTGAATTCTCAGGCTTCTATACTCAAACCTCAATCCTCAACCCTCAGTAATCAACCCTCAATCCTCAGTTCTCAATCCTCAATCTTCAGTCCTCAATCCTCAATCCTCAATCCTCAATCCTCAATCCTCAGTTCTCAGTCCTCAAACCTCAATCCTCAACCCTCAGACCTCATCCTCATTCCTCAATTCTCAATCCTCAATCCTCAGTCCTCAGTCCTCAAAGTTCTATCCTCAAACCTCAGCCCTCTTCGTCAATCCTCAATCCTCAATACTCAATCCTCAGCCTTCAATCCTCAATACTCAATCTTCAATCCTCAATCCTCAGTCCTCAAACCTCAATTCTGAATCCTCAGTCCTGAATCCTCAACCTTCAGCCCTCAGTCCTCAATAATCAGTTGTCAATCCTGAATCCTCAATAGAATATCGTCAATTCTCAGTTTTCAATACTCAATACTCAATCTGCAATCTTCAAATCGCTATCCACAAACATCAATTCTGAATCCTCAATCCTCAATCTTCAATCCTCAATATTTAATCTTCAATCCTCAATTCTCAAACTTCAATCCTCAATACTGAATCTTCAATCCTCAATCCTCAATCCTCAATCCTCAATCTTCAATCCTCAATACACAATCTCAAATCCTCAACACTCAATCCTCAATACTTAATCCTCAATCCTCAATCCTCAATCATCAATCCTCAATCTTCAATGCTCAATCCTCAATCCTCAATCCTCAATCCTCAATACTCAACCATCATTAATTCTCAATACTCAATAGAATATCCTGAATTCTCAGGATGCAATACTCAAACATCAATACTCAACCCTCAGCCCGCATCCTCCATCCTGAATACTCGATCCTCAATCCTCAATCTTCAATCCTCAATACTCAATCTTCAATCCTCAATCCTCAATCCTCAAACCTCAGTCCTCAATACTCAGTCATGAATTCTCAATCTTCAATACTCAATCCTCAATCCTCAATCCTCAATCCTCAATCCTCAATCCTCAATCATCATTCCCCAAACCTCAATCCTCAATCCCCAATCCTCAATCCTCATACCCCAAACCTCAATCCTCAATCCTCAATCCTCAATCTTCAATCCTCAATATTTAATCTTCAATCCTCAATCCTCATTCTTCAATCCTCAATACCAAAACCTCAATCTTCAATCCTCAATACTCAATCTTCAATCCTCAATCCTCAATCCTCAATCCTCAATCCTCATTCTCCAATCCTCAATACCAAAACCTCAATCTTCAATCCTCAATCCTCAATCCTCAATTCTCAAACCTCAATCCCCAATCCTCACACCTCAAACATCAATACTCAACCCTCAATCCTCAACCCTCAGCCCGCATCCTCCATCCTCAATACTCGATCCTCAATCCTCAATACTCGATCCTCAATCCTCAATCTTCAATCCTCAATACTCAATCTTCAATCCTCAATCCTCAATCCTCAAACCTCAGTCCTCAATACTCAGTCATGAATACTCAATCTTCAATACTCAATCCTCAATCCTCAATCCTCAATCCTCAATCCTCAATCCTCAATCCTCATTCGTCAATAATCAATACCCAATCCTCAATCTTCAATCCTCAATCCTCAATCCTCAATTCTCAATCCTGAATCCTCAATCCTCAGACCTCAAACAGCAATACTCAACCCTCAGTCCTCGTCCTCAATACACAACCATCAATACTCAATCGTCAATCTTCAATCTTCAATATTCATTCTGCAGTGCTCAATCCTCAATCCTCGATCCTCAATCCTAAATCCTCAATATTCCAACAGCAATACCCAATCCTCAATCTTCAATCCGCAATCCTCAATCATCAATCCTCAATCCTCAATCCTCAATCCTCAATCCTCAGACCTCAAACCTCAAACCTGAATCCCCAATCCTGATTCCTCAATCTTCAGACCTCTGTCCTCAACAATCAGTTGTCAATTCACAATCCTCAATAGAAGACCATCAATTCACAGCTTTCAATACACAATACTCAATCTGCAATCTTCAAATCTCTATCCACAAACATCAATTCTCATCATTCAACCCTCAACACTCAGTCCCCAATCCTCAATCTTCAATCCTCAATCCTCAAACCGCAATCCTCAATACTCAACCTTCAATCCTCAATACTCAATCATCACTCCTCAATCTTCAATCCTCAATCCTCAATCCTCAATCCTCAATCCTCAATCATCAATCTTCAGTCCTCAATACTCAATCTTCAATCCTCAATCCTCAATCCTCAATCCTCAATCCTCAATCCTCAATCCTCAACAGACAACCTTCAATCCTCAATACTCAATCTTCAATCCTCAATCCTCAATCCTCAATCCTCAATCCTCATTCTTCAATCCTCAATACCCAATCCTCAATCTTCAATCCTCAATCCTCAATCCTCAATCCTCAGTCCTCAATCCTCAATCATCAATCCTCAATCTTCAATCCTCAGTCCCAAATCCTCAATCTTCAATACTCAATCGTCAACCCTCAATCTTCAGTCCTCAATACTCAATCTTCAATCCTCAATCCTCAATCCTCAATGCTCACTCCTCATTCTTCAATCCTCAATACCCAATGCTCAATCTTCAATCCTCAATCCGCAATCCTCAATTATCAATCCTCAATCCTCAATCCTCAGAACTCAAACATCAATACTCAACCCTGAGTCCTCGTCCTCAATCCACAACCCTCAATCCTCAATCCTCAATCTTCAATCCTCAATCCACAATCCTCAATCCTCAATCCTCAATCCTCAGTCCTCAATTCTCAATCCTCAATCCTCAGTCCTCAGTCCTCTAACCTGAATCCTCAACCCTCAGCCCTCATCCTCAATCCTCAATTCTCAATCCTTAATCCTCAGTCTTCAGTCCTCAATACTCAATCTTCAATCCTCAGTCCTCAGTCCTCAAACCTCAATTCTGAATCCTCAATCCTGAATCCTCAATCTTCAGCCCTCAGTCCACAACAATCTGTTGTTAATCCTCAGTCCTCAATAGAATATCCTCAATTCACAGTTTTCATTACTCAATACTCAATCTGCAATCTTCAAATCTCTATCCACAAACATGAATTCTCATCACTCAACCCTCAACACTCAGTCCCCAATCCTCAATATTCAATCCTCAATTCTCAATCTTCAATCCTACAATCCTCAACCTTCAATCCTCAATACTCAGTCTTCAATGCTCAATCCTCAATCCTCAATCCTCAATCCTCAATATTCAACACACAACCCTCAACCATCAATCCTCAATACTCAACCATCAATCCTCAGTTATCAATACTCAATAGAATGTCCTGAATTCTCATGATTCAATACTCAATCATCAATATTCAATAATCAAATCTCAATCCTCAAACATCAATACTCAACACTTATTCCTCAATACTCAGTCCTCTCTCTTCAATCCTCCATCCTCAATCCTCAATCCTCAAGCGTCAATCCTCAATACTCAATACTCAGCCCTCAATTCTCAGTCCTCAAACCTCAATCCGGAATCCTCAATCCTGAATCCTCAATCCTCAATCCTCAATCCCCAATCTTCAATCCTCAATACTCAATCACCAATCGTCAATCCTCAATCCTCAATCCTCAATCATCAATCCTCAATCATCAATCCTCAATCTTCAATACTCAATCCTCAATCCTCAATCCTCAATCCTCAATACTCAACCATCAATCCTCAATTCCCAATACTCAATAGAGTATCCTGAATTCTCAGGATTCTATACTCAAACCTCAATCCTCAACCCTCAGTAATCAACCCTCAATCCTCAATTCTCAATCCTCAATCTTCAGCCCTCAATCCTCAATCCTCAATCCTCAATCCTCAATCCTCAGTTTTCAGTCCTCAAACCTCAATCCTCAACCCTCAGACCTCATCCTCATTCCTCAATTCTCAATCCTCAATCCTCAGTCCTCAGTCCTCAAAGTTCTATCCTCAAACCTCAGCCCTCTTCGTCAATCCTCAATCCTCAATACTCAATCCTCAGCCTTCAATCCTCAATACTCAATCTTCAATCCTCAATCCTCAGTCCTCAAACCTCAATTCTGAATCCTCAGTCCTGAATCCTCAACCTTCAGCCCTCAGTCCTCAATAATCAGTTGTCAATCCTCAATCCTCAATAGAATATCGTCAATTCTCAGTTTTCAATACTCAATACTCAATCTGCAATCTTCAAATCGCTATCCACAAACATCAATTCTGAATCCTCAATCCTCAATCTTCAATCCTCAATATTTAATCTTCAATCCTCAATACTCAATCTTCAATCCTCAATGCTCAATCCTCAAACCTCAGTCCTCAATACTCAGTCATGAATACTCAATCTTCAATCCTCAATCCTCAATCCTCAATCCTCAATCCTCAATCCTCAATCATCGTTCCCCAAACCTCAATCCTCAATCCCCAATCCTCAATCCTCATACCCCAAACCTCAATCCTCAATCCTCAATCCTCAATCTTCAATCCTCAATATTTAATCTTCAATCCTCAATCCTCGTTCTTCAATCCTCAATACCAAAACCTCAATCTTCAATCCTCAATCCTCAATCCTCAATTCTCAATCCTCAACCCTCAATCCTCAGACCTCACACATCAATACCCAACCCTCAGTCCTCGTCCTCAATCCACAACCCTCAATCATCAATCCTCAATCTTCAGCCATCAATATTCAATCTTCAATCCTCAATCCTCAGTCCTCAATCCTCAATCTTCAATCCTCAATCCTCAGTCCTCAATCCTCAATCCTCAATTCTCAATCGTCAATCCTCAATACCCAATCCTCAATTTTCAATCCTCAATCCTCAATCATCAATCCTCTATCTTCAATACTCAATCCTCAATCCCCAATCCTCAATCCTCAATACTCAACCATCAATCCTCAATTCTCAATACTCAATAGAATATCCTGAATTCTCAGGATTCAATACTCAAACCTCAATCCTCAACCCTCAGCTCTCATCCTCCATCCTCAATCCTCAATCCTCAATCCTCAATCTTCAATCCTCAATACTCAATCTTCAATTCTCAATCCTCAATCCTCAATCCTCATAACTCAATCCTCAGTCATGAATACTCAATCTTCAATACTCAATCATCAATCCTCAATCCTCAATCCTCAATCCTAAATCCTCAATCCTAATTCCCCAAACCTCTATCCTTAACCCTCAGTCCTCATCCTCAATTCTCAATACACAATCGTCAATCCTCACTCCTCAATCATCAATCCTCAATCTTCAATACTCAATCCTCAATCCTCAATCCTCAATCCTCAATCCTCAATCCTCAAACCTCAGTCCTCAATCCTCAGTCATGAGTACTCAATCTTCAATACTCAATCCTCAATCCTCAATCCTCAATCCTCAAACCTCAATCCTCAATCCTCAATCATCATTCCCCAAACCTCAATACTCAATCCTCAATCCTCAATCTTCAATCCTCAATATTTAATCTTCAATCCTGAATCCTCAGTCCTCAATCCACAATCCTCAATCCTCAATCCTCAATCTTCAATCCTCAATACTCAATTTTCAATCCTCAATCCTCAATCCTCAATCCTCAATCCTCATTCTCCAATCCTCAATACCAAAACCTCAATCTTCAATCCTCAATCCTCAATCCTCAATTCTCAAACCTCAATCCCCAATCCTCACACCTCAAACATCAATACTCAACCCTCAATCCTCAACCGTCAGCCCGCATCCTCCATCCTCAATACTCGATCCTCAATCCTCAATACTCGATCCTCAATCCTCAATCTTCAATCCTCAATACTCAATCTTCAATCCTCAATCCTCAATCCTCAAACCTCAGTCCTCAATACTCAGTCATGAATACTCAATCTTCAATACTCAATCCTCAATCCTCAATCCTCAATCCTCAATCCTCAATCGTCAGTCCTCAATACTCAATCTTCAATCCTCAATCCTCAGTCCTCAATCCTCAATTCTCAATCCTCAATCCTCAATCCTCAGACCTCAAACAGCAATACTCAACCCTCAGTCCTCGTCCTCAATACACAACCATCATTACTCAATCGTCAATCTTCAATCTTCAATATTCAATCTTCAGTCCTCAATCCTGAATCCTCGATCCTCAATCCTAAATCCTCAATATTCAAACAGCAATACCCAATCCTCAATCTTCAATCCGCAATCCTCAATCATCAATCCTCAATCTTCAATACTCAATCCTCAATCCTCAATCCTCAATCCTCAATCCTCAATCCTCAATCGTCAATCCTCAATACTCAATCTTCAATCCTCAATCCTCAGTCCTCAATCCTCAATTCTCAATCCTCAATCCTCAATCCTCAGACCTCAAACAGCAATACTCAACCCTCAGTCCTCGTCCTCAATACACAACCATCATTACTCAATCGTCAATCTTCAATCTTCAATATTCAATCTTCAGTCCTCAATCCTGAATCCTCGATCCTCAATCCTAAATCCTCAATATTCAAACAGCAATACCCAATCCTCAATCTTCAATCCGCAATCCTCAATCATCAATCCTCAATCTTCAATACTCAATCCTCAATCCTCAATCCTCAATCCTCAATACTCAACCATCAATCCTCAATTCCCAATACTCAATAGAGTATCCTGAATTCTCAGGATTCTATACTCAAACCTCAATCCTCAACCCTCAGCCCTCATTCTCAATCCTCTATCCACAATCCTCAAACCTCAATCCTCAACCGTCAGTCCTCAAGCGTCAATCCTCAATCCTCAATCCTCAACCCTCAATCCTCAGTCTTGAAACCTCAATACCGAATCCTCAATCCTGAATCCTCAATCTTCAGCCCTCAGTCCTCAAAAATCAATTTTCAATCCTCAATCGTCAATAGAATATCCTCAATTCACAGTTTTCAATACTCAACCCCATTCTTCAATCTTCAAACCTCAATCCACAAACATCAATTCTTATCACTCAACCATCAACACTCAGTCCTCAATCTTCAATCCTCAATCCTCAATCCTCAGTCTTCAATCCTCAATACTCAATCCTCAATCCTCAATCCTCAATTCTCAAACCTCAATACTCAATCCTCAATCGTGAATCCTCAATCCCCAATCCTCAATCTTCAATCCTCAATCCTCAATCACCAATCCTCAACCTCAATTATCAACACACAACCCTCAACCATCAATCCTGAATACTCAACCATCAGCCGACGGTCCCCAACAATTAACTGTCAATCCACAACCCTCAATAGAATATCCTCAATTCATAGTTCTCAATACTCAATCCCCATTCTACAATCTTCAAATCTCAATCCACAAACATCAATTATCGTCACTCAACCCGCAACACTCAGGCCCCAATACTCAATATTCAATCCTCAATCCTCAATCCTCAATCCACAATCCTCAACCTTCGATTCTCAATGCTCACTCTTCGATGCTCATTCCTCAATCCTCAATCCTCAATACTCAATCCTCAATCCTCAATCCTCAGACCTCAGACATCAATACTCAACCCTCAGTCCTCGTCCTCAATCCACAACCCTCAATCCTAAATCCTCAGTCCTCAATCCTCAATCCTCAATCCTGAAACCTCAATACTCAACCGTCAGTCCTCGTCCTCAATCCTCAAATATCAACCCTCAATCCTTAATCTTCAATCATCAATACTCAATCTTCAATTCTCAATCCTCAATCCTCAATCCTCAATCCTCAATCCTCAATATTTAACACACAACCGTCAACCATCAATCCTCAATACTCAACCATCAATACTCAATTCTCAATACTCAATAGAGTATCCTGAATTCTCATGGTTCAATACTCAATCCACAAAATTCAATAATCAAATCTCAATACTCAAACATCAATTCTCAACACTCAATCCTCAATACTCAGTCCTCTCTGTTCAATCCTCCATCCTCAATCCTCAATCCTCAAGCGCCAATCCTCAATCCTCAATCCTCAACCCTCAATCCTCAGTCCTCAAATTTCAATCCGGAATCCTCAATCCTGATTCCTCAATCTTCACCCGTCAGTCCTCAGCAATCAATTGTCAATCATCAATCCTCAATAGAATATCCTCAATTCACAGCTTTCAATACTCAATCCCCATTCTTCAATCGTCAAATCTCAATCCACAAACATCAATTCTCATCACTCAACCCACAACACTCAGTCCTCAATCTTCAATCTTCAATCCTCAATCCTCAATCTTCAATCCTCAATACTCAATCTTCAATCCTCAATCCTCAACTCTCAATCCTCAATACTCAATCCTCAAACCTCAATCCTCAATCCTCAGTCCCCAATCCTCATTCTTCAATCCTCAATACCCAATCCTCAATCTTCAATCCTCAATGCTCAATCCTCAATTCTCAATCCTCAATCCTCAATCCTCAGACCTCAAACGTCAATACTCAACCCTCAGTCCTCGTCCTCAATCCACAACACTCAATCCTCAATCCTCAGTACTCAATGCTCACTCCTCATTCTTGAATCCTCAATACCCAATCCTCAATCTTCAATCCTTAATCCTCAATCCTCAATTCTCAATCCTCAATCCTCAATCCTCAGAACTCAAACATCAATACTCAACCCTGAGTCCTCGTCCTCAATCCACAACCCTCAATCCTCAATCCTCAATCTACAATCCTCAATCCACAATCCTCAATCCTCCATCCTCAATCCTCAGTCCTCAATTCTCAATCCTCAATCCTCAGTCCTCAGTCCCCTAACCTGAATCCTCAACCCTCAGCCCTCATCCTCAATCCTCAATTCTCAATCCTCAGTCCTCAGTCTTCAATCCTCAATACTCAATCTTCAATCCTCAGTCCTCAGTCCTCAAACCTCAATTCTGAATCCTCAATCCTGAATCCTCAATCTTCAGCCCTCAGTCCACAACAATCCGTTGTTAATCCTCAGTCCTCAATAGAATATCCTCAATTCACAGTTTTCATTACTCAATACTCAATCTGCAATCTTCAAATCTCTATCCACAAACATCAATTCTCATCACTCAACCCTCAACACTCAGTCCCCAATCCTCAATATTCAATCCTCAATTCTCAATCCTCTATCCTACAATCCTCAACCTTCAATCCTCAATACTCAGTCTTCAATGCTCAATCCTCAATCCTCAATCCTCAATACTCAATCCTCAACCGTCAATCTTCAATCCTCAATACTCAATCTTCAATCCTCAATCCTCAATCCTCATTCTTCAATCCTCAATACCCAATCCTCAATCCTCAATACTCAATCCTCAATCCTCAGTCCTCAGTCCTCTAACCTGAATCCTCAACCCTCAGCCCTCATCCTAAATCCTCAATCCTCAATCCTCAATCTTCAGCCATCAATATTCAATCTTCAATCCTCAATCCTCAGTCCTCAATCCTCAATCTTCAATCCTCAATCCTCAGTCCTCAATCCTCAATCCTCAATTCTCAATCGTCAATCCTCAATACCCAATCCTCAATTTTCAATTCTCAATCCTCAATCATCAATCCTCTATCTTCAATACTCAATCCTCAATCCCCAATCCTCAATCCTCAATACTCAACCATCAATCCTCAATTCTCAATACTCAATAGAATATCCTGAATTCTCAGGATTCAATACTCAAACCTCAATCCTCAACCCTCAGCTCTCATCCTCCATCCTCAATCCTCAATCCTCAATCCTCAATCTTCAATCCTCAATACTCAATCTTCAATTCTCAATCCTCAATCCTCAATCCTCATAACTCAATCCTCAGTCATGAATACTCAATCTTCAATACTCAATCCTCAATCCTCAATCCTCAATCCTCAAACCTCAATCCTCAATCCTCAATCATCATTCCCCAAACCTCAATACTCAATCCTCAATCCTCAATCTTCAATCCTCAATATTTAATCTTCAATCCTGAATCCTCAATCCTCAATCCTCAATCCTCAATCCTCAATCTTCAATCCTCAATACTCAATCTTCAATCCTCAATCCTCAATCCTCAATCCTCAATCCTCAATCCTTAATCCTCAGACCCCAATCCTCAATATTCAATCCTCAATCCTCAATCCTCAATCCTCAAACCTCAATCCTCAATCCTCAACCCTCAGTAATCAACACTCGATCCTCAATCCTCAATCTTCAATCCTCAACACTCAATCCTCAATTCTCAATCCTCAATTCTCTATCCTCAATCCTCAATCCTCAATCCTCAATCCTCAATCCACAATCCCCAATTGTCAATCCTCAATCCTCAACCATCAATCCTCAATCCTCAATCCCCAATCCTCAATCCTCAATCGTCAATCCTCAACCCTCAGCCTTCAATCCTCAACCACCAATCGTCAATCCTCAATCCTCAATCGTCAATCCACAAACCTCAACCTTCAATCCTCAATACTCAATCCTCAATATTCAATCCTCAATAGAATAACCTCAATTCTCAGTTTTCAATACTCAGTCCTCAACCTTCAATCGACAGTCCACAATCCTCAATTTTCAACCCTCAATCCTCAATCCCCTGTCCACGACACTCAATCTTCAATCCTCAATCCTCAATAGTCAATCCTCAGTCCTCAACCTACAATCCTCAATCGTCAATCCTCAATCCTCAACCATCAATCCTCTATCCCCAATACTCAATCTTCAATCCTCAGTCCCCAATCCTCAATATTCAATCCTCAATCCTCAATCTTCTATCCTCAATCCTCAATCCTCAATCCGCACTCCTCAATCCTCAATTCTCAATCCTCAATCCTCAGTCCTCAATCTTCAATCCTCAATACTCAATCTTCTGTAATCAATCCTCAATTCTCAATCCTCAATACTCAATCCTCAATCGTCAATCCTCAATCCCCAATCCTCAATCTTCAATCCTCAATCCTCAATCCTCAATCCTCAATCCTCAATCTTCAATCCTCAATACTCAATCTTCAATCCTCAATCCTCAGTCCTCAATCCTCAATTCTCAATCCTCAATCCTCAATCCTCAGACCTCAAACAGCAATACTCAACCCTCAGTCCTCGTCCTCAATACACAACCATCATTACTCAATCGTCAATCTTCAATCTTCAATATTCAATCTTCAGTCCTCAATCCTGAATCCTCGATCCTCAATCCTAAATCCTCAATATTCAAACAGCAATACCCAATCCTCAATCTTCAATCCGCAATCCTCAATCATCAATCCTCAATCTTCAATACTCAATCCTCAATCCTCAATCCTCAATCCTCAATCCTCAATCCTCAATCGTCAATCCTCAATACTCAATCTTCAATCCTCAATCCTCAGTCCTCAATCCTCAATTCTCAATCCTCAATCCTCAATCCTCAGACCTCAAACAGCAATACTCAACCCTCAGTCCTCGTCCTCAATACACAACCATCATTACTCAATCGTCAATCTTCAATCTTCAATATTCAATCTTCAGTCCTCAATCCTGAATCCTCGATCCTCAATCCTAAATCCTCAATATTCAAACAGCAATACCCAATCCTCAATCTTCAATCCGCAATCCTCAATCATCAATCCTCAATCTTCAATACTCAATCCTCAATCCTCAATCCTCAATCCTCAATACTCAACCATCAATCCTCAATTCCCAATACTCAATAGAGTATCCTGAATTCTCAGGATTCTATACTCAAACCTCAATCCTCAACCCTCAGCCCTCATTCTCAATCCTCTATCCACAATCCTCAAACCTCAATCCTCAACCGTCAGTCCTCAAGCGTCAATCCTCAATCCTCAATCCTCAACCCTCAATCCTCAGTCTTGAAACCTCAATACCGAATCCTCAATCCTGAATCCTCAATCTTCAGCCCTCAGTCCTCAAAAATCAATTTTCAATCCTCAATCGTCAATAGAATATCCTCAATTCACAGTTTTCAATACTCAACCCCATTCTTCAATCTTCAAACCTCAATCCACAAACATCAATTCTTATCACTCAACCATCAACACTCAGTCCTCAATCTTCAATCCTCAATCCTCAATCCTCAGTCTTCAATCCTCAATACTCAATCCTCAATCCTCAATCCTCAATTCTCAAACCTCAATACTCAATCCTCAATCGTGAATCCTCAATCCCCAATCCTCAATCTTCAATCCTCAATCCTCAATCACCAATCCTCAACCTCAATTATCAACACACAACCCTCAACCATCAATCCTGAATACTCAACCATCAATCCTCAGTTCTCAATACTCAATAGAATGTCCTGAATTGTCATGGTTTAATACTCATCCACAAAATTCAATAATCAAACCTCAGTCCTCAAACATCAATTCTCAACACTCTATCCTCAATACTCAGTCCTCTCTCTTCAATCCTCCATCCTCAATCCTCAATCCTCAAGCGTCAATCCTCAATCCTCAATCCTCAACCATCAATCCTCAGTCCTCAAACTTCAATCCGGAGTCCTCAATCCTGAATCCTCAACCTTCAGCCGACGGTCCCCAACAATTAACTGTCAATCCACAACCCTCAATAGAATATCCTCAATTCATAGTTCTCAATACTCAATCCCCATTCTACAATCTTCAAATCTCAATCCACAAACATCAATTATCGTCACTCAACCCGCAACACTCAGGCCCCAATACTCAATATTCAATCCTCAATCCTCAATCCTCAATCCACAATCCTCAACCTTCGATTCTCAATGCTCACTCTTCGATGCTCATTCCTCAATCCTCAATCCTCAATACTCAATCCTCAATCCTCAATCCTCAGACCTCAGACATCAATACTCAACCCTCAGTCCTCGTCCTCAATCCACAACACTCAATCCTAAATCCTCAGTCCTCAATCCTCAATCCTCAATCCTGAAACCTCAATACTCAACCGTCAGTCCTCGTCCTCAATCCTCAAATATCAACCCTCAATCCTTAATCTTCAATCATCAATACTCAATCTTCAATTCTCAATCCTCAATCCTCAATCCTCAATCCTCAATCCTCAATATTTAACACACAACCGTCAACCATCAATCCTCAATACTCAACCATCAATACTCAATTCTCAATACTCAATAGAGTATCCTGAATTCTCATGGTTCAATACTCAATCCACAAAATTCAATAATCAAATCTCAATACTCAAACATCAATTCTCAACACTCAATCCTCAATACTCAGTCCTCTCTGTTCAATCCTCCATCCTCAATCCTCAATCCTCAAGCGCCAATCCTCAATCCTCAATCCTCAACCCTCAATCCTCAGTCCTCAAATTTCAATCCGGAATCCTCAATCCTGATTCCTCAATCTTCACCCGTCAGTCCTCAGCAATCAATTGTCAATCATCAATCCTCAATAGAATATCCTCAATTCACAGCTTTCAATACTCAATCCCCATTCTTCAATCGTCAAATCTCAATCCACAAACATCAATTCTCATCACTCAACCCACAACACTCAGTCCTCAATCTTCAATCTTCAATCCTCAATCCTCAATCTTCAATCCTCAATACTCAATCTTCAATCCTCAATCCTCAACTCTCAATCCTCAATACTCAATCCTCAAACCTCAATCCTCAATCCTCAGTCCCCAATCCTCATTCTTCAATCCTCAATACCCAATCCTCAATCTTCAATCCTCAATGCTCAATCCTCAATTCTCAATCCTCAATCCTCAATCCTCAGACCTCAAACGTCAATACTCAACCCTCAGTCCTCGTCCTCAATCCACAACACTCAATCCTCAATCCTCAGTACTCAATGCTCACTCCTCATTCTTGAATCCTCAATACCCAATCCTCAATCTTCAATCCTTAATCCTCAATCCTCAATTCTCAATCCTCAATCCTCAATCCTCAGAACTCAAACATCAATACTCAACCCTGAGTCCTCGTCCTCAATCCACAACCCTCAATCCTCAATCCTCAATCTACAATCCTCAATCCACAATCCTCAATCCTCCATCCTCAATCCTCAGTCCTCAATTCTCAATCCTCAATCCTCAGTCCTCAGTCCCCTAACCTGAATCCTCAACCCTCAGCCCTCATCCTCAATCCTCAATTCTCAATCCTCAGTCCTCAGTCTTCAATCCTCAATACTCAATCTTCAATCCTCAGTCCTCAGTCCTCAAACCTCAATTCTGAATCCTCAATCCTGAATCCTCAATCTTCAGCCCTCAGTCCACAACAATCCGTTGTTAATCCTCAGTCCTCAATAGAATATCCTCAATTCACAGTTTTCATTACTCAATACTCAATCTGCAATCTTCAAATCTCTATCCACAAACATCAATTCTCATCACTCAACCCTCAACACTCAGTCCCCAATCCTCAATATTCAATCCTCAATTCTCAATCCTCTATCCTACAATCCTCAACCTTCAATCCTCAATACTCAGTCTTCAATGCTCAATCCTCAATCCTCAATCCTCAATACTCAATCCTCAACCGTCAATCTTCAATCCTCAATACTCAATCTTCAATCCTCAATCCTCAATCCTCATTCTTCAATCCTCAATACCCAATCCTCAATCCTCAATACTCAATCCTCAATCCTCAGTCCTCAGTCCTCTAACCTGAATCCTCAACCCTCAGCCCTCATCCTAAATCCTCAATCCTCAATCCTCAATCTTCAGCCATCAATATTCAATCTTCAATCCTCAATCCTCAGTCCTCAATCCTCAATCTTCAATCCTCAATCCTCAGTCCTCAATCCTCAATCCTCAATTCTCAATCGTCAATCCTCAATACCCAATCCTCAATTTTCAATTCTCAATCCTCAATCATCAATCCTCTATCTTCAATACTCAATCCTCAATCACCAATCCTCAATCCTCAATACTCAACCATCAATCCTCAATTCTCAATACTCAATAGAATATCCTGAATTCTCAGGATTCAATACTCAAACCTCAATCCTCAACCCTCAGCTCTCATCCTCCATCCTCAATCCTCAATCCTCAATCCTCAATCTTCAATCCTCAATACTCAATCTTCAATTCTCAATCCTCAATCCTCAATCCTCATAACTCAATCCTCAGTCATGAATACTCAATCTTCAATACTCAATCCTCAATCCTCAATCCTCAATCCTCAAACCTCAATCCTCAATCCTCAATCATCATTCCCCAAACCTCAATACTCAATCCTCAATCCTCAATCTTCAATCCTCAATATTTAATCTTCAATCCTGAATCCTCAATCCTCAATCCTCAATCCTCAATCCTCAATCTTCAATCCTCAATACTCAATCTTCAATCCTCAATCCTCAATCCTCAATCCTCAATCCTCAATCCTTAATCCTCAGACCCCAATCCTCAATATTCAATCCTCAATCCTCAATCCTCAATCCTCAAACCTCAATCCTCAATCCTCAACCCTCAGTAATCAACACTCGATCCTCAATCCTCAATCTTCAATCCTCAACACTCAATCCTCAATTCTCAATCCTCAATTCTCTATCCTCAATCCTCAATCCTCAATCCTCAATCCTCAATCCACAATCCCCAATTGTCAATCCTCAATCCTCAACCATCAATCCTCAATCCTCAATCCCCAATCCTCAATCCTCAATCGTCAATCCTCAACCCTCAGCCTTCAATCCTCAACCACCAATCGTCAATCCTCAATCCTCAATCGTCAATCCACAAACCTCAACCTTCAATCCTCAATACTCAATCCTCAATATTCAATCCTCAATAGAATAACCTCAATTCTCAGTTTTCAATACTCAGTCCTCAACCTTCAATCGACAGTCCACAATCCTCAATTTTCAACCCTCAATCCTCAATCCCCTGTCCACGACACTCAATCTTCAATCCTCAATCCTCAATAGTCAATCCTCAGTCCTCAACCTACAATCCTCAATCGTCAATCCTCAATCCTCAACCATCAATCCTCTATCCCCAATACTCAATCTTCAATCCTCAGTCCCCAATCCTCAATATTCAATCCTCAATCCTCAATCTTCTATCCTCAATCCTCAATCCTCAATCCGCACTCCTCAATCCTCAATTCTCAATCCTCAATCCTCAGTCCTCAATCTTCAATCCTCAATACTCAATCTTCTGTAATCAATCCTCAATTCTCAATCCTCAATACTCAATCCTCAATCGTCAATCCTCAATCCCCAATCCTCAATCTTCAATCCTCAATCCTCAATCCTCAATCCTCAATCCTCAATCTTCAATCCTCAATACTCAATCTTCAATCCTCAATCCTCAGTCCTCAATCCTCAATTCTCAATCCTCAATCCTCAATCCTCAGACCTCAAACAGCAATACTCAACCCTCAGTCCTCGTCCTCAATACACAACCATCATTACTCAATCGTCAATCTTCAATCTTCAATATTCAATCTTCAGTCCTCAATCCTGAATCCTCGATCCTCAATCCTAAATCCTCAATATTCAAACAGCAATACCCAATCCTCAATCTTCAATCCGCAATCCTCAATCATCAATCCTCAATCTTCAATACTCAATCCTCAATCCTCAATCCTCAATCCTCAATCCTCAATCCTCAATCGTCAATCCTCAATACTCAATCTTCAATCCTCAATCCTCAGTCCTCAATCCTCAATTCTCAATCCTCAATCCTCAATCCTCAGACCTCAAACAGCAATACTCAACCCTCAGTCCTCGTCCTCAATACACAACCATCATTACTCAATCGTCAATCTTCAATCTTCAATATTCAATCTTCAGTCCTCAATCCTGAATCCTCGATCCTCAATCCTAAATCCTCAATATTCAAACAGCAATACCCAATCCTCAATCTTCAATCCGCAATCCTCAATCATCAATCCTCAATCTTCAATACTCAATCCTCAATCCTCAATCCTCAATCCTCAATACTCAACCATCAATCCTCAATTCCCAATACTCAATAGAGTATCCTGAATTCTCAGGATTCTATACTCAAACCTCAATCCTCAACCCTCAGCCCTCATTCTCAATCCTCTATCCACAATCCTCAAACCTCAATCCTCAACCGTCAGTCCTCAAGCGTCAATCCTCAATCCTCAATCCTCAACCCTCAATCCTCAGTCTTGAAACCTCAATACCGAATCCTCAATCCTGAATCCTCAATCTTCAGCCCTCAGTCCTCAAAAATCAATTTTCAATCCTCAATCGTCAATAGAATATCCTCAATTCACAGTTTTCAATACTCAACCCCATTCTTCAATCTTCAAACCTCAATCCACAAACATCAATTCTTATCACTCAACCATCAACACTCAGTCCTCAATCTTCAATCCTCAATCCTCAATCCTCAGTCTTCAATCCTCAATACTCAATCCTCAATCCTCAATCCTCAATTCTCAAACCTCAATACTCAATCCTCAATCGTGAATCCTCAATCCCCAATCCTCAATCTTCAATCCTCAATCCTCAATCACCAATCCTCAACCTCAATTATCAACACACAACCCTCAACCATCAATCCTGAATACTCAACCATCAATCCTCAGTTCTCAATACTCAATAGAATGTCCTGAATTGTCATGGTTTAATACTCATCCACAAAATTCAATAATCAAACCTCAGTCCTCAAACATCAATTCTCAACACTCTATCCTCAATACTCAGTCCTCTCTCTTCAATCCTCCATCCTCAATCCTCAATCCTCAAGCGTCAATCCTCAATCCTCAATCCTCAACCATCAATCCTCAGTCCTCAAACTTCAATCCGGAGTCCTCAATCCTGAATCCTCAACCTTCAGCCGACGGTCCCCAACAATTAACTGTCAATCCACAACCCTCAATAGAATATCCTCAATTCATAGTTCTCAATACTCAATCCCCATTCTACAATCTTCAAATCTCAATCCACAAACATCAATTATCGTCACTCAACCCGCAACACTCAGGCCCCAATACTCAATATTCAATCCTCAATCCTCAATCCTCAATCCACAATCCTCAACCTTCGATTCTCAATGCTCACTCTTCGATGCTCATTCCTCAATCCTCAATCCTCAATACTCAATCCTCAATCCTCAATCCTCAGACCTCAGACATCAATACTCAACCCTCAGTCCTCGTCCTCAATCCACAACCCTCAATCCTAAATCCTCAGTCCTCAATCCTCAATCCTCAATCCTGAAACCTCAATACTCAACCGTCAGTCCTCGTCCTCAATCCTCAAATATCAACCCTCAATCCTTAATCTTCAATCATCAATACTCAATCTTCAATTCTCAATCCTCAATCCTCAATCCTCAATCCTCAATCCTCAATATTTAACACACAACCGTCAACCATCAATCCTCAATACTCAACCATCAATACTCAATTCTCAATACTCAATAGAGTATCCTGAATTCTCATGGTTCAATACTCAATCCACAAAATTCAATAATCAAATCTCAATACTCAAACATCAATTCTCAACACTCAATCCTCAATACTCAGTCCTCTCTGTTCAATCCTCCATCCTCAATCCTCAATCCTCAAGCGCCAATCCTCAATCCTCAATCCTCAACCCTCAATCCTCAGTCCTCAAATTTCAATCCGGAATCCTCAATCCTGATTCCTCAATCTTCACCCGTCAGTCCTCAGCAATCAATTGTCAATCATCAATCCTCAATAGAATATCCTCAATTCACAGCTTTCAATACTCAATCCCCATTCTTCAATCGTCAAATCTCAATCCACAAACATCAATTCTCATCACTCAACCCACAACACTCAGTCCTCAATCTTCAATCTTCAATCCTCAATCCTCAATCTTCAATCCTCAATACTCAATCTTCAATCCTCAATCCTCAACTCTCAATCCTCAATACTCAATCCTCAAACCTCAATCCTCAATCCTCAGTCCCCAATCCTCATTCTTCAATCCTCAATACCCAATCCTCAATCTTCAATCCTCAATGCTCAATCCTCAATTCTCAATCCTCAATCCTCAATCCTCAGACCTCAAACGTCAATACTCAACCCTCAGTCCTCGTCCTCAATCCACAACACTCAATCCTCAATCCTCAGTCCTCAATGCTCACTCCTCATTCTTGAATCCTCAATACCCAATCCTCAATCTTCAATCCTTAATCCTCAATCCTCAATTCTCAATCCTCAATCCTCAATCCTCAGAACTCAAACATCAATACTCAACCCTGAGTCCTCGTCCTCAATCCACAACCCTCAATCCTCAATCCTCAATCTACAATCCTCAATCCACAATCCTCAATCCTCCATCCTCAATCCTCAGTCCTCAATTCTCAATCCTCAATCCTCAGTCCTCAGTCCCCTAACCTGAATCCTCAACCCTCAGCCCTCATCCTCAATCCTCAATTCTCAATCCTCAATCCTCAGTCTTCAATCCTCAATACTCAATCTTCAATCCTCAGTCCTCAGTCCTCAAACCTCAATTCTGAATCCTCAATCCTGAATCCTCAATCTTCAGCCCTCAGTCCACAACAATCCGTTGTTAATCCTCAGTCCTCAATAGAATATCCTCAATTCACAGTTTTCATTACTCAATACTCAATCTGCAATCTTCAAATCTCTATCCACAAACATCAATTCTCATCACTCAACCCTCAACACTCAGTCCCCAATCCTCAATATTCAATCCTCAATTCTCAATCCTCTATCCTACAATCCTCAACCTTCAATCCTCAATACTCAGTCTTCAATGCTCAATCCTCAATCCTCAATCCTCAATACTCAATCCTCAACCGTCAATCTTCAATCCTCAATACTCAATCTTCAATCCTCAATCCTCAATCCTCATTCTTCAATCCTCAATACCCAATCCTCAATCCTCAATACTCAATCCTCAATCCTCAGTCCTCAGTCCTCTAACCTGAATCCTCAACCCTCAGCCCTCATCCTAAATCCTCAATCCTCAATCCTCAATCTTCAGCCATCAATATTCAATCTTCAATCCTCAATCCTCAGTCCTCAATCCTCAATCTTCAATCCTCAATCCTCAGTCCTCAATCCTCAATCCTCAATTCTCAATCGTCAATCCTCAATACCCAATCCTCAATTTTCAATTCTCAATCCTCAATCATCAATCCTCTATCTTCAATACTCAATCCTCAATCCCCAATCCTCAATCCTCAATACTCAACCATCAATCCTCAATTCTCAATACTCAATAGAATATCCTGAATTCTCAGGATTCAATACTCAAACCTCAATCCTCAACCCTCAGCTCTCATCCTCCATCCTCAATCCTCAATCCTCAATCCTCAATCTTCAATCCTCAATACTCAATCTTCAATTCTCAATCCTCAATCCTCAATCCTCATAACTCAATCCTCAGTCATGAATACTCAATCTTCAATACTCAATCCTCAATCCTCAATCCTCAATCCTCAAACCTCAATCCTCAATCCTCAATCATCATTCCCCAAACCTCAATTCTCAATCCTCAATCCTCAATCTTCAATCCTCAATATTTAATCTTCAATCCTGAATCCTCAATCCTCAATCCTCAATCCTCAATCCTCAATCTTCAATCCTCAATACTCAATCTTCAATCCTCAATCCTCAATCCTCAATCCTCAATCCTCAATCCTTAATCCTCAGACCCCAATCCTCAATATTCAATCCTCAATCCTCAATCCTCAATCCTCAAACCTCAATCCTCAATCCTCAACCCTCAGTAATCAACACTCGATCCTCAATCCTCAATCTTCAATCCTCAACACTCAATCCTCAATTCTCAATCCTCAATTCTCTATCCTCAATCCTCAATCCTCAATCCTCAATCCTCAATCCACAATCCCCAATTGTCAATCCTCAATCCTCAACCATCAATCCTCAATCCTCAATCCCCAATCCTCAATCCTCAATCGTCAATCCTCAACCCTCAGCCTTCAATCCTCAACCACCAATCGTCAATCCTCAATCCTCAATCGTCAATCCACAAACCTCAACCTTCAATCCTCAATACTCAATCCTCAATATTCAATCCTCAATAGAATAACCTCAATTCTCAGTTTTCAATACTCAGTCCTCAACCTTCAATCGACAGTCCACAATCCTCAATTTTCAACCCTCAATCCTCAATCCCCTGTCCACGACACTCAATCTTCAATCCTCAATCCTCAATAGTCAATCCTCAGTCCTCAACCTACAATCCTCAATCGTCAATCCTCAATCCTCAACCATCAATCCTCTATCCCCAATACTCAATCTTCAATCCTCAGTCCCCAATCCTCAATATTCAATCCTCAATCCTCAATCTTCTATCCTCAATCCTCAATCCTCAATCCGCACTCCTCAATCCTCAATTCTCAATCCTCAATCCTCAGTCCTCAATCTTCAATCCTCAATACTCAATCTTCTGTAATCAATCCTCAATTCTCAATCCTCAATACTCAATCCTCAATCGTCAATCCTCAATCCCCAATCCTCAATCTTCAATCCTCAATCCTCAATCCTCAATCCTCAATCCTCAATCTTCAATCCACAATACTCAATCTTCAATCCTCAATCCTCAATCCTCAATCCTCAATCCTCAATCCTCAATCCTCAATCCTCAATCCTCAATCTTCAATCCTCAATACTCAGTCTTCAATCCTCAATCCTCAATCCTCAATCCTCAATCCTCATTCGTCAATAATCAATACCCAATCCTCAATCTTCAATCCTCAATCCTCAATCCTCAATTCTCAATCCTCAATCCTCAATCCTCAGACCTCAAGCAGCAATACTCAACCCTCAGTCCTCGTCCTCAATACACAACCATCAATACTCAATCGTCAATCTTCAATCTTCAATATTCAATCTTCAGTCCTCAATCCTCAATCCTCGATCCTCAAACCTAAATCCTCAATATTCAAACAGCAATACCCAATCCTCAATCTTCAATCCGCAATCCTCAATCATCAATCCTCAATCCTCAATCCTCAATCCTCAATCCTCAGTCCTCAAACCTCAAACCTGAATCACCAACCCTGAATCCTCAATCTTCAGACCTCAGTCCTCAACAATCAGTTGTCAAATCACAATCCTCAATAGAAGATCATCAATTCACAGTTTTCAATACACAATACTCAATCTGCAATCTTCAAATCTCTATCCACAAACATCAGTTCTCATCATTCAACCCTCAACACTCAGTCCCCAATCCTCAACCTTCAATCCTCAATCCTCAATCCTCAATCCTCAATGCTCAATCCTCAATTCTCAATCCTCAATCCACAATCCTCAACCTTCAATCCTCAATACTCAGTCTTCAATGCTCAATCCTCAATCCTCAATCCTCAATACTCAATCCTCAACCGTCAATCTTCAATCCTCAATACTCAATCTTCAATCCTCAATCCTCAATCCTCATTCCTCAATCCTCAATACCCAATCCTCAATCTTCAACACTCAATCCTCAATCCTCAATTCTCAATCCTCAATCCTCAGTCCTCAGTCCTCTAACCTGAATCCTCAACCCTCAGCCCTCATCCTCAATCCTCAATCCTCAATCCTCAATCCTCAATTCTCAATCCTCAATCCACAATCCTCAACCTTCAATCCTCAATACTCAGTCTTCAATGCTCAATCCTCAATCCTCAATCCTCAATACTCAATCCTCAATCGTCAATCTTCAGTCCTCAATACACAACCTTCAATCCTCATTCTTCAATCCTCAATACCCAATCCTCAATCTTCAATCCTCAATCCTCAATCCTCAATTCTCAATCCTGAATCCTCAGTCCTCAATCTTCAATCCTCAATACTCAATCTTCTGTAATCAATCCTCAATTCTCAATCCTCAATACTCAATCCTCAATCGTCAATCCTCAATCCCCAATCCTCAATCTTCAATCCTCAATCCTCAATCCTCAATCCTCAATCCTCAATCCTCAATCTTCAATCCTCAATACTCAATCTTCAATCCTCAATCCTCAGTCCTCAATCTTCAAACCTCAATGCTCAATTCTCAATCCTCAATCCTCAGTCCTCAATCCTCAATCCTCAATCCTCAAACCTGAATCCTCAATCCTCAATACTCAATCTTCAATGCTCAATCCTCAGTCCTCAATCTTCATTCCTCAATGCACAATCCTCAATCCTCAATACTCAGTCCTCAATCCTCAATCCTCAATCCTCAAACCTCAATCCTCAATCCTCAAACCTGATTCCTCAATCTTCAATCCTCAATACCGAATCCTCAATCTTCAATCCTCAATCCTCAATCCTGAATTCTCAATCCTCAAACCTCAATTCACAGACTTCAAACATCAATACTCAACCCTCAGTCCTCGACCTCAATCGACAACCCTCAATCCTCAATCCTCAATTTTCAATCATTAATAATCAATCTTCAATCCTCAATCCTCGATCCTCAATCCTCAACCCTCAATCCTCAATGGTCAGTCCTCAATACCGAATCCTCAAACTTCAATCCTCAATCCTCAATCTTCAATCCTCAATCTTAATCACCAATCCTCAATACTCAATCTTCAATCCTCAATCCTCAATCCTCAATCCTCAATCCTCAATCTTCAATTCTCAATACTCAATCTTCAATCCTCAATCCTCAATCCTCAATCCTCAGTCCTCAATCTTCAATCCTCAATACTCAATCTTCTGTAATCAATCCTCGATTCTCAATTCTCAAAACTCAATCCTCAATCGTCAATCCTCAATCCCCAATCCTCAATCTTCTATCCTCAATCCTCAATCCTCAATCCTCAATACTCAATCTTCAATCCACAATACTCAATCTTCAATCCTCAATCCTCAATCCTCAATCCTCAATCCTCAATCCTCAATCCTCAATCTTCAATCCTCAATACTCAGTCTTCAATCCTCAATCCTCAATCCTCAATCCTCAATCCTCATTCGTCAATAATCAATACCCAATCCTCAATCTTCAATCCTCAATCCTCAATCCTCAATTCTCAATCCTCAATCCTCAATCCTCAGACCTCAAACAGCAATACTCAACCCTCAGTCCTCGTTCTCAATACACAACCATCAATACTCAATCGTCAACCTTCAATCTTCAATATTCAATCTTCAGTCCTCAATCCTCAATCCTCGATCATCAATCCTAAATCCTCAATATTCAAACAGCAATACCCAATCCTCAGTCTTCAATCCGCAATCCTCAATCATCAATCCTCAATCCTCAATCCTCAATCCTCAATCCTCAGTCCTCATACCTCAAACCTGAATCCCCAACCCTGAATCCTCAATCTTCAGACCTCAGTCCTCAACAATCAGTTGTCAATTCACAATCCTCAATAGAAGATCATCAATTCACAGTTTCCAATACACAATACTGAATCCGCAATCTTCAAATCTCTATCCACAAACATCAATACTCATCATTCAACCCTCAACACTCAGTCCGCAATCCTCAATCTTCAATACTCAATCCTCAATCCTCAATCCTCGATCCACAATCTTCAATCCTCAATACTCAATCTTCAATCCTCGATCCTCAATCCTCAATCCTCAATCCTCAATCCTCAATCCTCAATCCTACAATCCTCAACCTTCAATCCTCAATACTCAGTCTTCAATCCTACAATCCTCAACCTTCAATTCCTCAATACTCAGTCTTCAATGCTCAATCCTCAATCCTCAATCCTCAATCGTCAATCCTCAATCCTCAATCCTCAAGCCTCAATCCTCAATCCTCAATCCTCAATCCTCAGTCCTCAAACCTCAAACCTGAATCCCCAACCCTGAATCCTCAATCTTCAGACCTCAGTCCTCAACAATCAGTTGTCAATTCACAATCCTCAATAGAAGATCATCAATTCACAGTTTTCAATACTCAATACTCAAACTGCAATCACCAAATCTCTATCCACAAACATCAATTCTCATCACTCAACACTCAACACTCAGTCCCCAATCCTCAATCTTCAATCCTCAATCCTCAAACCGCAATCCTCAATACTCAATCTTCAATCCTCAATTCCCAATCCTCAGTCTTCATTCCTCAATCCTCAATCCTCAATTCTCAATCCTCAATCCTACAATCCTCAACCTTCAATCCTCAATACTCAGTCTTCAATCCTACAATCCTCAACCTTCAATCCTCAATACTCAGTCTTCAATGCTCAATCCTCAATCCTCAATCCTCAATCCTCAATCCTCAATTCTCAATCCTCAATCCACAATCCTCAACCTTCAATCCTCAATACTCAGTCTTCAATGCTCAATCCTCAATACTCAATCCTCAACCGTCAATCTTCAATCCTCAATACTCAATCTTCAATCCTCAATCCTCAATCCTCAATCCTCAATCCTCAATCCTCAATCGTCAATCTTCAATCCTCAATCCTCAACCCTCAATCGTCAGGCATCAATTCTCAATACTCAATCTTCAATCCTCTATCCTCAATCCTCATTCCTCAATGCTCATTCTTCAATCCTCAATACCTAATCCTCAATCTTCAATCCTCAATCCTCAATCCTCAACTCTCAATCCTCAATCCTCAGTCCTCAGTCCTCAAACCTCAATCCTCAACCCTCAGCCCTCATCCTCAATCCTCAATCCTCAATCTTCAATCCTCAATCCTCAACCCTCAACCCTCAGTAATCAATCCTCAATCCTCAGTCCTCGAACCTCAATCCTGAATCCTGAATCCTGAATCCTCAATCTTCAGACATCAGACCTCAACTGTCAGACGTCAATCCACAATCCTCGATAGAATATCATCAATTCACAGTTTTCAATACTCAATACTCAATCTGCAATCTTCAGACCTCTATCCCCAAACATCAATTCTCATCACTCAACCCTCAACACTCAGTCCCCAATCCTCAATCTTCAATCCTCAATCCTCAATCCGCAATCCTCAATCCTCAATGTTCAATCCACAATACTCAATCTTCAATCCTCAATCCTCAATCCTCAATCCTCAATCCTCAATCCTCAATCGTCAATCTTCAATCCTCAATACTCAATCTTCTGTAATCAATCCTCAATTCTCAATCCTCAATACTCAATCCTCAATCCTCAATCCTCAATCCTCAATCCTCAATCCTCAATCATCAAACCTCAATCTTCAATCCTCAGTCCCAAATCCTCAATCTTCATAACTCAATCCTCAATCCTCATTCTTCAATACTCAATACCCAATCCTCAATATTCAATCCTCAATCCTCAATCCTCAATTCTCAATCCTCAATCCTCAGTCCTCAATCTTCAATCCTCAATACTCAATCTTCTGTAATCAATCCTCAATTCTCAATCCTCAATACTCAATCCTCAATCGTCAATCCTCAATCGCCAATCCGCAATCTTCAATCCTCAGTCCCGAATCCTCAATCTTCATTACTCAATCCTCAATCCTCATTCTTCAATACTCAATACCCAATCCTCAATCTTCAATCCTCAATCCTCAATCCTCAATTCTCAATCCTCAATCCTCAATCCTCAGACCTCAAACAGCAATACTCAACCCTCAGTCCTCGTCCTCAATACACAACCATCAATACTCAATCGTCAAACTTCAATCTTCAATATTCAATCTTCAGTTCTCAATCCTCAATCCTCGATCCTCAATCCTAAATCCTCAATATTCAAACAGCAATACCCAATCCTCAATCTTCAATCCGCAATCCTCAATCATCAATCCTCAATCCTCAATCCTCAATCCTCAATCCTCAGACCTCAAACCTCAGACCTGAATCCCCAATCCTGAATCCTCAATCTTCAGACCTCAGTCCTCAACAATCAGTTGTCAATTCACAATCCTCAATAGAAGATCATCAATTCACAGTTCTCAATACACAATACTCAATCCTCAATCCTCAATCCTCAATCCTCAATCCAAAATCTTCAATCCTCAATACTCAATCTGCAATCCTCAATCCTCAGTCCTCACTCCTCAATACTCATTCTTCAATCCTCAATACCGAATCCTCAATCTTCAATCCTCAATCCTCAATCCTCAATTCTCAATCCTCAAACCTCAATCCTCAGACTTCAAACATAATACTGAATCCTCAGTCCTCGTCCTCAATCGACAACCCTCAATCCTCAATCCTCAATCTTCAATAATTAATAAACAATCTTCAATCCTCAATTCTCGATCCTCAATCCTCAACCCACAATCCTCAATGTTCAGTCCTCAATACCGAATCCTCAATCTTCAATCCTCAATCCTCAATCTTCAATCCTCAATCTTAATCTCCAAACCTCAATACTCAAACTTCAATCCTCAATCCTCAATCCTCAATCCTCAATCCTCAATCTTCAATCTTCAATACTCAATCTTCAATCCTCAATCCTCAATCCTCAATCCTCAATCCTCAATCCCCAATCTTCAATCCTCAATACTCAATCTGCAATCCTCAATACTCAGTCCTCACTCCTCAATACTCATTCTTCAATCCTCAATACCGAATCCTCAATCTTTAATCCTAAATCGTCAATCCTCAATTCTCAATCATCAAACCTCAATCCTCAGACTTCAAACATCAATACTCAACCCTCAGTCCTCGTCCTCAATCGACAACCCTCAATCCTCAATCCTCAATCTTCAATCATTAATATTCAATCTTCAATCCTCAATCCTCAATCCTCAATCCTCAACCCTCAATCCTCAATGTTCAATCCTCAATACCCAATCCTCAATCTTCAATCCTCAATCCTCAATCCTCAAGCCTCAATCCTCAATCCTCAATCCTCAATCCTCAGTCCTCAAACCTCAGTCCTGAATCCTCAATCCTGAATCCTCAATCTTCAGCCCTCAGTCCTCAACAATCAGTTGTGAATCCTCAATCCTCAATAGAATATCCTCAATTCACAGGTTTCAATACTCAATACTCAACCTGCAATCTTCAATTCTCTATCCACAAACATCAATTCTCATCACTCAACACTCAACACTCAGTCCCCAATCCTCAATCTTCAAACCTCAATCCTCAATCCTCAATCCTCAATCCTCAATCTTCAATCCTCTATACTCAATCCTCAATCCTCAATCCTCAGTCCTCAAACCTCAATACTGAATCGTCAATCCTGAATCCTCAATCTTCAGCCCTCAGTCCACAACGATCTGTTGTTAATCCTCAGTCCTCAATAGAATATCCTCAATTCACAGTTTTCATTACTCAATACTCAATCTGCAATCTTCAAATCTCTATCCACAAACATCAATTCTCATCACTCAACCCTCAACACTCAGTCCCCAATCCTCAATATTCAATCCTCAATTCTCAACCCTCAATCCTACAATCCTCAACCTTCAATCCTCAATACTCAGCCTTCAATGCTCAATCCTCAATCCTCAATCCTCAATCCTCAATATTCAACACACAACCCTCAACCATCAATCCTCAATACTCAACCATCAATCCTCAGTTCTCAATACTCAATAGAATGTCCTGAATTCTCATGATTCAATACTCAATCGTCAATATTCAATAATCAAATCTCAATCCTCAAACATCAATACTCAACACTGAATCCTCAATACTCAGTCCTCTCTCTTCAATCCTCCATCCTCAATCCCCAATCCTCAAGCGTCAATCCTCAATACTCAATACTCAGCCCTCAATTCTCAGTCCTCAAACCTCAATCCGGAATCCTCAATCCTGAATCCTCAATCCTCAATCCTCAATCCCCAATCTTCAATCCTCAATACTCAATCGCCAATCCTCAATCCTCAATCCTCAATCCTCAATCATCAATCCTCAATCATCAATCCTCAATCTTCAATACTCAATCCTCAATCCTCAATCCTCAATCCTCAATACTCAACCATCAATCCTCAATTCCCAATACTCAATAGAGTATCCTGAATTCTCAGGATTCTATACTCAAACCTCAATCCTCAACCCTCAGCCCTCATTCTCAATCCTCTATCCACAATCCTCAAACCTCAATCCTCAACCGTCAGTCCTCAAGCGTCAATCCTCAATCCCCAATCCTCAACCATCAATCCTCAGTCCTCAAACTTCAATCCGGAGTCCTCAATCCTGAATCCTCAACCTTCAGCCGACGGTCCCCAACAATTAACTGTCAATCCACAACCCTCAATAGAATATCCTCAATTCATAGTTCTCAATACTCAATCCCCATTCTACAATCTTCAAATCTCAATCCACAAACATCAATTATCGTCACTCAACCCGCAACACTCAGGCCCCAATACTCAATATTCAATCCTCAATCCTCAATCCTCAATCCACAATCCTCAACCTTCGATTCTCAATGCTCACTCTTCGATGCTCATTCCTCAATCCTCAATCCTCAATACTCAATCCTCAATCCTCAATCCTCAGACCTCAGACATCAATACTCAACCCTCAGTCCTCGTCCTCAATCCACAACCCTCAATCCTAAATCCTCAGTCCTCAATCCTCAATCCTCAATCCTCAAACCTCAATACTCAACCGTCAGTCCTCGTCCTCAATCCTCAAATATCTACCCTCAATCCTTAATCTTCAATCATCAATACTCAATCTTCAATTCTCAATCCTCAATCCTCAATCCTCAATCCTCAATCCTCAATATTTAACACACAACCGTCAACCATCAATCCTCAATACTCAACCATCAATACTCAATTCTCAATACTCAATAGAGTATCCTGAATTCTCATGGTTCAATACTCAATCCACAAAATTCAATAATCAAATCTCAATACTCAAACATCAATTCTCAACACTCAATCCTCAATACTCAGTCCTCTCTGTTCAATCCTCCATCCTCAATCCTCAATCCTCAAGCGTCAATCCTCAATCCTCAATCCTCAACCCTCAATCCTCAGTCCTCAAATTTCAATCCGGAATCCTCAATCCTGATTCCTCAATCTTCACCCGTCAGTCCTCAGCAATCAATTGTCAATCATCAATCCTCAATAGAATATCCTCAATTCACAGCTTTCAATACTCAATCCCCATTCTTCAATCGTCAAATCTCAATCCACAAACATCAATTCTCATCACTCAACCCACAACACTCAGTCCTCAATCTTCAATCTTCAATCCTCAATCCTCAATCTTCAATCCTCAATACTCAATCTTCAATCCTCAATCCTCAACTCTCAATCCTCAATACTCAATCCTCAAACCTCAATCCTCAATCCTCAGTCCCCAATCCTCATTCTTCAATCATCAATACCCAATCCTCAATCTTCAATCCTCAATGCTCAATCCTCAATTCTCAATCCTCAATCCTCAATCCTCAGACCTCAAACGTCAATACTCAACCCTCAGTCCTCGTCCTCAATCCACAACACTCAATCCTCAATCCTCAGTCCTCAATGCTCACTCCTCATTCTTGAATCCTCAATACCCAATCCTCAATCTTCAATCTTTAATCCTCAATCCTCAATTCTCAATCCTCAATCCTCAATCCTCAGAACTCAAACATCAATACTCAACCCTGAGTCCTCGTCCTCAATCCACAACCCTCAATCCTCAATCCTCAATCTACAATCCTCAATCCACAATCCTCAATCCTCCATCCTCAATCCTCAGTCCTCAACTCACAATCCTCAATCCTCAGTCCTCAGTCCCCTAACCTGAATCCTCAACCCTCAGCCCTCATCCTCAATCCTCAATTCTCAATCCTCAATCCTCAGTCTTCAATCCTCAATACTCAATCTTCAATCCTCAGTCCTCAGTCCTCAAACCTCAATTCTGAATCCTCAATCCTGAATCCTCAATCTTCAGCCCTCAGTCCACAACAATCCGTTGTTAATCCTCAGTCCTCAATATAATATCCTCAATTCACAGTTTTCATTACTCAATACTCAATCTGCAATCTTCAAATCTCTATCCACAAACATCAATTCTCATCACTCAACCCTCAACACTCAGTCCCCAATCCTCAATATTCAATCCTCAATTCTCAATCCTCTATCCTACAATCCTCAACCTTCAATCCTCAATACTCAGTCTTCAATGCTCAATCCTCAATCCTCAATCCTCAATACTCAATCCTCAACCGTCAATCTTCAATCCTCAATACTCAATCTTCAATCCTCAATCCTCAATCCTCATTCTTCAATCCTCAATACCCAATCCTCAATCCTCAATACTCAATCCTCAATCCTCAATTCTCAATCCTCAATCCTCAGTCCTCAGTCCTCTAACCTGAATCCTCAACCCTCAGCCCTCATCCTAAATCCTCAATCCTCAATCCTCAATCCTCTATCTTCAATCCTCAATACTCAATCTTCAATCCTCAATCCTCAGTCCTCAGACCTCAATTCTGAATCCTCAATCCTGAATCCTCATTCTTCAGCCCTCAGTCCTCAACAACCAGTTGTCAATTCACAATCCTCAATAGAAGATCATCAATTCACAGTTTTCAATACACAATACTCAATCTGCAATCTTCAAATCTCTATCCACAAACATCAATTATCATCATTCAACCCTCAACACTCAGTCCGCAATCCTCAATCTTCAATACTCAATCCTCAATTCTCAATCTTCAATCCTCAATACTGAATCTTCAATCCTCAATCCTCAATCCTCAATCCTCAATTCTCAATCCTCAATCCTCAGTCCTCAATCTTCAATCCTCAATACTCAATCTTCTGTAATCAATCCTCAATTCTCAATCCTCAATACTCAATCCTCAATCGTCAATCCTCAATCCCCAATCCTCAATCTACAATCCTCAATCCTCAATCCTCAATCCTCAATCCTCAATCTTCAATCCACAATACTCAATCTTCAATCCTCAATCCTCAATCCTCAATCCTCAATCCTCAATCCTCAATCCTCAATCCTCAATCCTCAATCTTCAATCCTCAATACTCAGTCTTCAATCCTCAATCCTCAATCCTCAATCCTCAATCCTCATTCGTCAATAATCAATACCCAATCCTCAATCTTCAATCCTCAATCCTCAATCCTCAATTCTCAATCCTCAATCCTCAATCCTCAGACCTCAAGCAGCAATACTCAACCCTCAGTCCTCGTCCTCAATACACAACCATCAATACTCAATCGTCAATCTTCAATCTTCAATATTCAATCTTCAGTCCTCAATCCTCAATCCTCGATCCTCAAACCTAAATCCTCAATATTCAAACAGCAATACCCAATCCTCAATCTTCAATCCGCAATCCTCAATCATCAATCCTCAATCCTCAATCCTCAATCCTCAATCCTCAGTCCTCAAACCTCAAACCTGAATCACCAACCCTGAATCCTCAATCTTCAGACCTCAGTCCTCAACAATCAGTTGTCAAATCACAATCCTCAATAGAAGATCATCAATTCACAGTTTTCAATACACAATACTCAATCTGCAATCTTCAAATCTCTATCCACAAACATCAGTTCTCATCATTCAACCCTCAACACTCAGTCCCCAATCCTCAATCTTCAATCCTCAATCCTCAAACCGCAATCCTCAATACTCAATCTTCAATCCTCAATTCCCAATCCTCAATCTTCATTCCTCAATCCTCAACCCTCAATTCTCAATCCACAATCCTACAATCCTCAACCTTCAATCCTCAATACTCAGTCTTCAATCCTACAATCCTCAACCTTCAATCCTCAATACACAGTCTTCAATGCTCAATCCTCAATCCTCAATCCTCAATGCTCAATCCTCAATTCTCAATCCTCAATCCACAATCCTCAACCTTCAATCCTCAATACTCAGTCTTCAATGCTCAATCCTCAATCCTCAATCCTCAATACTCAATCCTCAACCGTCAATCTTCAATCCTCAATACTCAATCTTCAATCCTCAATCCTCAATCCTCATTCCTCAATCCTCAATACCCAATCCTCAATCTTCAACACTCAATCCTCAATCCTCAATTCTCAATCCTCAATCCTCAGTCCTCAGTCCTCTAACCTGAATCCTCAACCCTCAGCCCTCATCCTCAATCCTCAATCCTCAATCCTCAATCCTCAATTCTCAATCCTCAATCCACAATCCTCAACCTTCAATCCTCAATACTCAGTCTTCAATGCTCGATCCTCAATCCTCAATCCTCAATACTCAATCCTCAATCGTCAATCTTCAGTCCTCAATACACAACCTTCAATCCTCATTCTTCAATCCTCAATACCCAATCCTCAATCTTCAATCCTCAATCCTCAATCCTCAATTCTCAATCCTCAATCCTCAGTCCTCAATCTTCAATCCTCAATACTCAATCTTCTGTAATCAATCCTCAATTCTCAATCCTCAATACTCAATCCTCAATCCTCAGTCCTCAATCCTCAATCCTCAATCCTCAAACCTGAATCCTCAATCCTCAATACTCAATCTTCAATGCTCAATCCTCAGTCCTCAATCTTCATTCCTCAATGCACAATCCTCAATCCTCAATACTCAGTCCTCAATCCTCAATCCTCAATCCTCAAACCTCAATCCTCAATCCTCAAACCTGATTCCTCAATCTTCAATCCTCAATACCGAATCCTCAATCTTCAATCCTCAATCCTCAATCCTGAAATCTCAATCCTCAAACCTCAATTCACAGACTTCAAACATCAATACTCAACCCTCAGTCCTCGACCTCAATCGACAACCCTCAATCCTCAATCCTCAATTTTCAATCATTAATAATCAATCTTCAATACTCAATCCTCGATCCTCAATCCTCAACCCTCAATCCTCAATGGTCAGTCCTCAATACCGAATCCTCAAACTTCAATCCTCAATCCTCAATCTTCAATCCTCAATCTTAATCACCAATCCTCAATACTCAATCTTCAATCCTCAATCCTCAATCCTCAATCCTCAATCCTCAATCTTCAATTCTCAATACTCAATCTTCAATCCTCAATCCTCAATCCTCAATCCTCAGTCCTCAATCTTCAATCCTCAATACTCAATCTTCTGTAATCAATCCTCAATTCTCAATTCTCAAAACTCAATCCTCAATCGTCAATCCTCAATCCCCAATCCTCAATCTTCTATCCTCAATCCTCAATCCTCAATCCTCAATACTCAATCTTCAATCCACAATACTCAATCTTCAATCCTCAATCCTCAATCCTCAATCCTCAATCCTCAATCCTCAATCCTCAATCTTCAATCCTCAATACTCAGTCTTCAATCCTCAATCCTCAATCCTCAATCCTCAATCCTCAATCCTCATTCGTCAATAATCAATACCCAATCCTCAATCTTCAATCCTCAATCCTCAATCCTCAATTCTCAATCCTCAATCCTCAATCCTCAGACCTCAAACAGCAATACTCAACCCTCAGTCCTCGTTCTCAATACACAACCATCAATACTCAATCGTCAACCTTCAATCTTCAATATTCAATCTTCAGTCCTCAATCCTCAATCCTCGATCATCAATCCTAAATCCTCAATATTCAAACAGCAATACCCAATCCTCAGTCTTCAATCCGCAATCCTCAATCATCAATCCTCAATCCTCAATCCTCAATCCTCAATCCTCAGTCCTTAAACCTCAAACCTGAATCCCCAACCCTGAATCCTCAATCTTCAGACCTCAGTCCTCAACAATCAGTTGTCAATTCACAATCCTCAATAGAAGATCATCAATTCACAGTTTCCAATACACAATACTGAATCCGCAATCTTCAAATCTCTATCCACAAACATCAATACTCATCATTCAACCCTCAACACTCAGTCCGCAATCCTCAATCTTCAATACTCAATCCTCAATCCTCAATCCTCGATCCACAATCTTCAATCCTCAATACTCAATCTTCAATCCTCGATCCTCAATCCTCAATCCTCAATCCTCAATCCTCAATCCTCAATCCTACAATCCTCAACCTTCAATCCTCAATACTCAGTCTTCAATCCTACAATCCTCAACCTTCAATCCTCAATACTCAGTCTTCAATGCTCAATCCTCAATCCTCAATCCTCAATCGTCAATCCTCAATCCTCAATCCTCAAGCCTCAATCCTCAATCCTCAATCCTCAATCCTCAGTCCTCAAACCTCAAACCTGAATCCCCAACCCTGAATCCTCAATCTTCAGACCTCAGTCCTCAACAATCAGTTGTCAATTCACAATCCTCAATAGAAGATCATCAATTCACAGTTTTCAATACTCAATACTCAAACTGCAATCATCAAATCTCTATCCACAAACATCAATTCTCATCACTCAACACTCAACACTCAGTCCCCAATCCTCAATCTTCAATCCTCAATCCTCAAACCGCAATCCTCAATACTCAATCTTCAATCCTCAATTCCCAATCCTCAGTCTTCATTCCTCAATCCTCAATCCTCAATTCTCAATCCTCAATCCTACAATCCTCAACCTTCAATCCTCAATACTCAGTCTTCAATCCTACAATCCTCAACCTTCAATCCTCAATACTCAGTCTTCAATGCTCAATCCTCAATCCTCAATCCTCAATCCTCAATCCTCAATTCTCAATCCTCAATCCACAATCCTCAACCTTCAATCCTCAATACTCAGTCTTCAATGCTCAATCCTCAATCCTCAATCCTCAATACTCAGTCCTCAACCGTCAATCTTCAATCCTCAATACTCAATCTTCAATCCTCAATCCTCAATCCTCAATCCTCAATCCTCAATCCTCAATCGTCAATCTTCAATCCTCAATCCTCAACCCTCAATCGTCAGGCATCAATTCTCAATACTCAATCTTCAATCCTCTATCCTCAATCCTCATTCCTCAATGCTCATTCTTCAATCCTCAATACCTAATCCTCAATCTTCAATCCTCAATCCTCAATCCTCAACTCTCAATCCTCAATCCTCAGTCCTCAGTCCTCAAACCTCAATCCTCAACCCTCAGCCCTCATCCTCAATCCTCAATCCTCAATCTTCAATCCTCAATCCTCAACCCTCAACCCTCAGTAATCAATCCTCAATCCTCAGTCCTCAAACCTCAATCCTGAATCCTGAATCCTGAATCCTCAATCTTCAGACATCAGACCTCAACTGTCAGACGTCAATCCACAATCCTCGATAGAATATCATCAATTCACAGTTTTCAATACTCAATACTCAATCTGCAATCTTCAGACCTCTATCCCCAAACATCAATTCTCATCACTCAACCCTCAACACTCAGTCCCCAATCCTCAATCTTCAATCCTCAATCCTCAATCCGCAATCCTCAATCCTCAATGTTCAATCCACAATACTCAATCTTCAATCCTCAATCCTCAATCCTCAATCCTCAATCCTCAATCCTCAATCGTCAATCTTCAATCCTCAATACTCAATCTTCTGTAATCAATCCTCAATTCTCAATCCTCAATACTCAATCCTCAATCCTCAATCCTCAATCCTCAATCCTCAATCCTCAATCATCAAACCTCAATCTTCAATCCTCAGTCCCAAATCCTCAATCTTCATAACTCAATCCTCAATCCTCATTCTTCAATACTCAATACCCAATCCTCAATATTCAATCCTCAATCCTCAATCCTCAATTCTCAATCCTCAATCCTCAGTCCTCAATCTTCAATCCACAATACTCAATCTTCTGTAATCAATCCTCAATTCTCAATCCTCAATACTCAATCCTCAATCGTCAATCCTCAATCGCCAATCCGCAATCTTCAATCCTCAGTCCCGAATCCTCAATCTTCATTACTCAATCCTCAATCCTCATTCTTCAATACTCAATACCCAATCCTCAATCTTCAATCCTCAATCCTCAATCCTCAATTCTCAATCCTCAATCCTCAATCCTCAGACCTCAAACAGCAATACTCAACCCTCAGTCCTCGTCCTCAATACACAACCATCAATACTCAATCGTCAAACTTCAATCTTCAATATTCAATCTTCAGTTCTCAATCCTCAATCCTCGATCCTCAATCCTAAATCCTCAATATTCAAACAGCAATACCCAATCCTCAATCTTCAATCCGCAATCCTCAATCATCAATCCTCAATCCTCAATCCTCAATCCTCAATCCTCAGACCTCAAACCTCAGACCTGAATCCCCAATCCTGAATCCTCAATCTTCAGACCTCAGTCCTCAACAATCAGTTGTCAATTCACAATCCTCAATAGAAGATCATCAATTCACAGTTCTCAATACACAATACTCAATCCTCAATCCTCAATCCTCAATCCTCAATCCAAAATCTTCAATCCTCAATACTCAATCTGCAATCCTCAATCCTCAGTCCTCACTCCTCAATACTCATTCTTCAATCCTCAATACCGAATCCTCAATCTTCAATCCTCAATCCTCAATCCTCAATTCTCAATCCTCAAACCTCAATCCTCAGACTTCAAACATAATACTGAATCCTCAGTCCTCGTCCTCAATCGACAACCCTCAATCCTCAATCCTCAATCTTCAATAATTAATAAACAATCTTCAATCCTCAATTCTCGATCCTCAATCCTCAACCCACAATCCTCAATGTTCAGTCCTCAATACCGAATCCTCAATCTTCAATCCTCAATCCTCAATCTTCAATCCTCAATCTTAATCTCCAAACCTCAATACTCAAACTTCAATCCTCAATCCTCAATCCTCAATCCTCAATCCTCAATCTTCAATCCTCAATACTCAATCTTCAATCCTCAATCCTCAATCCTCAATCCTCAATCCTCAATCCCCAATCTTCAATCCTCAATACTCAATCTGCAATCCTCAATACTCAGTCCTCACTCCTCAATACTCATTCTTCAATCCTCAATACCGTATCCTCAATCTTTAATCCTAAATCGTCAATCCTCAATTCTCAATCATCAAACCTCAATCCTCAGACTTCAAACATCAATACTCAACCCTCAGTCATCGTCCTCAATCGACAACCCTCAATCCTCAATCCTCAATCTTCAATCATTAATATTCAATCTTCAATCCTCAATCCTCAATCCTCAATCCTCAACCCTCAATCCTCAATGTTCAATCCTCAATACCCAATCCTCAATCTTCAATCCTCAATCCTCAATCCTCAAGCCTCAATCCTCAATCCTCAATCCTCAATCCTCAGTCCTCAAACCTCAGTCCTGAATCCTCAATCCTGAATCCTCAATCTTCAGCCCTCAGTCCTCAACAATCAGTTGTGAATCCTCAATCCTCAATAGAATATCCTCAATTCACAGGTTTCAATACTCAATACTCAACCTGCAATCTTCAAATCTCTATCCACAAACATCAATTCTCATCACTCAACACTCAACACTCAGTCCCCAATCCTCAATCTTCAAACCTCAATCCTCAATCCTCAATCCTCAATCCTCAATCTTCAATCCTCTATACTCAATCCTCAATCCTCAATCCTCAGTCCTCAAACCTCAATACTGAATCGTCAATCCTGAATCCTCAATCTTCAGCCCTCAGTCCACAACGATCTGTTGTTAATCCTCAGTCCTCAATAGAATATCCTCAATTCACAGTTTTCATTACTCAATACTGAATCTGCAATCTTCAAATCTCTATCCACAAACATCAATTCTCATCACTCAACCCTCAACACTCAGTCCCCAATCCTCAATATTCAATCCTCAATTCTCAACCCTCAATCCTACAATCCTCAACCTTCAATCCTCAATACTCAGCCTTCAATGCTCAATCCTCAATCCTCAATCCTCAATCCTCAATATTCAACACACAACCCTCAACCATCAATCCTCAATACTCAACCATCAATCCTCAGTTCTCAATACTCAATAGAATGTCCTGAATTCTCATGATTCAATACTCAATCGTCAATATTCAATAATCAAATCTCAATCCTCAAACATCAATACTCAACACTGAATCCTCAATACTCAGTCCTCTCTCTTCAATCCTCCATCCTCAATCCCCAATCCTCAAGCGTCAATCCTCAATACTCAATACTCAGCCCTCAATTCTCAGTCCTCAAACCTCAATCCGGAATCCTCAATCCTGAATCCTCAATCCTCAATCCTCAATCCCCAATCTTCAATCCTCAATACTCAATCACCAATCCTCAATCCTCAATCCTCGATCCTCAATCATCAATCCTCAATCATCAATCCTCAATCTTCAATACTCAATCCTCAATCCTCAATCCTCAATCCTCAATACTCAACCATCAATCCTCAATTCCCAATACTCAATAGAGTATCCTGAATTCTCAGGATTCTATACTCAAACCTCAATCCTCAACCCTCAGCCCTCATTCTCAATCCTCTATCCACAATCCTCAAACCTCAATCCTCAACCGTCAGTCCTCAAGCGTCAATCCTCAATCCTCAATCCTCAACCCTCAATCCTCAGTCTTGAAACCTCAATCCCGAATCCTCAATCCTGAATCCTCAACCTTCAGCCGACGGTCCCCAACAATTAACTGTCAATCCACAACCCTCAATAGAATATCCTCAATTCATAGTTCTCAATACTCAATCCCCATTCTACAATCTTCAAATCTCAATCCACAAACATCAATTATCGTCACTCAACCCGCAACACTCAGGCCCCAATACTCAATATTCAATCCTCAATCCTCAATCCTCAATCCACAATCCTCAACCTTCGATTCTCAATGCTCACTCTTCGATGCTCATTCCTCAATCCTCAATCCTCAATACTCAATCCTCAATCCTCAATCCTCAGACCTCAGACATCAATACTCAACCCTCAGTCCTCGTCCTCAATCCACAACCCTCAATCCTCAATCCTCAGTCCTCAATCCTCAATCCTCAATCCTCAAACCTCAATACTCAACCGTCAGTCCTCGTCCTCAATCCTCAAATATCAACCCTCAATCCTTAATCTTCAATCATCAATACTCAATCTACAATTCTCAATCCTCAATCCTCAATCCTCAATCCTCAATCCTCAATATTCAAGACACAACCGTCAACCATCAATCCTCAATACTCAACCATCAATACTCAATTCTCAATACTCAATAGAGTATCCAGAATTCTCATGGTTCAATACTCAATCCACAAAATTCAATAATCAAATCTCAATACTCAAACATCAATTCTCAACACTCAATCCTCAATACTCAGTCCTCTCTGTTCAATCCTCCATCCTCAATCCTCAATCCTCAAGCGTCAATCCTCAATCCTCAATCCTCAACCCTCAATCCTCAGTCCTCAAATTTCAATCCGGAATCCTCAATCCTGAATCCTCAATCTTCACCCGTCAGTCCTCAGCAATCAATTGTCAATCATCAATCCTCAATAGAATATCCTCAATTCACAGCTTTCAATACTCAATCCCCATTCTTCAATCGTCAAATCTCAATCCACAAACATCAATTCTCATCACTCAACCCACAACACTCAGTCCTCAATCTTCAATCTTCAATCCTCATTCCTCAATCTTCAATCCTCAATACTCAATCTTCAATCCTCAATCCTCAACTCTCAATCCTCAATACTCAATCCTCAAACCTCAATCCTCAATCCTCAGTCCCCAATCCTCATTCTTCAATCCTCAATACCCAATCCTCAATCTTCAATCCTCAATGCTCAATCCTGAATTCTCAATCCTCAATCCTCAATCCTCAGACCTCAAACGTCAATACTCAACCCTCAGTCCTCGTCCTCAATCCACAACCCTCAATCCTCAATCCTCAGTCCTCAATGCTCACTCCTCATTCTTGAATCCTCAATACCCAATCCTCAATCTTCAATCCTCAATCCTCAATCCTCAATTCTCAATCCTCAATCCTCAATCCTCAGAACTCAAACATCAATACTCAACCCTGAGTCCTCGTCCTCAATCCACAACCCTCAATCCTCAATCCTCAATCTTCAATCCTCAATCCACAATCCTCAATCCTCCATCCTCAATCCTCAGTCCTCAATTCTCAATCCTCAATCCTCAGTCCTCAGTCCCCTAACCTGAATCCTCAACCCTCAGCCCTCATCCTCAATCCTCAATTCTCAATCCTCAATCCTCAGTCTTCAATCCTCAATACTCAATCTTCAATCCTCAGTCCTCAGTCCTCAAACCTCAATTCTGAATCCTCAATCCTGAATCCTCAATCTTCAGCCCTCAGTCCACAACAATCCGTTGTTAATCCTCAGTCCTCAATAGAATATCCTCAATTCACAGTTTTCATTACTCAATACTCAATCTGCAATCTTCAAATCTCTATCCACAAACATCAATTCTCATCACTCAACCCTCAACACTCAGTCCCCAATCCTCAATATTCAATCCTCAATTCTCAATCCTCTATCCTACAATCCTCAACCTTCAATCCTCAATACTCAGTCTTCAATGCCCAATCCTCAATCCTCAATCCTCAATACTCAATCCTCAACCGTCAATCTTCAATCCTCAATACTCAATCTTCAATCCTCAATCCTCAATCCTCATTCTTCAATCCTCAATACCCAATCCTCAATCCTCAATACTCAATCCTCAATCCTCAATTCTCAATCCTCAATCCTCAGTCCTCAGTCCTCTAACATGAATCCTCAACCCTCAGCCCTCATCCTAAATCCTCAATCCTCAATCCTCAATCCTCTATCTTCAATCCTCAATACTCAATCTTCAATCCTCAATCCTCAGTCCTCAGACCTCAATTCTGAATCCTCAATCCTGAATCCTCATTCTTCAGCCCTCAGTCCTCAACAACCAGTTGCCAATTCACAAACCTCAATAGAAGATCATCAATTCACAGTTTTCAATACACAATACTCAATCTGCAATCTTCAAATCTCTATCCACAAACATCAATTATCATCATTCAACCCTCAACACTCAGTCCGCAATCCTCAATCTTCAATACTCAATCCTCAATTCTCAATCTTCAATCCTCAATACTGAATCTTCAATCCTCAATCCTCAATCCTCAATCCTCAATTCTCAATCCTCAATCCTCAGTCCTCAATCTTCAATCCTCAATACTCAATCTTCTGTAATCAATCCTCAATTCTCAATCCTCAATACTCAATCCTCAATCGTCAATCCTCAATCCCCAATCCTCAATCTTCAATCCTCAATCCTCAATCCTCAATCCTCAATCCTCAGTCTTCAATCCACAATACTCAATCTTCAATCCTCAATCCTCAATCCTCAATCCTCAATCCTCAATCCTCAATCCTCAATCTTCAATCCTCAATACTCAGTCTTCAATCCTCAATCCTCAATCCTCAATCCTCAATCCTCATTCGTCAATAATCAATACCCAATCCTCAATCTTCAATCCTCAATCCTCAATCCTCAATTCTCAATCCTCAATCCTCAATCCTCAGACCCCAAGCAGCAATACTCAACCCTCAGTCCTCGTCCTCAATACACAACCATCAATACTCAATCGTCAATCTTCAATCTTCAATATTCAATCTTCAGTCCTCAATCCTCAATCCTCGATCCTCAAACCTAAATCCTCAATATTCAAACAGCAATACCCAATCCTCAATCTTCAATCCGCAATCCTTCATCGTCAATCCTCAATCCTCAATCCTCAATCCTCAATCCTCAGACCTCAAACCTCAAACCTGAATCCCCAACCCTGAATCCTCAATCTTCAGACCTCAGTCCTCAACAATCAGTTGTCAAATCACAATCCTCAATAGAAGATCATCAATTCACAGTTTTCAATACACAATACTCAACCTGCAATCTTCAAATCTCTATCCACAAACATCAATTCCCATCATTCAACCCTCAACACTCAGTCCCCAATCCTCAATCTTCAATCCTCAATCCTCAAACCGCAATCCTCAATACTCAATCTTCAATCCTCAATTCCCAATCCTCAATCTTCATTCCTCAATCCTCAATCCTCAATTCTCAATCCTCAATCCTACAATCCTCAACCTTCAATCCTCAATACTCAGTCTTCAATCCTACAATCCTCAACCTTCAATCCTCAATACTCAGTCTTCAATGCTCAATCCTCAATCCTCAATCCTCAATCCTCAATCCTCAATTCTCAATCCTCAATCCACGATCCTCAACCTTCAATCCTCAATACTCAGTCTTCAATGCTCAATCCTCAATCCTCAATCCTCAATACTCAATCCTCAACCGTCAATCTTCAATCCTCAATACTCAATCTTCAATCCTCAATCCTCAATCCTCATTCCTCAATCCTCAATACCCAATCCTCAATCTTCAATACTCAATCCTCAATCCTCAATTCTCAATCCTCAATCCTCAGTCCTCAGTCCTCTAACCTGAATCCTCAACCCTCAGCCCTCATCCTCAATCCTCAATCCTCAATCCTCAATCCTCAATTCTCAATCCTCAATCCACAATCCTCAACCTTCAATCCTCAATACTCAGTCTTCAATGCTCAATCCTCAATCCTCAATCCTCAATACTCAATCCTCAATCGTCAATCTTCAGTCCTCAATACACAACCTTCAATCCTCATTCTTCAATCCTCAATACCCAATCCTCAATCTTCAATCCTCAATCCTCAATCCTCAATTCTCAATCCTCAATCCTCAGTCCTCAATCTTCAATCCTCAATACTCAATCTTCTGTAATCAATCCTCAATTCTCAATCCTCAATACTCAATCCTCAATCGTCAATCCTCAATCCCCAATCCTCAATCTTCAATCCTCAATCCTCAATCCTCAATCCTCAATCCTCAATCCTCAATCTTCAATCCTCAATACTCAATCTTCAATCCTCAATCCTCAGTCCTCAATCTTCAAACCTCAATGCTCAATTCTCAATCCTCAATCCTCAGTCCTCAATCCTCAATCCTCAATCCTCATACCTGAATCCTCAATCCTCAATACTCAATCTTCAATGCTCAATCCTCAGTCCTCAATCTTCATTCCTCAATGCACAATACTCAATCCTCAATACTCAGTCCTCAATCCTCAATCCTCAATCCTCAAACCTCAATCCTCAATCCTCAAACCTGATTCCTCAATCTTCAATCCTCAATACCGAATCCTCAATCTTCAATCCTCAATCCTCAATCCTGAATTCTCAATCCTCAAACCTCAATTCACAGACTTCAAACATCAATACTCAACCCTCAGTCCTCGACCTCAATCGACAACACTCAATCCTCAATCCTCAATTTTCAATCATTAATAATCAATCTTCAATCCTCAATCCTCGATCCTCAATCCTCAACCCTCAATCCTCAATGTTCAGTCCTCAATACCGAATCCTCAAACTTCAATCCTCAATACTCAATCTTCAATCCTCAATCTTAATCACCAATCCTCAATACTCAATCTTCAATCCTCAATCCTCAATCCTCAATCCTCAATCCTCAATCTTCAATTCTCAATACTCAATCTTCAATCCTCAATCCTCAATCCTCAATCCTCAGTCCTCAATCTTCAATCCTCAAAACTCAATCTTCTGTAATCAATCCTCAATTCTCAATTCTCAAAACTCAATCCTCAATCGTCAATCCTCAATCCCCAATCCTCAATCTTCTATCCTCAATCCTCAATCCTCAATCCTCAATACTCAATCTTCAATCCACAATACTCAATCCTCAATCCTCAATCCTCAATCCTCAATCCTCAATCCTCAATCCTCAATCCTCAATCCTCAATCTTCAATCCTCAATACTCAGTCTTCAATCCTCAATCCTCAATCCTCAATCCTCAATCCTCATTCGTCAATAATCAATACCCAATCCTCAATCTTCAATCCTCAATCCTCAATCCTCAATTCTCAATCCTCAATCCTCAATCCTCAGACCTCAAACAGCAATACTCAACCCTCAGTCCTCGTTCTCAATACACAACCATCAATACTCAATCGTCAATCTTCAATCTTCAATATTCAATCTTCAGTCCTCAATCCTCAATCCTCGATCATCAATCCTAAATCCTCAATATTCAAACAGCAATACCCAATCCTCAGTCTTCAATCCGCAATCCTCAATCATCAATCCTCAATCCTCAATCCTCAATCCTCAATCCTCAGTCTTCAATGCTCAATCCTCAATCCTCAATCCTCAATCGTCAATCCTCAATCCTCAATCCTCAAGCCTCAATCCTCAACCCTCAATCCTCAATCCTCAGTCCTCAAACCTCAAACCTGAATCCCCAACCCTGAGTCCTCAATCTTCAGACCTCAGTCCTCAACAATCAGTTGTCAATTCACAATCCTCAATAGAAGATCATCATTTCACAGTTTTCAATACTCAATACTCCAACTGCAATCATCAAATCTCTATCCACAAACATCAATTCTCATCACTCAACACTCAACACTCAGTCCCCAATCCTCAATCTTCAATCCTCAATCCTCAAACCGCAATCCTCAATACTCAATCTTCAATCCTCAATTCCCAATCCTCAGTCTTCATTCCTCAATCCTCAATCCTCAATTCTCAATCCTCAATCCTACAATCCTCAACCTTCAATCCTCAATACTCAGTCTTCAATCCTACAATCCTCAACCTTCAATCCTCAATACTCAGTCTTCAATGCTCAATCCTCAATCCTCAATCCTCAATCCTCAATCCTCAATTCTCAATCCTCAATCCACAATCCTCAACCTTCAATCCTCAATACTCAGTCTTCAATGCTCAATCCTCAATCCTCAATACTCAATCCTCAACCGTCAATCTTCAATCCTCAATACTCAATCTTCAATCCTCAATCTTCAATCCTCAATACTCAGTCTTCAAACCTCAATCCTCAATCCTCAATCCTCAATCCTCATTCGTCAATAATCAATACTCAATCCTCAATCTTCAATCCTCAATCCTCAATCCTCAATTCTCAATCCTCAATCCTCAATCCTCAGACCTCAAACAGCAATACTCAACCCTCAGTCCTCGTCCTCAATACACAACCATCAATACTCAATCGTCAATCTTCAACCTTCAATATTCAATCTTCAGTTCCCAATCCTCAATCCTCGATCCTCAATCCTAGATCCTCAATATTCAAACAGCAATACCCAATCCTCAATCTTCAATCCGCAATCCTCAATCATCAATCCTCAATCCTCAATCCTCAATCCTCAATCCTCAGAACTCAAACCTCAGACCTGAATCCCCAATCCTGAATCCTCAATCTTCAGACCTCAGTCCTCAACAATCAGTTGTCAATTCACAATCCTCAATAGAACATCATCAATTCACAGTTTTCAATACACAATACTCAATCCTCAATCCTCAATCCTCAATCCTCAATCCAAAATCTTCAATCCTCAATACTCAATCTGCAATCCTCAATCCTCAGTCCTCACTCCTCAATACTCATTCTTCAATCCTCAATACCGAATCCTCAATCTTCAATCCTCAATCCTCAATCCTCAATTCTCAATCCTCAAACCTCAATCCTCAGACTTCAAACATAATACTGAATCCTCAGTCCTCGTCCTCAATCGACAACCCTCAATCCTCAATCCTCAATCTTCAATAATTAATAAACAATCTTCAATCCTCAATTCTCGATCCTCAATCCTCAACCCTCAATCCTCAATGTTCAGTCCTCAATACCGAATCCTCAATCTTCAATCCTCAATCCTCAATCTTCAATCCTCAATCTTAATCTCCAAACCTCAATACTCAAACTTCAATCCTCAATCCTCAATCCTCAATCCTCAATCCTCAATCTTCAATCCTCAATACTCAATCTTCAATCCTCAATCCTCAATCCTCAATCCTCAATCCTCAATCCCCAATCTTCAATCCTCAATACTCAATCTGCAATCCTCAATCCTCAGTCCTCACTCCTCAATACTCATTCTTCAATCCTCAATACCGAATCCTCAATCTTCAATCCTAAATCCTCAATCCTCAATTATCAATCATCAAACCTCAATCCTCAGACTTCAAGCATCAATACTCAACCCTCAGTCCTCGTCCTCAATCGACAACCCTCAATCCTCAATCCTCAATCTTCAATCATTAATAATCAATCTTCAATCCTCAATCCTCAATCCTCAATCCTCAACCCTCAATCCTCAATGTTCAATCCTCAATACCAATCCTCAATCTTCAATCCTCAATCCTCAATCCTCAATCCTCAATCCTCAAGCCTCAATCCTCAACCCTCAATCCTCAATCCTCAGTCCTCAAACCTCAAACCTGAATCACCAACCCTGAATCCTCAATCTTCAGACCTCAGTCCTCAACAATCAGTTGTCAAATCACAATCCTCAATAGAAGATCATCAATTCACAGTTTTCAATACACAATACTCAATCTGCAATCTTCAAATCTCTATCCACACACATCAGTTCTCATCATTCAACCCTCAACACTCAGTCCCCAATCCTCAATCTTCAATCCTCAATCCTCAAACCGCAATCCTCAATACTCAATCTTCAATCCTCAATTCCCAATCCTCAATCTTCATTCCTCAATCCTCAACCCTCAATTCTCAATCCTCAATCCTACAATCCTCAACCTTCAATCCTCAATACTCAGTCTTCAATCCTACAATCCTCAACCTTCAATCCTCAATACTCAGTCTTCAATGCTCAATCCTCAATCCTCAATCCTCAATGCTCAATCCTCAATTCTCAATCCTCAATCCACAATCCTCAACCTTCAATCCTCAATACTCAGTCTTCAATGCTCAATCCTCAATCTTCAATCCTCAATACTCAATCCTCAATCGTCAATCTTCAGTCCTCAATACACAACCTTCAATCCTCATTCTTCAATCCTCAATACCCAATCCTCAATCTTCAATCCTCAATCCTCAATCCTCAATTCTCAATCCTCAATCCTCAGTCCTCAATCTTCAATCCTCAATACTCAATCTTCTGTAATCAATCCTCAATTCTCTATCCTCAATACTCAATCCTCAATCGTCAATCCTCAATCCCCAATCCTCAATCATCAATCATCAATCCTCAATCCTCAATCCTCAATCCTCAATCCTCAATCTTCAATCCTCAATACTCAATCTTCAATTCTCAATCCTCAGTCCTCATTCTTCAAAACCTCAATGCTCAATTCTCAATCCTCAATCCTCAGTCCTCAATCCTCAATCCTCAATCCTCAAACCTGAATCCTCAATCCTCAATACTCAATCTTCAATGCTCAATCCTCTGTCCTCAATCTTCATTCCTCAATGCACAATCCTCAATCCTCAATACTCAGTCCTCAATCCTCAATCCTCAATCCTCAAACCTCAATCCTCAATCCTCAAACCTGATTCCTCAATCTTCAATCCTCAATACCGAATCCTCAATCTTCAATCCTCAATCCTCAATCCTGAATTCTCAATCCTCAAACCTCAATTCACAGACTTCAAACATCAATACTCATCCCTCAGTCCTCGACCTCAATCGACAACCCTCAATCCTCAATCCTCAATTTTCCATCATTAATAATCAATCTTCAATCCTCAATCCTCGATCCTCAATCCTCAACCCTCAATCCTCAATGGTCAGTCCTCAATACCGAATCCTCAAACTTCAATCCTCAATCCTCAATCTTCAATCCTCAATCTTAATCACCAATCCTCAATACTCAATCTTCAATCCTCAATCCTCAATCCTCAATCCTCAATCCTCAATCTTCAATTCTCAATACTCAATCTTCAATCCTCAATCCTCAATCCTCAATCCTCAGTCCTCAATCTTCAATCCTCAATACTCAATCTTCTGTAATCAATCCTCAATTCTCAATTCTCAAAACTCAATCCTCAATCGTCAATCCTCAATCCCCAATCCTCAATCTTCTATCCTCAATCCTCAATCCTCAATCCTCAATACTCAATCTTCAATCCACAATACTCAATCTTCAATCCTCAATCCTCAATCCTCAATCCTCAATCCTCAATCCTCAATCCTCAATCTTCAATCCTCAATACTCAGTCTTCAATCCTCAATCCTCAATCCTCAATACTCAATCCTCATTCGTCAATAATCAATACCCAATCCTCAATCTTCAATCCTCAATCCTCAATCCTCAATTCTCAATCCTCAATCCTCAATCCTCAGACCTCAAACAGCAATACTCAACCCTCAGTCCTCGTTCTCAATACACAACCATCAATACTCAATCGTCAACCTTCAATCTTCAATATTCAATCTTCAGTCCTCAATCCTCAATCCTCGATCATCAATCCTAAATCCTCAATATTCAAACAGCAATACCCAATCCTCAGTCTTCAATCCGCAATCCTCAATCCTCAAGCCTCAATCCTCAATCCTCAATCCTCAATCCTCAGTCCTCAAACCTCAAACCTGAATCCCCAACCCTGAATCCTCAATCTTCAGACCTCAGTCCTCAACAATCAGTTGTCAATTCACAATCCTCAATAGAAGATCATCATTTCACAGTTTTCAATACTCAATACTCAAACTGCAATCATCAAATCTCTATCCACAAACATCAATTCTCATCACTCAACACTCAACACTCAGTCCCCAATCCTCAATCTTCAATCCTCAATCCTCAAACCGCAATCCTCAATACTCAATCTTCAATCCTCAATTCCCAATCCTCAGTCTTCATTCCTCAATCCTCAATCCTCAATTCTCAATCTTCAATCCTACAATCCTCAACCTTCAATCCTCAATACTCAGTCTTCAATCCTACAATCCTCAACCTTCAATCCTCAATACTCAGTCTTCAATGCTCAATCCTCAATCCTCAATCCTCAATCGTCAATCCTCAATCCTCAATCCTCAAGCCTCAATCCTCAATCCTCAATCCTCAATCCTCAGTCCTCAAACCTCAAACCTGAATCCCCAACCCTGAATCCTCAATCTTCAGACCTCAGTCCTCAACAATCAGTTGTCAATTCACAATCCTCAATAGAAGATCATCAATTCACAGTTTTCAATACTCAATACTCAAGCTGCAATCATCAAATCTCTATCCACAAACATCAATTCTCATCACTCAACACTCAACACTCAGTCCCCAATCCTCAATCTTCAATCCTCAATCCTCAAACCGCAATCCTCAATACTCAATCTTCAATCCTCAATTCCCAATCCTCAGTCTTCATTCCTCAATCCTCAATCCTCAATTCTCAATCCTCAATCCTACAATCCTCAACCTTCAATCCTCAATACTCAGTCTTCAATCCTACAATCATCAACCTTCAATCCTCAATACTCAGTCTTCAATGCTCAATCCTCAATCCTCAATCCTCAATCCTCAATCCTCAATTCTCAATCCTCAATCCACAATCCTCAACCTTCAATCCTCAATACTCAGTCTTCAATGCTCAATCCTCAATCCTCAATCCTCAATGTTCAATCCACAATACTCAATCTTCAATCCTCAATCCTCAATCCTCAATCCTCAATCCTCAATCCTCAATCGTCAATCTTCAATCCTCAATACTCAATCTTCAATCCTCAATACTCAATCTTCTGTAATCAATCCTCAATTCTCAATCCTCAATACTCAATCCTCAATCCTCAATCCTCAATCCTCAATCCTCAATCCTCAATCATCAAACCTCAATCTTCAATCCTCAGTCCCAAATCCTCAATCTTCATAACTCAATCCTCAATCCTCATTCTTCAATACTCAATACCCAATCCTCAATATTCAATCCTCAATCCTCAATCCTCAATTCTCAATCCTCAATCCTCAGTCCTCAATCTTCAATCCTCAATACTCAATCTTCTGTAATCAATCCTCAATTCTCAATCCTCAATACTCAATCCTCAATCGTCAATCCTCAATCGCCAATCCGCAATCTTCAATCCTCAGTCCCGAATCCTCAATCTTCATTACTCAATCCTCAATCCTCATTCTTCAATACTCAATACCCAATCCTCAATCTTCAATCCTCAATCCTCAATCCTCAATTCTCAATCCTCAATCCTCAATCCTCAGACCTCAAACAGCAATACTCAACCCTCAGTCCTCGTCCTCAATACACAACCATCAATACTCAATCGTCAAACTTCAATCCTCAATATTCAATCTTCAGTTCTCAATCCTCAATCCTCGATCCTCAATCCTAAATCCTCAATATTCAAACAGCAATACCCAATCCTCAATCTTCAATCCGCAATCCTCAATCATCAATCCTCAATCCTCAATCCTCAATCCTCAATCCTCAATCCTCAGACCTCAAACCTCAGACCTGAATCCCCAATCCTGAATCCTCAATCTTCATACCTCAGTCCTCAACAATCAGTTGTCAATTCACAATCCTCAATAGAAGATCATCAATTCACAGTTCTCAATACACAATACTCAATCCTCAATCCTCAATCCTCAATCCTCAATCCAAAATCTTCAATCCTCAATACTCAATCTGCAATCCTCAATCCTCAGTCCTCACTCCTCAATACTCATTCTTCAATCCTCAATACCGAATCCTCAATCTTCAATCCTCAATCCTCAATCCTCAATTCTCAATCCTCAAACCTCAATCCTCAGACTTCAAACATAATACTGAATCCTCAGTCCTCGTCCTCAATCGACAACCCTCAATCCTCAATCCTCAATCTACAATCCTCAATCCACAATCCTCAATCCTCCATCCTCAATCCTCAGTCCTCAATTCTCAATCCTCAATCCTCAGTCCTCAGTCCCCTAACCTGAATCCTCAACCCTCAGCCCTCATCCTCAATCCTCAATTCTCAATCCTCAATCCTCAGTCTTCAATCCTCAATACTCAATCTTCAATCCTCAGTCCTCAGTCCTCAAACCTCAATTCTGAATCCCCAATCCTGAATCCTCAATCTTCAGCCCTCAGTCCACAACAATCCGTTGTTAATCCTCAGTCCTCAATAGAATATCCTCAATTCACAGTTTTCATTACTCAATACTCAATCTGCAATCTTCAAATCTCTATCCACAAACATCAATTCTCATCACTCAACCCTCAACACTCAGTCCCCAATCCTCAATATTCAATCCTCAATTCTCAATCCTCTATCCTACAATCCTCAACCTTCAATCCTCAATACTCAGTCTTCAATGCTCAATCCTCAATCCTCAATCCTCAATACTCAATCCTCAACCGTCAATCTTCAATCCTCAATACTCAATCTTCAATCCTCAATCCTCAATCCTCATTCTTCAATCCTCAATACCCAATCCTCAATCCTCAATACTCAATCCTCAATCCTCAATTCTCAATCCTCAATCCTCAGTCCTCAGTCCTCTAACCTGAATCCTCAACCCTCAGCCCTCATCCTAAATCCTCAATCCTCAATCCTCAATCCTCTATCTTCAATCCTCAATACTCAATCTTCAATCCTCAATCCTCAGTCCTCAGACCTCAATTCTGAATCCTCAATCCTGAATCCTCATTCTTCAGCCCTCAGTCCTCAACAACCAGTTGTCAATTCACAATCCTCAATAGAAGATCATCAATTCACAGTTTTCAATACACAATACTCAATCTGCAATCTTCAAATCTCTATCCACAAACATCAATTATCATCATTCAACCCTCAACACTCAGTCCGCAATCCTCAATCTTCAATACTCAATCCTCAATTCTCAATCTTCAATCCTCAATACTGAATCTTCAATCCTCAATCCTCAATCCTCAATCCTCAATTCTCAATCCTCAATCCTCAGTCCTCAATCTTCAATCCTCAATACTCAATCTTCTGTAATCAATCCTCAATTCTCAATCCTCAATACTCAATCCTCAATCGTCAATCCTCAATCCCCAATCCTCAATCTTCAATCCTCAATCCACAATCCTCAATCCTCAATCCTCAATCTTCAATCCACAATACTCAATCTTCAATCCTCAATCCTCAATCCTCAATCCTCAATCCTCAATCCTCAATCCTCAATCCTCAATCTTCAATCTTCAATCCTCAATACTCAGTCTTCAATCCTCAATCCTCAATCCTCAATCCTCAATCCTCATTCGTCAATAATCAATACCCAATCCTCAATCTTCAATCCTCAATCCTCAATCCTCAATTCTCAATCCTCAATCCTCAATCCTCAGACCTCAAGCAGCAATACTCAACCCTCAGTCCTCGTCCTCAATACACAACCATCAATACTCAATCGTCAATCTTCAATCTTCAATATTCAATCTTCAGTCCTCAATCCTCAATCCTCGATCCTCAAACCTAAATCCTCAATATTCAAACAGCAATACCCAATCCTCAATCTTCAATCCGCAATCCTCAATCATCAATCCTCAATCCTCAATCCTCAATCCTCAATCCTCAGTCCTCAAACCTCAAACCTGAATCACCAACCCTGAATCCTCAATCTTCAGACCTCAGTCCTCAACAATCAGTTGTCAAATCACAATCCTCAATAGAAGATCATCAATTCACAGTTTTCAATACACAATACTCAATCTGCAATCTTCAAATCTCTATCCACACACATCAGTTCTCATCATTCAACCCTCAACACTCAGTCCCCAATCCTCAATCTTCAATCCTCAATCCTCAAACCGCAATCCTCAATACTCAATCTTCAATCCTCAATTCCCAATCCTCAATCTTCATTCCTCAATCCTCAACCCTCAATTCTCAATCCTCAATCCTACAATCCTCAACCTTCAATCCTCAATACTCAGTCTTCAATCCTACAATCCTCAACCTTCAATCCTCAATACTCAGTCTTCAATGCTCAATCCTCAATCCTCAATCCTCAATGCTCAATCCTCAATTCTCAATCCTCAATCCACAATCCTCAACCTTCAATCCTCAATACTCAGTCTTCAATGCTCAATCCTCAATCTTCAATCCTCAATACTCAATCCTCAATCGTCAATCTTCAGTCCTCAATACACAACCTTCAATCCTCATTCTTCAATCCTCAATACCCAATCCTCAATCTTCAATCCTCAATCCTCAATCCTCAATTCTCAATCCTCAATCCTCAGTCCTCAATCTTCAATCCTCAATACTCAATCTTCTGTAATCAATCCTCAATTCTCTATCCTCAATACTCAATCCTCAATCGTCAATCCTCAATCCCCAATCCTCAATCATCAATCATCAATCCTCAATCCTCAATCCTCAATCCTCAATCCTCAATCTTCAATCCTCAATACTCAATCTTCAATTCTCAATCCTCAGTCCTCATTCTTCAAAACCTCAATGCTCAATTCTCAATCCTCAATCCTCAGTCCTCAATCCTCAATCCTCAATCCTCAAACCTGAATCCTCAATCCTCAATACTCAATCTTCAATGCTCAATCCTCTGTCCTCAATCTTCATTCCTCAATGCACAATCCTCAATCCTCAATACTCAGTCCTCAATCCTCAATCCTCAATCCTCAAACCTCAATCCTCAATCCTCAAACCTGATTCCTCAATCTTCAATCCTCAATACCGAATCCTCAATCTTCAATCCTCAATCCTCAATCCTGAATTCTCAATCCTCAAACCTCAATTCACAGACTTCAAACATCAATACTCATCCCTCAGTCCTCGACCTCAATCGACAACCCTCAATCCTCAATCCTCAATTTTCCATCATTAATAATCAATCTTCAATCCTCAATCCTCGATCCTCAATCCTCAACCCTCAATCCTCAATGGTCAGTCCTCAATACCGAATCCTCAAACTTCAATCCTCAATCCTCAATCTTCAATCCTCAATCTTAATCACCAATCCTCAATACTCAATCTTCAATCCTCAATCCTCAATCCTCAATCCTCAATCCTCAATCTTCAATTCTCAATACTCAATCTTCAATCCTCAATCCTCAATCCTCAATCCTCAGTCCTCAATCTTCAATCCTCAATACTCAATCTTCTGTAATCAATCCTCAATTCTCAATTCTCAAAACTCAATCCTCAATCGTCAATCCTCAATCCCCAATCCTCAATCTTCTATCCTCAATCCTCAATCCTCAATCCTCAATACTCAATCTTCAATCCACAATACTCAATCTTCAATCCTCAATCCTCAATCCTCAATCCTCAATCCTCAATCCTCAATCCTCAATCTTCAATCCTCAATACTCAGTCTTCAATCCTCAATCCTCAATCCTCAATACTCAATCCTCATTCGTCAATAATCAATACCCAATCCTCAATCTTCAATCCTCAATCCTCAATCCTCAATTCTCAATCCTCAATCCTCAATCCTCAGACCTCAAACAGCAATACTCAACCCTCAGTCCTCGTTCTCAATACACAACCATCAATACTCAATCGTCAACCTTCAATCTTCAATATTCAATCTTCAGTCCTCAATCCTCAATCCTCGATCATCAATCCTAAATCCTCAATATTCAAACAGCAATACCCAATCCTCAGTCTTCAATCCGCAATCCTCAATCCTCAAGCCTCAATCCTCAATCCTCAATCCTCAATCCTCAGTCCTCAAACCTCAAACCTGAATCCCCAACCCTGAATCCTCAATCTTCAGACCTCAGTCCTCAACAATCAGTTGTCAATTCACAATCCTCAATAGAAGATCATCATTTCACAGTTTTCAATACTCAATACTCAAACTGCAATCATCAAATCTCTATCCACAAACATCAATTCTCATCACTCAACACTCAACACTCAGTCCCCAATCCTCAATCTTCAATCCTCAATCCTCAAACCGCAATCCTCAATACTCAATCTTCAATCCTCAATTCCCAATCCTCAGTCTTCATTCCTCAATCCTCAATCCTCAATTCTCAATCCTCAATCCTCAAGCCTCAATCCTCAATCCTCAATCCTCAATCCTCAGTCCTCAAACCTCAGTCCTGTATCCTCAATCCTGAATCCTCAATCTTCAGCCCTCAGTCCTCAACAATCAGTTGTGAATCCTCAATCCTCAATAGAATATCCTCAATTCACAGGTTTCAATACCCAATACTCAACCTGCAATCTTCAAATCTCTATCCACAAACATCAATTCTCATCACTCAACACTCAACACTCAGTCCCCAATCCTCAATCTTCAAACCTCAATCCTCAATCCTCAATCCTCAATCCTCAATCTTCAATCCTCTATACTCAATCCTCAATCCTCAATCCTCAGTCCTCAAACCTCAATACTGAATCGTCAATCCTGAATCCTCAATCTTCAGCCCTCAGTCCACAACGATCTGTTGTTAATCCTCAGTCCTCAATAGAATATCCTCAATTCACAGTTTTCATTACTCAATACTCAATCTGCAATCTTCAAATCTCTATCCACAAACATCAATTCTCATCACTCAACCCTCAACACTCAGTCCCCAATCCTCAATATTCAATCCTCAATTCTCAACCCTCAATCCTACAATCCTCAACCTTCAATCCTCAATACTCAGTCTTCAGTGCTCAATCCTCAATCCTCAATCCTCAATCCTCAATATTCAACACACAACCCTCAACCATCAATCCTCAATACTCAACCATCAATCCTCAGTTCTCAATACTCAATAGAATGTCCTGAATTCTCATGATTCAATACTCAATCGTCAATATTCAATAATCAAATCTCAATCCTCAAACATCAATACTCAACACTGAATCCTCAATACTCAGTCCTCTCTCTTCAATCCTCCATCCTCAATCCCCAATCCTCAAGCGTCAATCCTCAATACTCAATACTCAGCCCTCAATTCTCAGTCCTCAAACCTCAATCCGGAATCCTCAATACTGAATCCTCAATCCTCAATCCTCAATCCCCAATCTTCAATCCTCAATACTCAATCACCAATCCTCAATCCTCAATCCTCAATCCTCAATCATCAATCCTCAATCATCAATCCTCAATCCTCAATCCTCAATCCACAATCCTCAACCTTCGATTCTCAATGCTCACTCTTCGATGCTCATTCCTCAATCCTCAATCCTCAATACTCAATCCTCAATCCTCAATCCTCAGACCTCAGACATCAATACTCAACCCTCAGTCCTCGTCCTCAATCCACAACCCTCAATCCTCAATCCTCAGTCCTCAATCCTCAATCCTCAATCCTCAAACCTCAATACTCAACCGTCAGTCCTCGTCCTCAATCCTCAAATATCAACCCTCAATCCTTAATCTTCAATCATCAATACTCAATCTACAATTCTCAATCCTCAATCCTCAATCCTCAATCCTCAATCCTCAATATTCAAGACACAACCGTCAACCATCAATCCTCAATACTCAACCATCAATACTCAATTCTCAATACTCAATAGAGTATCCAGAATTCTCATGGTTCAATACTCAATCCACAAAATTCAATAATCAAATCTCAATACTCAAACATCAATTCTCAACACTCAATCCTCAATACTCAGTCCTCTCTGTTCAATCCTCCATCCTCAATCCTCAATCCTGAAGCGTCAATCCTCAATCCTCAATCCTCAACCCTCAATCCTCAGTCCTCAAATTTCAATCCGGAATCCTCAATCCTGAATCCTCAATCTTCACCCGTCAGTCCTCAGCAATCAATTGTAAATCATCAATCCTCAATAGAATATCCTCAATTCACAGCTTTCAATACTCAATCCCCATTCTTCAATCGTCAAATCTCAATCCACAAACATCAATTCTCATCACTCAACCCACAACACTCAGTCCTCAATCTTCAATCTTCAATCCTCAATCCTCAATCTTCAATCCTCAATACTCAATCTTCAATCCTCAATCCTCAACTCTCAATCCTCAATACTCAATCCTCAAACCTCAATCCTCAATCCTCAGTCCCCAATCCTCATTCTTCAATCCTCAATACCCAATCCTCAATCTTCAATCCTCAATGCTCAATCCTCAATTCTCAATCCTCAATCCTCAATCCTCAGACATCAAACGTCAATACTCAACCCTCAGTCCTCGTCCTCAATCCACAACACTCAATCCTCAATCCTCAGTCCTCAATGCTCACTCCTCATTCTTGAATCCTCAATACCCAATCCTCAATCTTCAATCCTTAATCCTCAATCCTCAATTCTCAATCCTCAATCCTCAATCCTCAGAACTCAAACATCAATACTCAACCCTGAGTCCTCGTCCTCAATCCACAAACCTCAATCCTCAATCCTCAATCTACAATCCTCAATCCACAATCCTCAATCCTCCATCCTCAATCCTCAGTCCTCAATTCTCAATCCTCAATCCTCAGTCCTCAGTCCCCTAACCTGAATCCTCAACCCTCAGCCCTCATCCTCAATCCTCAATTCTCAATCCTCAATCCTCAGTCTTCAATCCTCAATACTCAATCTTCAATCCTCAGTCCTCAGTCCTCAAACCTCAATTCTGAATCCTCAATCCTGAATCCTCAATCTTCAGCCCTCAGTCCACAACAATCCGTTGTTAATCCTCAGTCCTCAATAGAATATCCTCAATTCACAGTTTTCATTACTCAATACTCAATCTGCAATCTTCAAATCTCTATCCACAAACATCAATTCTCATCACTCAACCCTCAACACTCAGTCCCCAATCCTCAATATTCAATCCTCAATTCTCAATCCTCTATCCTACAATCCTCAACCTTCAATCCTCAATACTCAGTCTTCAATGCTCAATCCTCAATCCTCAATCCTCAATACTCAATCCTCAACCGTCAATCTTCAATCCTCAATACTCAATCTTCAATCCTCAATCCTCAATCCTCATTCTTCAATCCTCAATACCCAATCCTCAATCCTCAATACTCAATCCTCAATCCTCAATTCTCAATCCTCAATCCTCAGTCCTCAGTCCTCTAACCTGAATCCTCAACCCTCAGCCCTCATCCTAAATCCTCAATCCTCAATCCTCAATCCTCTATCTTCAATCCTCAATACTCAATCTTCAATCCTCAATCCTCAGTCCTCAGACCTCAATTCTGAATCCTCAATCCTGAATCCTCATTCTTCAGCCCTCAGTCCTCAACAACCAGTTGTCAATTCACAATCCTCAATAGAAGATCATCAATTCACAGTTTTCAATACACAATACTCAATCTGCAATCTTCAAATCTCTATCCACAAACATCAATTATCATCATTCAACCCTCAACACTCAGTCCGCAATCCTCAATCTTCAATACTCAATCCTCAATTCTCAATCTTCAATCCTCAATACTGAATCTTCAATCCTCAATCCTCAATCCTCAATCCTCAATTCTCAATCCTCAATCCTCAGTCCTCAATCTTCAATCCTCAATACTCAATCTTCTGTAATCAATCCTCAATTCTCAATCCTCAATACTCAATCCTCAATCGTCAATCCTCAATCCCCAATCCTCAATCTTCAATCCTCAATCCACAATCCTCAATCCTCAATCCTCAATCTTCAATCCACAATACTCAATCTTCAATCCTCAATCCTCAATCCTCAATCCTCAATCCTCAATCCTCAATCCTCAATCCTCAATCTTCAATCTTCAATCCTCAATACTCAGTCTTCAATCCTCAATCCTCAATCCTCAATCCTCAATCCTCATTCGTCAATAATCAATACCCAATCCTCAATCTTCAATCCTCAATCCTCAATCCTCAATTCTCAATCCTCAATCCTCAATCCTCAGACCTCAAGCAGCAATACTCAACCCTCAGTCCTCGTCCTCAATACACAACCATCAATACTCAATCGTCAATCTTCAATCTTCAATATTCAATCTTCAGTCCTCAATCCTCAATCCTCGATCCTCAAACCTAAATCCTCAATATTCAAACAGCAATACCCAATCCTCAATCTTCAATCCGCAATCCTCAATCATCAATCCTCAATCCTCAATCCTCAATCCTCAATCCTCAGTCCTCAAACCTCAAACCTGAATCACCAACCCTGAATCCTCAATCTTCAGACCTCAGTCCTCAACAATCAGTTGTCAAATCACAATCCTCAATAGAAGATCATCAATTCACAGTTTTCAATACACAATACTCAATCTGCAATCTTCAAATCTCTATCCACAAACATCAGTTCTCATCATTCAACCCTCAACACTCAGTCCCCAATCCTCAATCTTCAATCCTCAATCCTCAAACCGCAATCCTCAATACTCAATCTTCAATCCTCAATTCCCAATCCTCAATCTTCATTCCTCAATCCTCAACCCTCAATTCTCAATCCTCAATCCTACAATCCTCAACCTTCAATCCTCAATACTCAGTCTTCAATCCTACAATCCTCAACCTTCAATCCTCAATACTCAGTCTTCAATGCTCAATCCTCAATCCTCAATCCTCAATGCTCAATCCTCAATTCTCAATCCTCAATCCACAATCCTCAACCTTCAATCCTCAATACTCAGTCTTCAATGCTCAATCCTCAATCCTCAATCCTCAATACTCAATCCTCAACCGTCAATCTTCAATCCTCAATACTCAGTCTTCAATCCTCAATCCTCAATCCTCATTCCTCAATCCTCAATACCCAATCCTCAATCTTCAACACTCAATCCTCAATCCTCAATTCTCAATCCTCAATCCTCAGTCCTCAGTCCTCTAACCTGAATCCTCAACCCTCAGCCCTCATCCTCAATCCTCAATCCTCAATCCTCAATCCTCAATTCTCAATCCTCAATCCACAATCCTCAACCTTCAATCCTCAATACTCAGTCTTCAATGCTCAATCCTCAATCTTCAATCCTCAATACTCAATCCTCAATCGTCAATCTTCAGTCCTCAATACACAACCTTCAATCCTCATTCTTCAATCCTCAATACCCAATCCTCAATCTTCAATCCTCAATCCTCAATCCTCAATTCTCAATCCTCAATCCTCAGTCCTCAATCTTCAATCCTCAATACTCAATCTTCTGTAATCAATCCTCAATTCTCTATCCTCAATACTCAATCCTCAATCGTCAATCCTCAATCCCCAATCCTCAATCATCAATCATCAATCCTCAATCCTCAATCCTCAATCCTCAATCCTCAATCTTCAATCCTCAATACTCAATCTTCAATCCTCAATCCTCAGTCCTCAATCTTCAAACCTCAATGCTCAATTCTCAATCCTCAATCCTCAGTCCTCAATCCTCAATCCTCAATCCTCAAACCTGAATCCTCAATCCTCAATACTCAATCTTCAATGCTCAATCCTCTGTCCTCAATCTTCATTCCTCAATGCACAATCCTCAATCCTCAATACTCAGTCCTCAATCCTCAATCCTCAATCCTCAAACCTCAATCCTCAATCCTCAAACCTGATTCCTCAATTTTCAATCCTCAATACCGAATCCTCAATCTTCAATCCTCAATCCTCAATCCTGAATTCTCAATCCTCAAACCTCAATTCACAGACTTCAAACATCAATACTCAACCCTCAGTCCTCGACCTCAATCGACAACCCTCAATCCTCAATCCTCAATTTTCCATCATTAATAATCAATGTTCAATCCTCAATCCTCGATCCTCAATCCTCAACCCTCAATCCTCAATGGTCAGTCCTCAATACCGAATCCTCAAACTTCAATCCTCAATCCTCAATCTTCAATCCTCAATCTTAATCACCAATCCTCAATACTCAATCTTCAATCCTCAATCCTCAATCCTCAATCCTCAATCCTCAATCTTCAATTCTCAATACTCAATCTTCAATCCTCAATCCTCAATCCTCAATCCTCAGTCCTCAATCTTCAATCCTCAATACTCAATCTTCTGTAATCAATCCTCAATTCTCAATTCTCAAAACTCAATCCTCAATCGTCAATCCTCAATCCCCAATCCTCAATCTTCTATCCTCAATCCTCAATCCTCAATCCTCAATACTCAATCTTCAATCCACAATACTCAATCTTCAATCCTCAATCCTCAATCCTCAATCCTCAATCCTCAATCCTCAATCCTCAATCTTCAATCCTCAATACTCAGTCTTCAATCCTCAATCCTCAATCCTCAATACTCAATCCTCATTCGTCAATAATCAATACCCAATCCTCAATCTTCAATCCTCAATCCTCAATCCTCAATTCTCAATCCTCAATCCTCAATCCTCAGACCTCAAACAGCAATACTCAACCCTCAGTCCTCGTTCTCAATACACAACCATCAATACTCAATCGTCAACCTTCAATCTTCAATATTCAATCTTCAGTCCTCAATCCTCAATCCTCGATCATCAATCCTAAATCCTCAATATTCAAACAGCAATACCCAATCCTCAGTCTTCAATCCGCAATCCTCAATCCTCAAGCCTCAATCCTCAATTCTCAATCCTCAATCCTCAGTCCTCAATCTTCAATCCTCAATACTCAATCTTCTGTAATCAATCCTCAATTCTCAATCCTCAATACTCAATCCTCAATCGTCAATCCTCAATCGCCAATCCGCAATCTTCAATCCTCAGTCCCGAACCTCAATCTTCATTACTCAATCCTCAATCCTCATTCTTCAATACTCAATACCCAATCCTCAATCTTCAATCCTCAATCCTCAATCCTCAATTCTCAATCCTCAATCCTCAATCCTCAGACCTCAAACAGCAATACTCAACCCTCAGTCCTCGTCCTCAATACACAACCATCAATACTCAATCGTCAAACTTCAATCCTCAATATTCAATCTTCAGTTCTCAATCCTCAATCCTCGATCCTCAATCCTAAATCCTCAATATTCAAACAGCAATACCCAATCCTCAATCTTCAATCCGCAATCCTCAATCATCAATCCTCAATCCTCAATCCTCAATCCTCAATCCTCAGACCTCAAACCTCAGACCTGAATCCCCAATCCTGAATCCTCAATCTTCAGACCTCAGTCCTCAACAATCAGTTGTCAATTCACAATCCTCAATAGAAGATCATCAATTCACAGTTCTCAATACACAATACTCAATCCTCAATCCTCAATCCTCAATCCTCAATTCAAAATCTTCAATCCTCAATACTCAATCTGCAATCCTCAATCCTCAGTCCTCACTCCTCAATACTCATTCTTCAATCCTCAATACCGAATCCTCAATCTTCAATCCTCAATCCTCAATCCTCAATTCTCAATCCTCAAACCTCAATCCTCAGACTTCAAACATAATACTGAATCCTCAGTCCTCGTCCTCAATCGACAACCCTCAATCCTCAATCCTCAATCTTCAATAATTAATAAACAATCTTCAATCCTCAATTCTCGATCCTCAATCCTCAACCCACAATCCTCAATGTTCAGTCCTCAATACCGAATCCTCAATCTTCAATCCTCAATCCTCAATCTTCAATCCTCAATCTTAATCTCCAAACCTCAATACTCAAACTTCAATCCTCAATCCTCAATCCTCAATCCTCAATCCTCAATCTTCAATCCTCAATACTCAATCTTCAATCCTCAATCCTCAATCCTCAATCCTCAATCCTCAATCCCCAATCTTCAATCCTCAATACTCAATCTGCAATCCTCAATCCTCAGTCCTCACTCCTCAATACTCATTCTTCAATCCTCAATACCGAATCCTCAATCTTTAATCCTAAATCGTCAATCCTCAATTCTCAATCATCAAACCTCAATCCTCAGACTTCAAACATCAATACTCAACCCTCAGTCCTAGTCCTCAATCGACAACCCTCAATCCTCAATCCTCAATCTTCAATCATTAATATTCAATCTTCAATCCTCAATCCTCGATCCTCAATCCTCAACCCTCAATCCTCAATGTTCAATCCTCAATACCCAATCCTCAATCTTCAATCCTCAATCCTCAATCCTCAAGCCTCAATCCTCAATCCTCAATCCTCAATCCTCAGTCCTCAAACCTCAGTCCTGAATCCTCAATCCTGAATCCTCAATCTTCAGCCCTCAGTCCTCAACAATCAGTTGTGAATCCTCAATCCTCAATAGAATATCCTCAATTCACAGGTTTCAATACTCAATACTCAACCTGCAATCTTCAAATCTCTATCCACAAACATCAATTCTCATCACTCAACACTCAACACTCAGTCCCCAATCCTCAATCTTCAAACCTCAATCCTCAATCCTCAATCCTCAATCCTCAATCTTCAATCCTCTATACTCAATCCTCAATCCTCAATCCTCAGTCCTCAAACCTCAATACTGAATCGTCAATCCTGAATCCTCAATCTTCAGCCCTCAGTCCACAACGATCTGTTGTTAATCCTCAGTCCTCAATAGAATATCCTCAATTCACAGTTTTCATTACTCAATACTCAATCTGCAATCTTCAAATCTCTATCCACAAACATCAATTCTCATCACTCAACCCTCAACACTCAGTCCCCAATCCTCAATATTCAATCCTCAATTCTCAACCCTCAATCCTACAATCCTCAACCTTCAATCCTCAATACTCAGTCTTCAATGCTCAATCCTCAATCCTCAATCCTCAATCCTCAATATTCAACACACAACCCTCAACCATCAATCCTCAATACTCAACCATCAATCCTCAGTTCTCAATACTCAATAGAATGTCCTGAATTCTCATGATTCAATACTCAATCGTCAATATTCAATAATCAAATCTCAATCCTCAAACATCAATACTCAACACTGAATCCTCAATACTCAGTCCTCTCTCTTCAATCCTCCATCCTCAATCCCCAATCCTCAAGCGTCAATCCTCAATACTCAATACTCAGCCCTCAATTCTCAGTCCTCAAACCTCAATCCGGAATCCTCAATACTGAATCCTCAATCCTCAATCCTCAATCCCCAATCTTCAATCCTCAATACTCAATCACCAATCCTCAATCCTCAATCCTCAATCCTCAATCATCAATCCTCAATCATCAATCCTCAATCCTCAATCCTCAATCCACAATCCTCAACCTTCGATTCTCAATGCTCACTCTTCGATGCTCATTCCTCAATCCTCAATCCTCAATACTCAATCCTCAATCCTCAATCCTCAGACCTCAGACATCAATACTCAACCCTCAGTCCTCGTCCTCAATCCACAACCCTCAATCCTCAATCCTCAGTCCTCAATCCTCAATCCTCAATCCTCAAACCTCAATACTCAACCGTCAGTCCTCGTCCTCAATCCTCAAATATCAACCCTCAATCCTTAATCTTCAATCATCAATTCTCAATCTACAATTCTCAATCCTCAATCCTCAATCCTCAATCCTCAATCCTCAATATTCAAGACACAACCGTCAACCATCAATCCTCAATACTCAACCATCAATACTCAATTCTCAATACTCAATAGAGTATCCAGAATTCTCATGGTTCAATACTCAATCCACAAAATTCAATAATCAAATCTCAATACTCAAACATCAATTCTCAACACTCAATCCTCAATACTCAGTCCTCTCTGTTCAATCCTCCATCCTCAATCCTCAATCCTGAAGCGTCAATCCTCAATCCTCAATCCTCAACCCTCAATCCTCAGTCCTCAAATTTCAATCCGGAATCCTCAATCCTGAATCCTCAATCTTCACCCGTCAGTCCTCAGCAATCAATTGTCAATCATCAATCCTCAATAGAATATCCTCAATTCACAGCTTTCAATACTCAATCCCCATTCTTCAATCGTCAAATCTCAATCCACAAACATCAATTCTCATCACTCAACCCACAACACGCAGTCCTCAATCTTCAATCTTCAATCCTCATTCCTCAATCTTCAATCCTCAATACTCAATACTCAATCCTCAATCCTCAATCCTCAATCCTCAATCCTCAATCCTCAACCCTCAATCCTCAATACTCAGTCTTCAATCCTCAATCCTCAATCCTCAATCCTCAATCCTCAATCCTCATTCGTCAATAATCAATACCCAATCCTCAATCTTCAATCCTCAATCCTCAATCCTCAATTCTCAATCCTCAATCCTCAATCCTCAGACCTCAAGCAGCAATACTCAACCCTCAGTCCTCGTCCTCAATACACAACCATCAATACTCAATCGTCAATCTTCAATCTTCAATATTCAATCTTCAGTCCTCAATCCTCAATCCTCGATCCTCAAACCTAAATCCTCAATATTCAAACAGCAATACCCAATCCTCAATCTTCAATCCGCAATCCTCAATCATCAATCCTCAATCCTCAATCCTCAATCCTCAATCCTCAGTCCTCAAACCTCAAACCTGAATCACCAACCCTGAATCCTCAATCTTCAGACCTCAGTCCTCAACAATCAGTTGTCAAATCACAATCCTCAATAGAAGATCATCAATTCACAGTTTTCAATACACAATACTCAATCTGCAATCTTCAAATCTCTATCCACAAACATCAGTTCTCATCATTCAACCCTCAACACTCAGTCCCCAATCCTCAATCTTCAATCCTCAATCCTCAAACCGCAATCCTCAATACTCAATCTTCAATCCTCAATTCCCAATCCTCAATCTTCATTCCTCAATCCTCAACCCTCAATTCTCAATCCTCAATCCTACAATCCTCAACCTTCAATCCTCAATACTCAGTCTTCAATCCTACAATCCTCAACCTTCAATCCTCAATACTCAGTCTTCAATGCTCAATCCTCAATCCTCAATCCTCAATGCTCAATCCTCAATTCTCAATCCTCAATCCACAATCCTCAACCTTCAATCCTCAATACTCAGTCTTCAATGCTCAATCCTCAATCCTCAATCCTCAATACTCAATCCTCAACCGTCAATCTTCAATCCTCAATACTCAATCTTCAATCCTCAATCCTCAATCCTCATTCCTCAATCCTCAATACCCAATCCTCAATCTTCAACACTCAATCCTCAATCCTCAATTCTCAATCCTCAATCCTCAGTCCTCAGTCCTCTAACCTGAATCCTCAACCCTCAGCCCTCATCCTCAATCCTCAATCCTCAATCCTCAATCCTCAATTCTCAATCCTCAATCCACAATCCTCAACCTTCAATCCTCAATACTCAGTCTTCAATGCTCAATCCTCAATCCTCAATCCTCAATACTCAATCCTCAATCGTCAATCTTCAGTCCTCAATACACAACCTTCAATCCTCATTCTTCAATCCTCAATACCCAATCCTCAATCTTCAATCCTCAATCCTCAATCCTCAATTCTCAATCCTCAATCCTCAGTCCTCAATCTTCAATCCTCAATACTCAATCTTCTGTAATCAATCCTCAATTCTCAATCCTCAATACTCAATCCTCAATCGTCAATCCTCAATCCCCAATCCTCAATCATCAATCCTCAATCCTCAATCCTCAATCCTCAATCCTCAATCCTCAATCTTCAATCCTCAATACTCAATCTTCAATCCTCAATCCTCAGTCCTCAATCTTCAAACCTCAATGCTCAATTCTCAATCCTCAATCCTCAGTCCTCAATCCTCAATCCTCAATCCTCAAACCTGAGTCCTCAATCCTCAATACTCAATCTTCAATGCTCAATCCTCAGTCCTCAATCTTCATTCCTCAATGCACAATCCTCAATCCTCAATACTCAGTCCTCAATCCTCAATCCTCAATCCTCAAACCTCAATCCTCAATCCTCAAACCTGATTCCTCAATCTTCAATCCTCAATACCGAATCCTCAATCTTCAATCCTCAATCCTCAATCCTGAATTCTCAATCCTCAAACCTCAATTCACAGACTTCAAACATCAATACTCAACCCTCAGTCCTCGACCTCAATCGACAACCCTCAATCCTCAATCCTCAATTTTCCATCATTAATAATCAATCTTCAATCCTCAATCCTCGATCCTCAATCCTCAACCCTCAATCCTCAATGGTCAGTCCTCAATACCGAATCCTCAAACTTCGATCCTCAATCCTCAATCTTCAATCCTCAATCTTAATCACCAATCCTCAATACTCAATCTTCAATCCTCAATCCTCAATCCTCAATCCTCAATCCTCAATCTTCAATTCTCAATACTCAATCTTCAATCCTCAATCCTCAATCCTCAATCCTCAGTCCTCAATCTTCAATCCTCAATACTCAATCTTCTGTAATCAATCCTCAATTCTCAATTCTCAAAACTCAATCCTCAATCGTCAATCCTCAATCCCCAATCCTCAATCTTCTATCCTCAATCCTCAATCCTCAATCCTCAATACTCAATCTTCAATCCACAATACTCAATCTTCAATCCTCAATCCTCAATCCTCAATCCTCAATCCTCAATCCTCAATCCTCAATCTTCAATCCTCAATACTCAGTCTTCAATCCTCAATCCTCAATCCTCAATCCTCAATCCTCATTCGTCAATAATCAATACCCAATCCTCAATCTTCAATCCTCAATCCTCAATCCTCAATTCTCAATCCTCAATCCTCAATCCTCAGACCTCAAACAGCAATACTCAACCCTCAGTCCTCGTTCTCAATACACAACCATCAATACTCAATCGTCAACCTTCAATCTTCAATATTCAATCTTCAGTCCTCAATCCTCAATCCTCGATCATCAATCCTAAATCCTCAATATTCAAACAGCAATACCCAATCCTCAGTCTTCAATCCGCAATCCTCAATCATCAATCCTCAATCCTCAATCCTCAATCCTCAATCCTCAGTCCTCAAACCTCAAACCTGAATCCCCAACCCTGAATCCTCAATCTTCAGACCTCAGTCCTCAACAATCAGTTGTCAATTCACAATCCTCAATAGAAGATCATCAATTCACAGTTTCCAATACACAATACTGAATCTGCAATCTTCAAATCTCTATCCACAAACATCAATACTCATCATTCAACCCTCAACACTCAGTCCGCAATCCTCAATCTTCAATACTCAATCCTCAATCCTCAATCCTCGATCCACAATCTTCAATCCTCAATACTCAATCTTCAATCCTCGATCCTCAATCCTCAATCCTCAATCCTCAATCCTCAATCCTCAATCCTCAATTCTCAATCCTCAATCCACAATCCTCAACCTTCAATCCTCAATACTCAGTCTTCAATGCTCAATCCTCAATCCTCAATCCTCAATACTCAATCCTCAATCGTCAATCTTCAGTCCTCAATACACAACCTTCAATCCTCATTCTTCAATCCTCAATACCCAATCCTCAATCTTCAATCCTCAATCCTCAATCCTCAATTCTCAATCCTCAATCCTCAGTCCTCAATCTTCAATCCTCAATACTCAATCTTCTGTAATCAATCCTCAATTCTCAATCCTCAATACTCAATCCTCAATCGTCAATCCTCAATCCCCAATCCTCAATCATCAATCCTCAATCCTCAATCCTCAATCCTCAATCCTCAATCCTCAATCTTCAATCCTCAATACTCAATCTTCAATCCTCAATCCTCAGTCCTCAATCTTCAAACCTCAATGCTCAATTCTCAATCCTCAATCCTCAGTCCTCAATCCTCAATCCTCAATCCTCAAACCTGAGTCCTCAATCCTCAATACTCAATCTTCAATGCTCAATCCTCAGTCCTCAATCTTCATTCCTCAATGCACAATCCTCAATCCTCAATACTCAGTCCTCAATCCTCAATCCTCAATCCTCAAACCTCAATCCTCAATCCTCAAACCTGATTCCTCAATCTTCAATCCTCAATACCGAATCCTCAATCTTCAATCCTCAATCCTCAATCCTGAATTCTCAATCCTCAAACCTCAATTCACAGACTTCAAACATCAATACTCAACCCTCAGTCCTCGACCTCAATCGACAACCCTCAATCCTCAATCCTCAATTTTCCATCATTAATAATCAATCTTCAATCCTCAATCCTCGATCCTCAATCCTCAACCCTCAATCCTCAATGGTCAGTCCTCAATACCGAATCCTCAAACTTCGATCCTCAATCCTCAATCTTCAATCCTCAATCTTAATCACCAATCCTCAATACTCAATCTTCAATCCTCAATCCTCAATCCTCAATCCTCAATCCTCAATCTTCAATTCTCAATACTCAATCTTCAATCCTCAATCCTCAATCCTCAGTCCTCAATCTTCAATCCTCAATACTCAATCTTCTGTAATCAATCCTCAATTCTCTATCCTCAATACTCAATCCTCAATCGTCAATCCTCAATCCCCAATCCTCAATCATCAATCATCAATCCTCAATCCTCAATCCTCAATCCTCAATCCTCAATCTTCAATCCTCAATACTCAATCTTCAATCCTCAATCCTCAGTCCTCAATCTTCAAACCTCAATGCTCAATTCTCAATCCTCAATCCTCAGTCCTCAATCCTCAATCCTCAATCCTCAAACCTGAATCCTCAATCCTCAATACTCAATCTTCAATGCTCAATCCTCTGTCCTCAATCTTCATTCCTCAATGCACAATCCTCAATCCTCAATACTCAGTCCTCAATCCTCAATCCTCAATCCTCAAACCTCAATCCTCAATCCTCAAACCTGATTCCTCAATTTTCAATCCTCAATACCGAATCCTCAATCTTCAATCCTCAATCCTCAATCCTGAATTCTCAATCCTCAAACCTCAATTCACAGACTTCAAACATCAATACTCAACCCTCAGTCCTCGACCTCAATCGACAACCCTCAATCCTCAATCCTCAATTTTCCATCATTAATAATCAATGTTCAATCCTCAATCCTCGATCCTCAATCCTCAACCCTCAATCCTCAATGGTCAGTCCTCAATACCGAATCCTCAAACTTCAATCCTCAATCCTCAATCTTCAATCCTCAATCTTAATCACCAATCCTCAATACTCAATCTTCAATCCTCAATCCTCAATCCTCAATCCTCAATCCTCAATCTTCAATTCTCAATACTCAATCTTCAATCCTCAATCCTCAATCCTCAATCCTCAGTCCTCAATCCTCAATCCTCAATCCTCAATCTTCAATCCTCAATACTCAGTCTTCAATCCTCAATCCTCAATCCTCAATCCTCATTCGTCAGTAATCAATACCCAATCCTCAATCTTCAATCCTCAATCCTCAATCCTCAATTCTCAATCCTCAATCCTCAATCCTCAGACCTCAAGCAGCAATACTCAACCCTCAGTCCTCGTCCTCAATACACAACCATCAATACTCAATCGTCAATCTTCAATCTTCAATATTCAATCTTCAGTCCTCAATCCTCAATCCTCGATCCTCAAACCTAAATCCTCAATATTCAAACAGCAATACCCAATCCTCAATCTTCAATCCGCAATCCTCAATCATCAATCCTCAATCCTCAATCCTCAATCCTCAATCCTCAGTCCTCAAACCTCAAACCTGAATCCCCAACCCTGAATCCTCAATCTTCAGACCACAGTCCTCAACAATCAGTTGTCAAATCACAATCCTCAATAGAAGATCATCAATTCACAGTTTTCAATACACAATACTCAATCTGCAATCTTCAAATCTCTATCCACAAACATCAGTTCTCATCATTCAACCCTCAACACTCAGTCCCCAATCCTCAATATTCAATCCTCAATCCTCAAACCGCAATCCTCAATACTCAATCTTCAATCCTCAATTCCCAATCCTCAATCTTCATTCCTCAATCCTCAATCCTCAATTCTCAATCCTCAATCCTACAATCCTCAACCTTCAATCCTGAATACTCAGTCTTCAATCCTACAATCCTCAACCTTCAATCCTCAATACTCAGTCTTCAATGCTCAATCCTCAATCCTCAATGCTCAATCCTCAATTCTCAATCCTCAATCCACAATCCTCAACCTTCAATCCTCAATACTCAGTCTTCAATGCTCAATCCTCAATCCTCAATCCTCAATACTCAATCCTCAACCGTCAATCTTCAATCCTCAATACTCAATCTTCAATCCTCAATCCTCAATCCTCATTCCTCAATCCTCAATACCCAATCCTCAATCTTCAACACTCAATCCTCAATCCTCAATCCTCAGTCCTCAATCTTCAATCCCCAATACTCAATCTTCTGTAATCAATCCTCAATTCTCAATCCTCAATACTCAATCCTCAATCGTCAATCCTCAATCCCCAATCCCCAATCTTCAATCCTCAATCCTCAATCCTCAATCCTCAATCCTCAATCCTCAATCTTCAATCCTCCATACTCAATCTTCAATCCTCAATCCTCAGTCCTCAATCTTCAAACCTCAATGCTCAATTCTCAATCCTCAATTCTCAATCCTCAATCCTCAATCCTCAGACCTCAAGCAGCAATACTCAACCCTCAGTCCTCGTCCTCAATACACAACCATCAATACTCAATCGTCAATCTTCAATCTTCAATATTCAATCTTCAGTCCTCAATCCTCAATCCTCGATCCTCAAACCTAAATCCTCAATATTCAAACAGCAATACCCAATCCTCAATCTTCAATCCGCAATCCTCAATCATCAATCCTCATTCCTCAATCCTCAATCCTCAATCCTCAGTCCTCAAACCTCAAACCTGAATCCCCAACCCTGAATCCTCAATCTTCAGACCTCAGTCCTCAACAATCAGTTGTCAAATCACAATCCTCAATAGAAGATCATCAATTCACAGTTTTCAATACACAATACTCAATCTGCAATCTTCAAATCTCTATCCACAAACATCAGTTCTCATCATTCAACCCTCAACACTCAGTCCCCAATCCTCAATCTTCAATCCTCAATCCTCAAACCGCAATCCTCAATACTCAATCTTCAATCCTCAATTCCCAATCCTCAATCTTCATTCCTCAATCCTCAATCCTCAATTCTCAATCCTCAATCCTACAATCCTCAACCTTCAATCCTCAATACTCAGTCTTCAATCCTACAAACCTCAACCTTCAATCCTCAATACTCTGTCTTCAATGCTCAATCCTCAATCCTCAATCCTCAATGCTCAATCCTCAATTCTCAATGCTCAATCCACAATCCTCAACCTTCAATCCTCAATACTCAGTCTTCAATGCTCAATCCTCAATCCTCAATCCTCAATACTCAATCCTCAACCGTCAATCTTCAATCCTCAATACTCAATCTTCAATCCTCAATCCTCAATCCTCATTCCTCAATCCTCAATACCCAATCCTCAATCTTCAACACTCAATTCTCAATCCTCAATCCTCAGTCCTCAATCTTCAATCCTCAATACTCAATCTTCTGTAATCAATCCTCAATTCTCAATCCTCAATACTCAATCCTCAATCGTCAATCCTCAATCCCCAATCCTCAATCTTCAATCCTCAATCCTCAATCCTCAATCCTCAATCCTCAATCCTCAATCTTCAATCCTCCATACTCAATCTTCAATCCTCAATCCTCAGACCTCAATCTTCAAACCTCAATGCTCAATTCTCAATCCTCAATTCTCAATCCTCAATCCTCAATCCTCAGACCTCAAGCAGCAATACTCAACCCTCAGTCCTCGTCCTCAATACACAACCATCAATACTCAATCGTCAATCTTCAATCTTCAATATTCAATCTTCAGTCCTCAATCCTCAATCCTCGATCCTCAAACCTAAATCCTCAATATTCAAACAGCAATACCCAATCCTCAATCTTCAATCCGCAATCCTCAATCATCAATCCTCAATCCTCAATCCTCAATCCTCAATCCTCAGTCCTCAAACCTCAAACCTGAATCCCCAACCCTGAATCCTCAATCTTCAGACCTCAGTCCTCAACAATCAGTTGTCAAATCACAATCCTCAATAGAAGATCATCAATTCACAGTTTTCAATACACAATACTCAATCTGCAATCTTCAAATCTCTATCCACAAACATCAGTTCTCATCATTCAACCCTCAACACTCAGTCCCCAATCCTCAATCTTCAATCCTCAATCCTCAAACCGCAATCCTCAATACTCAATCTTCAATCCTCAATTCCCAATCCTCAATCTTCATTCCTCAATCCTCAATCCTCAATTCTCAATCCTCAATCCTACAATCCTCAACCTTCAATCCTCAATACTCAGTCTTCAATCCTACAATCCTCTACCTTCAATCCTCAATACTCAGTCTTCAATGCTCAATCCTCAATCCTCAATCCTCAATGCTCAATCCTCAATTCTCAATGCTCAATCCACAATCCTCAACCTTCAATCCTCAATACTCAGTCTTCAATGCTCAATCCTCAATCCTCAATCCTCAATACTCAATCCTCAACCGTCAATCTTCAATCCTCAATACTCAATCTTCAATCCTCAAACCTCAATCCTCATTCCTCAATCCTCAATACCCAATCCTCAATCTTCAACACTCAATCCTCAATCCTCAATTCTCAATCCTCAATCCTCAGTCCTCAGTCCTCTAACCTGAATCCTCAACCCTCAGCCCTCATCCTCAATCCTCAATCCTCAATCCTCAATCCTCAATCCTCAATTCTCAATCCTCAATCCACAATCCTCAACCTTCAATCCTCAATACTCAGTCTTCAATGCTCAATCCTCAATCCTCAATCCTCAATACTCAATCCTCAATCGTCAATCTTCAGTCCTCAATACACAACCTTCAATCCTCATTCTTCAATCCTCAATACCCAATCCTCAATCTTCAATTCTCAATCCTCAATCCTCAATTCTCAATCCTCAATCCTCAGTCCTCAATCTTCAATCCTCAATACTCAATCTTCTGTAATCAATCCTCAATTCTCAATCCTCAATACTCAATCCTCAATCGTCAATCCTCAATCCCCAATCCTCAATCTTCAATCCTCAATCCTCAATCCTCAATCCTCAATCCTCAATCCTCAATCTTCAATCCTCAATACTCAATCTTCAATCCTCAATCCTCAGTCCGCAATCTTCAAACCTCAATGCTCAATTCTCAATCCTCAATCCTCAGTCCTCAATCCTCAATCCTCAATCCTCAAACCTGAATCCTCAATCCTCAATACTCAATCTTCAATGCTCAATCCTCAGTCCTCAATCTTCATTCCTCAATGCACAATCCTCAATCCTCAATACTTAGTCCTCAATCCTCAATCCTCAATCCTCAAACCTCAATCCTCAATCCTCAAACCTGATTCCTCAATCTTCAATCCTCAATACCGAATCCTCAATCTTCAATCCTCAATCCTCAATCCTGAATTCTCAATCCTCAAACCTCAATTCACAGACTTCAAACATCAATACTCAACCCTCAGTCCTCGACCTCAATCGACAACCCTCAATCCTCAATCCTCAATTTTCAATCATTAATAATCAATCTTCAATCCTCAATCCTCGATCCTCAATCCTCAACCCTCAATCCTCAATGTTCAGTCCTCAATACCGAATCCTCAAACTTCAATCCTCAATCCTCAATCTTCAATCCTCAATCTTAATCACCAATCCTCAATACTCAATCTTCAATCCTCAATCCTCAATCCTCAATCCTCAATCCTCAATCTTCAATTCTCAATACTCAATCTTCAATCCTCAATCCTCAATCCTCAATCCTCAGTCCTCAATCTTCAATCCTCAATACTCAATCTTCTGTAATCAATCCTCAATTCTCAATTCTCAAAACTCAATCCTCAATCGTCAATCCTCAATCCCCAATCCTCAATCTTCTATCCTCAATCCTCAATCCTCAATCCTCAATACTCAATCTTCAATCCACAATACTCAATCTTCAATCCTCAATCCTCAATCCTCAATCCTCAATCCTCAATCCTCAATCCTCAATCTTCAATCCTCAATACTCAGTCTTCAATCCTCAATCCTCAATCCTCAATCCTCAATCCTCATTCGTCAATAATCAATACCCAATCCTCAATCTTCAATCCTCAATCCTCAATCCTCAATTCTCAATCCTCAATCCTCAATCCTCAGACCTCAAACAGCAATACTGAACCCTCAGTCCTCGTTCTCAATACACAACCATCAATACTCAATCGTCAATCTTCAATCTTCAATATTCAATCTTCAGTCCTCAATCCTCAATCCTCGATCATCAATCCTAAATCCTCAATATTCAAACAGCAATACCCAATCCTCAGTCTTCAATCCGCAATCCTCAATCATCAATCCTCAATCCTCAATCCTCAATCCTCAATCCTCAGTCCTCAAACCTCAAACCTGAATCCCCAACCCTGAATCCTCAATCTTCAGACCTCAGTCCTCAACAATCAGTTGTCAATTCACAATCCTCAATAGAAGATCATCAATTCACAGTTTCCAATACACAATACTGAATCTGCAATCTTCAAATCTCTATCCACAAACATCAATACTCATCATTCAACCCTCAACACTCAGTCCGCAATCCTCAATCTTCAATACTCAATCCTCAATCCTCAAACCTGATTCCTCAATCTTCAATCCTCAATACTCAATCTTCAATCCTCGATCCTCAATCCTCAATCCTGAATTCTCAATCCTCAAACCTCAATTCACAGACTTCAAACATCAATACTCAACCCTCAGTCCTCGACCTCAATCGACAACCCTCAATCCTCAATCCTCAATTTTCAATCATTAATAATCAATCTTCAATCCTCAATCCTCGATCCTCAATCCTCAACCCTCAATCCTCAATGTTCAGTCCTCAAGACCGAATCCTCAAACTTCAATCCTCAATCCTCAATCTTCAATCCTCAATCTTAATCACCAATCCTCAATACTCAATCTTCAATCCTGAATCCTCAATCCTCAATCCTCAATCCTCAATCTTCAATTCTCAATACTCAATCTTCAATCCTCAATCCTCAATCCTCAATCCTCAGTCCTCAATCTTCAATCCTCAATACTCAATCTTCTGTAATCAATACTCAATTCTCAATTCTCAAAACTCAATCCTCAATCGTCAATCCTCAATCCCCAATCCTCAATCTTCTATCCTCAATCCTCAATCCTCAATCCTCAATACTCAATCTTCAATCCACAATACTCAATCTTCAATCCTCAATCCTCAATCCTCAATCCTCAATCCTCAATCCTCAATCCTCAATCTTCAATCCTCAATACTCAGTCTTCAATCCTCAATTCTCAATCCTCAATCCTCAATCCTCAGACCTCAAACAGCAATACTCAACCCTCAGTCCTCGTTCTCAATACACAACCATCAATACTCAATCGTCAATCTTCAATCTTCAATATTCAATCTTCAGTCCTCAATCCTCAATCCTCGATCATCAATCCTAAATCCTCAATATTCAAACAGCAATACCCAATCCTCAGTCTTCAATCCGCAATCCTCAATCATCAATCCTCAATCCTCAATCCTCAATCCTCAATCCTCAGTCCTCAAACCTCAAACCTGAATCCCCAACCCTGAATCCTCAATCTTCAGACCTCAGTCCTCAACAATCAGTTGTCAATTCACAATCCTCAATAGAAGATCATCAATTCACAGTTTCCAATACACAATACTGAATCTGCAATCTTCAAATCTCTATCCACAAACATCAATACTCATCATTCAACCATCAACACTCAGTCCGCAATCCTCAATCTTCAATACTCAATCCTCAATCCTCAAACCTGATTCCTCAATCTTCAATCCTCAATACTCAATCTTCAATCCTCGATCCTCAATCCTCAATCCTGAATTCTCAATCCTCAAACCTCAATTCACAGACTTCAAACATCAATACTCAACCCTCAGTCCTTGACCTCAATCGACAACCCTCAATCCTCAATCCTCAATTTTCAATCATTAATAATCAATCTTCAATCCTCAATCCTCGATCCTCAATCCTCAACCCTCAATCCTCAATGTTCAGTCCTCAATACCGAATCCTCAAACTTCAATCCTCAATACTCAGTCTTCAATCCTCAATCCTCAATCCTCAATCCTCAATCGTCAATCCTCAATCCTCAATCCTCAAGCCTCAATCCTCAACCCTCAATCCTCAATCCTCAGTCCTCAAACCTCAAACCTGAATCCCCAACCCTGAATCCTCAATCTTCAGACCTCAGTCCTCAACAATCAGTTGTCAATTCACAATCCTCAATAGAAGATCATCAATTCACAGTTTTCAATACTCAATACTCAAACTGCAATCATCAAATCACTATCCACAAACATCAATTCTCATCACTCAACACTCAACACTCAGTCCCCAATCCTCAATCTTCAATCCTCAATCCTCAAACCGCAATCCTCAATACTCAATCTTCAATCCTCAATTCCCAATCCTCAGTCTTCATTCCTCAATCCTCAATCCTCAATTCTCAATCCTCAATCCTACAATCCTCAACCTTCAATCCTCAATACTCAGTCTTCAATCCTACAATCCTCAACCTTCAATCCTCAATACTCAGTCTTCAATGCTCAATCCTCAATCCTCAATCCTCAATCCTCAATCCTCAATTCTCAATCCTCAATCCACAATCCTCAACCTTCAATCCTCAATACTCAGTCTTCAATGCTCAATCCTCAATCCTCAATCCTCAATACTCAATCCTCAACCGTCAATCTTCAATCCTCAATACTCAATCTTCAATCCTTAATCCTCAATCCTCAATCCTCAATCCTCAATCCTCAATCGTCAATCTTCAATCCTCAATCCTCAACCCTCAATCGTCAGGCATCAATTCTCTATACTCAATCTTCAATCCTCTATCCTCAATCCTCATTCCTCAATGCTCATCCTTCAATCCTCAATACCTAATCCTCAATCTTCAATCCTCAATCCTCAATCCTCAACTCTCAATCCTCAATCCACAGTCCTCAGTCCTTTTCCTCAATCCTCAACCCTCAGCCCTCATCCTCAATCCTCAATCCTCAATCTTCAATCCTCAATCCTCAACCCTCAACCCTCAGTAATCAATCCTCAATCCTCAGTCCTCAAACCTCAATCCTGAATCCTGAATCCTGAATACTCAATCTTCAGACATCAGACCTCAACTGTCAGACGTCAATCCACAATCCTCGATAGAATATCATCAATTCACAGTTTTCAATACTCAATACTCAATCTGCAATCTTCAGACCTCTATCCCCAAACATCAATTCTCATCACTCAACCCTCAACACTCAGTCCCCAATCCTCAATCTTCAATCCTCAATCCTCAATCCGCAATCCTCAATCCTCAATGTTCAATCCACAATACTCAATCTTCAATCCTCAATCCTCAATCCTCAATCCTCAATCCTCAATCCTCAATCGTCAATCTTCAATCCTCAATACTCAATCTTCTGTAATCAATCCTCAATTCTCAATCCTCAATACTCAATCCTCAATCCTCAATCCTCAATCCTCAATCCTCAATCCTCAATCATCAAACCTCAATCTTCAATCCTCAGTCCCAAATCCTCAATCTTCATAACTCAATCCTCAATCCTCATTCTTCAATACTCAATACCCAATCCTCAATATTCAATCCTCAATCCTCAATCCTCAATTCTCAATCCTCAATCCTCAGTCCTCAATCTTCAATCCTCAATACTCAGTCTTCTGTAATCAATCCTCAATTCTCAATCCTCAATACTCAATCCTCAATCGTCAATCCTCAATCGCCAATCCGCAATCTTCAATCCTCAGTCCCGAATCCTCAATCTTCATTACTCAATCCTCAATCCTCATTCTTCAATGCTCAATACCCAATCCTCAATCTTCAATCCTCAATCCTCAATCCTCAATTCTCAATCCTCAATCCTCAGTCCTCAATCTTCAATCCTCAATACTCAATCTTCTGTAATCAATCCCCAATTCTCAATCCTCATTACTCAATCCTCAATCGTCAATCCTCAATCCCCAATCCTCAATCTTCAATCCTCAATCCTCAATCCTCAATCCTCTATCCTCAATCCTCAATCCTCAATCGTCAATCCTCAATACTCAGTCTTCAAACCTCAATCCTCAATCCTCAATCCTCAATCCTCATTCGTCAATAATCAATACCCAATCCTCAATCTTCAATCCTCAATCCTCAATCCTCAATTCTCAATCCTCAATCCTCAATCCTCAGACCTCAAACAGCAATACTCAACCCTCAGTCCTCGTCCTCAATACACAACCATCAATACTCAATCGTCAATCTTCAATCTTCAATATTCAATCTTCAGTTCTCAATCCTCAATCCTCGATCCTCAATCCTAGATCCTCAATATTCAAACAGCAATACCCAATCCTCAATCTTCAATCCGCAATCCTCAATCATCAATCCTCAATCCTCAATCCTCAATCCTCAATCCTCAGACCTCAAACCTCAGACCTGAATCCCCAATCCTGAATCCTCAATCTTCAGACCTCAGTCCTCAACAATCAGTTGTCAATTCACAATCCTCAATAGAAGATCATCAATTCACAGTTTTCAATACACAATACTCAATCCTCAATCCTCAATCCTCAATCCTCAATCCTCAATCCAAAATCTTCAATCCTCAATACTCAATCTGCAATCCTCAATCCTCAGTCCTCACTCCTCAATACTCATTCTTCAATCCTCAATACCGAATCCTCAATCTTCAATCCTCAATCCTCAATCCTCAATTCTCAATCCTCAAACCTCAATCCTCAGACTTCAAACATAATACTGAATCCTCAGTCCTCGTCCTCAATCGACAACCCTCAATCCTCAATCCTCAATCTTCAATAATTAATAAACAATCTTCAATCCTCAATTCTCGATCCTCAATCCTCAACCCTCAATCCTCAATGTTCAGTCCTCAATACCGAATCCTCAATCTTCAATCCTCAATCCTCAATCTTCAATCCTCAATCTTAATCTCCAAACCTCAATACTCAAACTTCAATCCTCAATCCTCAATCCTCAATCCTCAATCCTCAATCTTCAATCCTCAATACTCAATCTTCAATCCTCAATCCTCAATCCTCAATCCTCAATCCTCAATCCCCAATCTTCAATCCTCAATACTCAATCTGCAATCCTCAATCCTCAGTCCTCACTCCTCAATACTCATTCTTCAATCCTCAATACCGAATCCTCAATCTTCAATCCTAAATCCTCAATCCTCAATTCTCAATCATCAAACCTCAATCCTCAGACTTCAAACATCAATGCTCAACCCTCAGTCCTCGTCCTCAATCGACAACCCTCAATCCTCAATCCTCAAACTTCAATCATTAATATTCAATCTTCAATCCTCAATCCTCAATCCTCAATCCTCAACCCTCAATCCTCAATTCTCAATCCTCAATACCCAATCCTCAATCTTCAATCCTCAATCCTCAATCCTCAAGCCTCAATCCTCAATCCTCAATCCTCAATCCTCAGTCCTCAATCCTCAATCCTCAATCATCAAACCTCAATCTTCAATCCTCAGTCCCAAATCCTCAACCTTCATTACTCAATCCTCAATCCTCATTCTTCAATACTCAATACCCAATCCTCAATCTTCAATCCTCAATCCTCAATCCTCAATTCTCAATCCTCAATCCTCAGTCCTCAATCTTCAATCCTCAATACTCAATCTTCTGTAATCAATCCTCAATTCTCAATCCTCAATACTCAATCCTCAATCGTCAATCCTCAATCGCCAATCCGCAATCTTCAACCCTCAGTCCCGAATCCTCAAACTTCATTACTCAATCCTCAATCCTCATTCTTCAATACTCAATACCCAATCCTCAATCTTCAATCCTCAATCCTCAATCCTCAATTCTCAATCCTCAATCCTCAGTCCTCAATCTTCAATCCTCAATACTCAATCTTCTGTTATCAATCCTCAATTCTCAATCCTCAATACTCAATCCTCAATCGTCAATCTTCAATCCTCAATACTCAGTCTTCAAACCTCAATCCTCAATCCTCAATCCTCAATCCTCATTCGTCAATAATCAATACCCAATCCTCAATCTTCAATCCTCAATCCTCAATCCTCAATTCTCAATACTCAATCCTCAATCCTCAGACCTCAAACAGCAATACTCAACCCTCAGTCCTCGTCCTCAATACACAACCATCAATACTCAATCGTCAATATTCAATCTTCAATATTCAATCTTCAGTTCTCAATCCTCAATCCTCGATCCTCAATCCTAAATCCTCAATATTCAAACAGCAATACCCAATCCTCAATCTTCAATCCTCAATCCTCAATCCTCAAGCCTCAATCCTCAATCCTCAATCCTCAATCCTCAGTCCTCAAACCTCAAACCTGAATCCCCAACCCTGAATCCTCAATCTTCAGACCTCAGTCCTCAACAATCAGTTGTCAATTCACAATCCTCAATAGAAGATCATCAATTCACAGTTTTCAATACTAAATACTCAAACTGCAATCATCAAATCTCTATCCACAAACATCAATTCTCATCACTCAACACTCAACACTCAGTCCCCAATCCTCAATCTTCAATCCTCAATCCTCAAACCGCAATCATCAATACTCAATCTTCAATCCTCAATTCCCAATCCTCAGTCTTCATTCCTCAATCCTCAATCCTCAATTCTCAATCCTCAATCCTACAATCCTCAACCTTCAATCCTCAATACTCAGTCTTCAATCCTACAATCCTCAACCTTCAATCCTCAATACTCAGTCTTCAATGCTCAATCCTCAATCCTCAATCCTCAATCCTCAATCCTCAATTCTCAATCCTCAATCCACAATCCTCAACCATCAATCCTCAATACTCAGTCTTCAATGCTCAATCCTCAATCCTCAATCCTCAATACTCAATCCTCAACCGTCAATCTTCAATCCTCAATACCCAATCCTCAATCTTCAATACTCAATCCTCAATCCTCAATTCTCAATCCTCAATCCTCAGTCCTCAGTCCTCTAACCTGAATCCTCAACCCTCAGACCTCATCCTCAATCCTCAATCCTCAATCCTCATCCTTCAATCCTCAATACCCAATCCTCAATCTTCAATCCTCAATCCTCAATCCTCAATTCTCAATCCTCAATCCTCAGTCCTCAGTTCTCTGACCTGAATCCTCAACCCTCAGCCCTCATCCTCAATCCTCAATCCTCAATCCTCAATCCTCAATCGTCAATCTTCAATCCTCACTCCTCAACCCTCAATCGTCAGGCATCAATTCTCAATACTCAATCTTCAATCCACTATCCTCAATCCTCAATCCTCAATCCTCAATTCTCAATCCTCAATCCACAATCCTCAACCTTCAATCCTCAATACTCAGTCTTCAATGCTCAATCCTCAATCCTCAATCCTCAATACTCAATCCTCAATCGTCAATCTTCAGTCCTCAATACACAACCTTCAATCCTCATTCTTCAATCCTCAATACCCAATCCTCAATCTTCAATCCTCAATCCTCAATCCTCAATTCTCAATCCTCAATCCTCAGTCCTCAATCTTCAATCCTCAATACTCAATCTTCTGTAATCAATCCTCAATTCTCAATCCTCAATACTCAATCCTCAATCGTCAATCCTCAATCCCCAATCCTCAATCTTCAATCCTCAATCCTCAATCCTCAATCCTCAATCCTCAATCCTCAATCTTCAATCCTCAATACTCAATCTTCAATCCTCAATCCTCAGTCCTCAATCTTCAAACCTCAATGCTCAATTCTCAATCCTCAATCCTCAGTCCTCAATCCTCAATCCTCAATCCTCAAACCTGAATCCTCAATCCTCAATACTCAATCTTCAATGCTCAATCCTCAGTCCTCAATCTTCATTCCTCAATGCACAATCCTCAATCCTCAATACTTAGTCCTCAATCCTCAATCCTCAATCCTCAAACCTCAATCCTCAATCCTCAAACCTGATTCCTCAATCTTCAATCCTCAATACCGAATCCTCAATCTTCAATCCTCAATCCTCAATCCTGAATTCTCAATCCTCAAACCTCAATTCACAGACTTCAAACATCAATACTCAACCCTCAGTCCTCGACCTCAATCGACAACCCTCAATCCTCAATCCTCAATTTTCAATCATTAATAATCAATCTTCAATCCTCAATCCTCGATCCTCAATCCTCAACCCTCAATCCTCAATGTTCAGTCCTCAATACCGAATCCTCAAACTTCAATCCTCAATCCTCAATCTTCAATCCTCAATCTTAATCACCAATCCTCAATACTCAATCTTCAATCCTCAATCCTCAATCCTCAATCCTCAATCCTCAATCTTCAATTCTCAATACTCAATCTTCAATCCTCAATCCTCAATCCTCAATCCTCAGTCCTCAATCTTCAATCCTCAATACTCAATCTTCTGTAATCAATCCTCAATTCTCAATTCTCAAAACTCAATCCTCAATCGTCAATCCTCAATCCCCAATCCTCAATCTTCTATCCTCAATCCTCAATCCTCAATCCTCAATACTCAATCTTCAATCCACAATACTCAATCTTCAATCCTCAATCCTCAATCCTCAATCCTCAATCCTCAATCCTCAATCCTCAATCTTCAATCCTCAATACTCAGTCTTCAATCCTCAATCCTCAATCCTCAATCCTCAATCCTCATTCGTCAATAATCAATACCCAATCCTCAATCTTCAATCCTCAATCCTCAATCCTCAATTCTCAATCCTCAATCCTCAATCCTCAGACCTCAAACAGCAATACTGAACCCTCAGTCCTCGTTCTCAATACACAACCATCAATACTCAATCGTCAATCTTCAATCTTCAATATTCAATCTTCAGTCCTCAATCCTCAATCCTCGATCATCAATCCTAAATCCTCAATATTCAAACAGCAATACCCAATCCTCAGTCTTCAATCCGCAATCCTCAATCATCAATCCTCAATCCTCAATCCTCAATCCTCAATCCTCAGTCCTCAAACCTCAAACCTGAATCCCCAACCCTGAATCCTCAATCTTCAGACCTCAGTCCTCAACAATCAGTTGTCAATTCACAATCCTCAATAGAAGATCATCAATTCACAGTTTCCAATACACAATACTGAATCTGCAATCTTCAAATCTCTATCCACAAACATCAATACTCATCATTCAACCCTCAACACTCAGTCCGCAATCCTCAATCTTCAATACTCAATCCTCAATCCTCAAACCTGATTACTCAATCTTCAATCCTCAATACTCAATCTTCAATCCTCGATCCTCAATCCTCAATCCTGAATTCTCAATCCTCAAACCTCAATTCACAGACTTCAAACATCAATACTCAACCCTCAGTCCTCGACCTCAATCGACAACCCTCAATCCTCAATCCTCAATTTTCAATCATTAATAATCAATCTTCAATCCTCAATCCTCGATCCTCAATCCTCAACCCTCAATCCTCAATGTTCAGTCCTCAAGACCGAATCCTCAAACTTCAATCCTCAATCCTCAATCTTCAATCCTCAATCTTAATCACCAATCCTCAATACTCAATCTTCAATCCTGAATCCTCAATCCTCAATCCTCAATCCTCAATCTTCAATTCTCAATACTCAATCTTCAATCCTCAATCCTCAATCCTCAATCCTCAGTCCTCAATCTTCAATCCTCAATACTCAATCTTCTGTAATCAATACTCAATTCTCAATTCTCAAAACTCAATCCTCAATCGTCAATCCTCAATCCCCAATCCTCAATCTTCTATCCTCAATCCTCAATCCTCAATCCTCAATACTCAATCTTCAATCCACAATACTCAGTCTTCAATCCGCAATCCTCAATCATCAATCCTCAATCCTCAATCCTCAATCCTCAATCCTCAGTCCTCAAACCTCAAACCTGAATCCCCAACCCTGAATCCTCAATCTTCAGACCTCAGTCCTCAACAATCAGTTGTCAATTCACAATCCTCAATAGAAGATCATCAATTCACAGTTTCCAATACACAATACTGAATCTGCAATCTTCAAATCTCTATCCACAAACATCAATACTCATCATTCAACCATCAACACTCAGTCCGCAATCCTCAATCTTCAATACTCAATCCTCAATCCTCAAACCTGATTCCTCAATCTTCAATCCTCAATACTCAATCTTCAATCCTCGATCCTCAATCCTCAATCCTGAATTCTCAATCCTCAAACCTCAATTCACAGACTTCAAACATCAATACTCAACCCTCAGTCCTCGACCTCAATCGACAACCCTCAATCCTCAATCCTCAATTTTCAATCATTAATAATCAATCTTCAATCCTCAATCCTCGATCCTCAATCCTCAACCCTCAATCCTCAATGTTCAGTCCTCAATACCGAATCCTCAAACTTCAATCCTCAATCCTCAATCTTCAATCCTCAATCTTAATCACCAATCCTCAATACTCAATCTTCAATCCTGAATCCTCAATCCTCAATCCTCAATCCTCAATCTTCAATTCTCAATACTCAATCTTCAATCCTCAATCCTCAATCCTCAATCCTCAGTCCTCAATCTTCAATCCTCAATACTCAATCTTCTGTAATCAATCCTCAATTCTCAATTCTCAAAACTCAATCCTCAATCGTCAATCCTCAATCCCCAATCCTCAATCTTCTATCCTCAATCCTCAATCCTCAATCCTCAATACTCAATCTTCAATCCACAATACTCAATCTTCAATCCTCAATCCTCAATCCTCAATCCTCAATCCTCAATCCTCAATCCTCAATCTTCAATCCTCAATACTCAGTCTTCAATCCTCAATTCTCAATCCTCAATCCTCAATCCTCAGACCTCAAACAGCAATACTCAACCCTCAGTCCTCGTTCTCAATACACAACCATCAATACTCAATCGTCAATCTTCAATCTTCAATATTCAATCTTCAGTCCTCAATCCTCAATCCTCGATCATCAATCCTAAATCCTCAATATTCAAACAGCAATACCCAATCCTCAGTCTTCAATCCGCAATCCTCAATCATCAATCCTCAATCCTCAATCCTCAATCCTCAATCCTCAGTCCTCAAACCTCAAACCTGAATCCCCAGCCCTGAATCCTCAATCTTCAGACCTCAGTCCTCAACAATCAGTTGTCAATTCACAATCCTCAATAGAAGATCATCAATTCACAGTTTCCAATACACAATACTGAATCTGCAATCTTCAAATCTCTATCCACAAACATCAATACTCATCATTCAACCATCAACACTCAGTCCGCAATCCTCAATCTTCAATACTCAATCCTCAATCCTCAATCCTCGATCCACAATCTTCAATCCTCAATACTCAATCTTCAATCCTCGATCCTCAATCCTCAATCCTCAATCCTCAATCCTCAATCCTCAATCCTACAATCCTCAACCTGCAATCCTCAATACTCAGTCTTCAATCCTACAATCCTCAACCTTCAATCCTCAATACTCAGTCTTCAATCCTCAATCCTCAATCCTCAATCCTCAATCGTCAATCCTCAATCCTCAATCCTCAAGCCTCAATCCTCAACCCTCAATCCTCAATCCTCAGTCCTCAAACCTCAAACCTGAATCCCCAACCCTGAATCCTCAATCTTCAGACCTCAGTCCTCAACAATCAGTTGTCAATTCACAATCCTCAATAGAAGATCATCAATTCACAGTTTTCAATACTCAATACTCAAACTGCAATCATCAAATCTCTATCCACAAACATCAATTCTCATCACTCAACACTCAACACTCAGTCCCCAATCCTCAATCTTCAATCCTCGATCCTCAAACCGCAATCCTCAATACTCAATCTTCAATCCTCAATTCCCAATCCTCAGTCTTCATTCCTCAATCCTCAATCCTCAATTCTCAATCCTCAATCCTACAATCCTCAACCTTCAATCCTCAATACTCAGTCTTCAATCCTACAATCCTCAACCTTCAATCCTCTATACTCAGTCTTCAATGCTCAATCCTCAATCCTCAATCCTCAATCCTCAATCCTCAATTCTCAATCCTCAATCCACAATCCTCAACCTTCAATCCTCAATACTCAGTCTTCAATCCACAATACTCAATCTTCAATCCTCAATCCTCAATCCTCAATCCTCAATCCTCAATCCTCAATCCTCAATCTTCAATCCTCAATACTCAGTCTTCAATCCTCAATTCTCAATCCTCAATCCTCAATCCTCAGACCTCAAACAGCAATACTCAACCCTCAGTCCTCGTTCTCAATACACAACCATCAATACTCAATCGTCAATCTTCAATCTTCAATATTCAATCTTCAGTCCTCAATCCTCAATCCTCGATCATCAATCCTAAATCCTCAATATTCAAACAGCAATACCCAATCCTCAGTCTTCAATCCGCAATCCTCAATCATCAATCCTCAATCCTCAATCCTCAATCCTCAATCCTCAGTCCTCAAACCTCAAACCTGAATCCCCAACCCTGAATCCTCAATCTTCAGACCTCAGTCCTCAACAATCAGTTGTCAATTCACAATCCTCAATAGAAGATCATCAATTCACAGTTTCCAATACACAATACTGAATCTGCAATCTTCAAATCTCTATCCACAAACATCAATACTCATCATTCAACCATCAACACTCAGTCCGCAATCCTCAATCTTCAATACTCAATCCTCAATCCTCAAACCTGATTCCTCAATCTTCAATCCTCAATACTCAATCTTCAATCCTCGATCCTCAATCCTCAATCCTGAATTCTCAATCCTCAAACCTCAATTCACAGACTTCAAACATCAATACTCAACCCTCAGTCCTCGACCTCAATCGACAACCCTCAATCCTCAATCCTCAATTTTCAATCATTAATAATCAATCTTCAATCCTCAATCCTCGATCCTCAATCGTCAACCCTCAATCCTCAATGTTCAGTCCTCAATACCGAATCCTCAAACTTCAATCCTCAATCCTCAATCTTCAATCCTCAATCTTAATCACCAATCCTCAATACTCAATCTTCAATCCTGAATCCTCAATCCTCAATCCTCAATCCTCAATCTTCAATTCTCAATACTCAATCTTCAATCCTCAATCCTCAATCCTCAATCCTCAGTCCTCAATCTTCAATCCTCAATACTCAATCTTCTGTAATCAATCCTCAATTCTCAATTCTCAAAACTCAATCCTCAATCGTCAATCCTCAATCCCCAATCCTCAATCTTCTATCCTCAATCCTCAATCCTCAATCCTCAATACTCAATCTTCAATCCACAATACTCAATCTTCAATCCTCAATCCTCAATCCTCAATCCTCAATCCTCAATCCTCAATCCTCAATCTTCAATCCTCAATACTCAGTCTTCAATCCTCAATTCTCAATCCTCAATCCTCAATCCTCAGACCTCAAACAGCAATACTCAACCCTCAGTCCTCGTTCTCAATACACAACCATCAATACTCAATCGTCAATCTTCAATCTTCAATATTCAATCTTCAGTCCTCAATCCTCAATCCTCGATCATCAATCCTAAATCCTCAATATTCAAACAGCAATACCCAATCCTCAGTCTTCAATCCGCAATCCTCAATCATCAATCCTCAATCCTCAATCCTCAATCCTCAATCCTCAGTCCTCAAACCTCAAACCTGAATCCCCAGCCCTGAATCCTCAATCTTCAGACCTCAGTCCTCAACAATCAGTTGTCAATTCACAATCCTCAATAGAAGATCATCAATTCACAGTTTCCAATACACAATACTGAATATGCAATCTTCAAATCTCTATCCACAAACATCAATACTCATCATTCAACCATCAACACTCAGTCCGCAATCCTCAATCTTCAATACTCAATCCTCAATCCTCAATCCTCGATCCACAATCTTCAATCCTCAATACTCAATCTTCAATCCTCGATCCTCAATCCTCAATCCTCAATCCTCAATCCTCAATCCTCAATCCTACAATCCTCAACCTGCAATCCTCAATACTCAGTCTTCAATCCTACAATCCTCAACCTTCAATCCTCAATACTCAGTCTTCAATCCTCAATCCTCAATCCTCAATCCTCAATCGTCAATCCTCAATCCTCAATCCTCAAGCCTCAATCCTCAACCCTCAATCCTCAATCCTCAGTCCTCAAACCTCAAACCTGAATCCCCAACCCTGAATCCTCAATCTTCAGACCTCAGTCCTCAACAATCAGTTGTCAATTCACAATCCTCAATAGAAGATCATCAATTCACAGTTTTCAATACTCAATACTCAAACTGCAATCATCAAATCTCTATCCACAAACATCAATTCTCATCACTCAACACTCAACACTCAGTCCCCAATCCTCAATCTTCAATCCTCGATCCTCAAACCGCAATCCTCAATACTCAATCTTCAATCCTCAATTCCCAATCCTCAGTCTTCATTCCTCAATCCTCAATCCTCAATTCTCAATCCTCAATCCTACAATCCTCAACCTTCAATCCTCAATACTCAGTCTTCAATCCTACAATCCTCAACCTTCAATCCTCTATACTCAGTCTTCAATGCTCAATCCTCAATCCTCAATCCTCAATCCTCAATCCTCAATTCTCAATCCTCAATCCACAATCCTCAACCTTCAATCCTCAATACTCAGTCTTCAATGCTCAATCCTCAATCCTCAATCCTCAATACTCAATCCTCAACCGTCAATCTTCAATCCTCAATACTCAATCTTCAATCCTTAATCCTCAATCCTCAATCCTCAATCCTCAATCCTCAATCGTCAATCTTCAATCCTCAATCCTCAACCCTCAATCGTCAGGCATCAATTCTCTATACTCAATCTTCAATCCTCTATCCTCAATCCTCATTCCTCAATGCTCATTCTTCAATCCTCAATACCTAATCCTCAATCTTCAATCCTCAATCCTCAATCCTCAACTCTCAATCCTCGATCCACAGTCCTCAGTCCTCAAACCTCAATCCTCAACCCTCAGCCCTCATCCTCAATCCTCAATCCTCAATCTTCAATCCTCAATCCTCAACCCTCAACCCTCAGTAATCAATCCTCAATCCTCAGTCCTCAAACCTCAATCCTGAATCCTGAATCCTGAATCCTCAATCTTCAGACATCAGACCTCAACTGTCAGACGTCAATCCACAATCCTCGATAGAATATCATCAATTCACAGTTTTCAATACTCAATACTCAATCTGCAATCTTCAGACCTCTATCCCCAAACATCAATTCTCATCACTCAACCCTCAACACTCAGTCCCCAATCCTCAATCTTCAATCCTCAATCCTCAATCCGCAATCCTCAATCCTCAATGTTCAATCCACAATACTCAATCTTCAATCCTCAATCCTCAATCCTCAATCCTCAATCCTCAATCCTCAATCGTCAATCTTCAATCCTCAATACTCAATCTTCTGTAATCAATCCTCAATTCTCAATCCTCAATACTCAATCCTCAATCCTCAATCCTCAATCCTCAATCCTCAATCGTCAATCATCAAACCTCAATCTTCAATCCTCAGTCCCAAATCCTCAATCTTCATAACTCAATCCTCAATCCTCATTCTTCAATACTCAATACCCAATCCTCAATATTCAATCCTCAATCCTCAATCCTCAATTCTCAATCCTCAATCCTCAATCCTCAAACCTCAATCCTCAATCCTCAAACCTGATTCCTCAATCTTCAATCCTCAATACCGAATCCTCAATCTTCAATCCTCAATCCTGAATTCTCAATCCTCAAACCTCAATTCACAGACTTCAAACATGAATACTCAACCCTCAGTCCTCGACCTCTATCGACAACCCTCATTCCTCAATCCTCAATTTTCAATCATTAATAATCAATCTTCAATCCTCAATCCTCGGTCCTCAATCCTCAACCCTCAATCCTCAATGTTCAGTCCTCAATACCGAATCCTCAAACTTCAATCCTCAATCCTCAATCTTCAATCCTCAATCTTAATCACCAATCCTCAATACTCAATCTTCAATCCTGAATCCTCTATCCTCAATCCTCAATCCTCAATCTTCAATTCTCAATACTCAATCTTCAATCCTCAATCCTCAATCCTCAATCCTCAGTCCTCAATCTTCAATCCTCAATACTCAATCTTCTGTAATCAATACTCAATTCTCAATTCTCAAAACTCAATCCTCAATCGTCAATCCTCAATCCCCAATCCTCAATCTTCTATCCTCAATCCTCAATCCTCAATCCTCAATACTCAATCTTCAATCCACAATACTCAATCTTCAATCCTCAATCCTCAATCCTCAATCCTCAATCCTCAATCCTCAATCCTCAATCTTCAATCCTCAATACTCAGTCTTCAATCCTCAATTCTCAATCCTCAATCCTCAATCCTCAGACCTCAAACAGCAATACTCAACCCTCAGTCCTCGTTCTCAATACACAACCATCAATACTCAATCGTCAATCTTCAATCTTCAATATTCAATCTTCAGTCCTCAATCCTCAATCCTCGATCATCAATCCTAAATCCTCAATATTCAAACAGCAATACCCAATCCTCAGTCTTCAATCCGCAATCCTCAATCATCAATCCTCAATCCTCAATCCTCAATCCTCAATCCTCAGTCCTCAAACCTCAAACCTGAATCCCCAACCCTGAATCCTCAATCTTCAGACCTCAGTCCTCAACAATCAGTTGTCAATTCACAATCCTCAATAGAAGATCATCAATTCACAGTTTCCAATACACAATACTGAATCTGCAATCTTCAAATCTCTATCCACAAACATCAATACTCATCATTCAACCATCAACACTCAGTCCGCAATCCTCAATCTTCAATACTCAATCCTCAATCCTCAATCCTCGATCCACAATCTTCAATCCTCAATACTCAATCTTCAATCCTCGATCCTCAATCCTCAATCCTCAATCCTCAATCCTCAATCCTCAATCCTCAATCCTACAATCCTCAACCTGCAATCCTCAATACTCAGTCTTCAATCCTACAATCCTCAACCTTCAATCCTCAATACTCAGTCTTCAATCCTCAATCCTCAATCCTCAATCCTCAATCGTCAATCCTCAATCCTCAATCCTCAAGCCTCAATCCTCAACCCTCAATCCTCAATCCTCAGTCCTCAAACCTCAAACCTGAATCCCCAACCCTGAATCCTCAATCTTCAGACCTCAGTCCTCAACAATCAGTTGTCAATTCACAATCCTCAATAGAAGATCATCAATTCACAGTTTTCAATACTCAATACTCAAACTGCAATCATCAAATCTCTATCCACAAACATCAATTCTCATCACTCAACACTCAACACTCAGTCCCCAATCCTCAATCTTCAATCCTCAATCCTCAAACCGCAATCCTCAATACTCAATCTTCAATCCTCAATTCCCAATCCTCAGTCTTCATTCCTCGATCCTCAATCCTCAATTCTCAATCCTCAATCCTACAATCCTCAACCTTCAATCCTCAATACTCAGTCTTCAATCCTACAATCCTCAACCTTCAATCCTCAATACTCAGTCTTCAATGCTCAATCCTCAATCCTCAATCCTCAATCCTCAATCCTCAATTCTCAATCCTCAATCCACAATCCTCAACCTTCAATCCTCAATACTCAGTCTTCAATGCTCAATCCTCAATCCTCAATCCTCAATACTCAATCCTCAACCGTCAATCTTCAATCCTCAATACTCAATCTTCAATCCTTAATCCTCAATCCTCAATCCTCAATCCTCAATCCTCAATCGTCAATCTTCAATCCTCAATCCTCAACCCTCAATCGTCAGGCATCAATTCTCTATACTCAATCTTCAATCCTCTATCCTCAATCCTCATTCCTCAATGCTCATCCTTCAATCCTCAATACCTAATCCTCAATCTTCAATCCTCAATCCTCAATCCTCAACTCTCAATCCTCAATCCACAGTCCTCAGTCCTTTTCCTCAATCCTCAACCCTCAGCCCTCATCCTCAATCCTCAATCCTCAATCTTCAATCCTCAATCCTCAACCCTCAACCCTCAGTAATCAATCCTCAATCCTCAGTCCTCAAACCTCAATCCTGAATCCTGAATCCTGAATACTCAATCTTCAGACATCAGACCTCAACTGTCAGACGTCAATCCACAATCCTCGATAGAATATCATCAATTCACAGTTTTCAATACTCAATACTCAATCTGCAATCTTCAGACCTCTATCCCCAAACATCAATTCTCATCACTCAACCCTCAACACTCAGTCCCCAATCCTCAATCTTCAATCCTCAATCCTCAATCCGCAATCCTCAATCCTCAATGTTCAATCCACAATACTCAATCTTCAATCCTCAATCCTCAATCCTCAATCCTCAATCCTCAATCCTCAATCGTCAATCTTCAATCCTCAATACTCAATCTTCTGTAATCAATCCTCAATTCTCAATCCTCAATACTCAATCCTCAATCCTCAATCCTCAATCCTCAATCCTCAATCCTCAATCATCAAACCTCAATCTTCAATCCTCAGTCCCAAATCCTCAATCTTCATAACTCAATCCTCAATCCTCATTCTTCAATACTCAATACCCAATCCTCAATATTCAATCCTCAATCCTCAATCCTCAATTCTCAATCCTCAATCCTCAGTCCTCAATCTTCAATCCTCAATACTCAGTCTTCTGTAATCGATCCTCAATTCTCAATCCTCAATACTCAATCCTCAATCGTCAATCCTCAATCGCCAATCCGCAATCTTCAATCCTCAGTCCCGAATCCTCAATCTTCATTACTCAATCCTCAATCCTCATTCTTCAATACTCAATACCCAATCCTCAATCTTCAATCCTCAATCCTCAATCCTCAATTCTCAATCCTCAATCCTCAGTCCTCAATCTTCAATCCTCAATACTCAATCTTCTGTAATCAATCCCCAATTCTCAATCCTCATTACTCAATCCTCAATCGTCAATCCTCAATCCCCAATCCTCAATCTTCAATCCTCAATCCTCAATCCTCAATCCTCTATCCTCAATCCTCAATCCTCAATCTTCAATCCTCAATACTCAGTCTTCAAACCTCAATCCTCAATCCTCAATCCTCAATCCTCATTCGTCAATAATCAATACCCAATCCTCAATCTTCAATCCTCAATCCTCAATCCTCAATTCTCAATCCTCAATCCTCAATCCTCAGACCTCAAACAGCAATACTCAACCCTCCGTCCTCGTCCTCAATACACAACCATCAATACTCAATCGTCAATCTTCAATCTTCAATATTCAATCTTCAGTTCTCAATCCTCAATCCTCGATCCTCAATCCTAGATCCTCAATATTCAGACAGCAATACCCAATCCTCAATCTTCAATCCGCAATCCTCAATCATCAATCCTCAATCCTCAATCCTCAATCCTCAATCCTCAGACCTCAAACCTCAGACCTGAATCCCCAATCCTGAATCCTCAATCTTCAGACCTCAGTCCTCAACAATCAGTTGTCAATTCACAATCCTCAATAGAAGATCATCAATTCACAGTTTTCAATACACAATACTCAATCCTCAATCCTCAATCCTCAATCCTCAATCCAAAATCTTCAATCCTCAATACTCAATCTGCAATCCTCAATCCTCAGTCCTCACTCCTCAATACTCATTCTTCAATCCTCAATACCGAATCCTCAATCTTCAATCCTCAATCCTCAATCCTCAATTCTCAATCCTCAAACCTCAATCCTCAGACTTCAAACATAATACTGAATCCTCAGTCCTCGTCCTCAATCGACAACCCTCAATCCTCAATCCTCAATCTTCAATAATTAATAAACAATCTTCAATCCTCAATTCTCGATCCTCAATCCTCAACCCTCAATCCTCAATGTTCAGTCCTCAATACCGAATCCTCAATCTTCAATCCTCAATCCTCAATCTTCAATCCTCAATCTTAATCTCCAAACCTCAATACTCAAACTTCAATCCTCAATCCTCAATCCTCAATCCTCAATCCTCAATCTTCAATCCTCAATACTCAATCTTCAATCCTCAATCCTCAATCCTCAATCCTCAATCCTCAATCCCCAATCTTCAATCCTCAATACTCAATCTGCAATCCTCAATCCTCAGTCCTCACTCCTCAATACTCATTCTTCAATCCTCAATACCGAATCCTCAATCTTCAATCCTAAATCCTCAATCCTCAATTCTCAATCATCAAACCTCAATCCTCAGACTTCAAACATCAATGCTCAACCCTCAGTCCTCGTCCTCAATCGACAACCCTCAATCCTCAATCCTCAAACTTCAATCATTAATATTCAATCTTCAATCCTCAATCCTCAATCCTCAATCCTCAACCCTCAATCCTCAATTCTCAATCCTCAATACCCAATCCTCAATCTTCAATCCTCAATCCTCAATCCTCAAGCCTCAATCCTCAATCCTCAATCCTCAATCCTCAGTCCTCAATCCTCAATCCTCAATCATCAAACCTCAATCTTCAATCCTCAGTCCCAAATCCTCAACCTTCATTACTCAATCCTCAATCCTCATTCTTCAATACTCAATACCCAATCCTCAATCTTCAATCCTCAATCCTCAATCCTCAATTCTCAATCCTCAATCCTCAGTCCTCAATCTTCAATCCTCAATACTCAATCTTCTGTAATCAATCCTCAATTCTCAATCCTCAATACTCAATCCTCAATCGTCAATCCTCAATCGCCAATCCGCAATCTTCAACCCTCAGTCCCGAATCCTCAAACTTCATTACTCAATCCTCAATCCTCATTCTTCAATACTCAATACCCAATCCTCAATCTTCAATCCTCAATCCTCAATCCTCAATTCTCAATCCTCAATCCTCAGTCCTCAATCTTCAATCCTCAATACTCAATCTTCTGTTATCAATCCTCAATTCTCAATCCTCAATACTCAATCCTCAATCGTCAATCTTCAATCCTCAATACTCAGTCTTCAAACCTCAATCCTCAATCCTCAATCCTCAATCCTCATTCGTCAATAATCAATACCCAATCCTCAATCTTCAATCCTCAATCCTCAATCCTCAATTCTCAATACTCAATCCTCAATCCTCAGACCTCAAACAGCAATACTCAACCCTCAGTCCTCGTCCTCAATACACAACCATCAATACTCAATCGTCAATATTCAATCTTCAATATTCAATCTTCAGTTCTCAATCCTCAATCCTCGATCCTCAATCCTAAATCCTCAATATTCAAACAGCAATACCCAATCCTCAATCTTCAATCCTCAATCCTCAATCCTCAAGCCTCAATCCTCAATCCTCAATCCTCAATCCTCAGTCCTCAAACCTCAAACCTGAATCCCCAACCCTGAATCCTCAATCTTCAGACCTCAGTCCTCAACAATCAGTTGTCAATTCACAATCCTCAATAGAAGATCATCAATTCACAGTTTTCAATACTAAATACTCAAACTGCAATCATCAAATCTCTATCCACAAACATCAATTCTCATCACTCAACACTCAACACTCAGTCCCCAATCCTCAATCTTCAATCCTCAATCCTCAAACCGCAATCATCAATACTCAATCTTCAATCCTCAATTCCCAATCCTCAGTCTTCATTCCTCAATCCTCAATCCTCAATTCTCAATCCTCAATCCTACAATCCTCAACCTTCAATCCTCAATACTCAGTCTTCAATCCTACAATCCTCAACCTTCAATCCTCAATACTCAGTCTTCAATGCTCAATCCTCAATCCTCAATCCTCAATCCTCAATCCTCAATTCTCAATCCTCAATCCACAATCCTCAACCATCAATCCTCAATACTCAGTCTTCAATGCTCAATCCTCAATCCTCAATCCTCAGACCTCAAACAGCAATACTCAACCCTCAGTCCTCGTCCTCAATACACAACCATCAATACTCAATCGTCAATCTTCAATCTTCAATATTCAATCTTCAGTTCTCAATCCTCAATCCTCGATCCTCAATCCTAAATCCTCAATATTCAAACAGCAATACCCAACCCTCAATCTTCAATCCGCAATCCTCAATCATCAATCCTCAATCCTCAATCCTCAATCCTCAATCCTCAGACCTCAAACCTCAGACCTGAATCCCCAATCCTGAATCCTCAATCTTCAGACCTCAGTCCTCAACAATCAGTTGTCAATTCACAATCCTCAATAGAAGATCATCAATTCACAGTTTTCAATACACAATACTCAATCTGCAATCTTCAAATCTCTATCCACAAACATCAATTCTCATCATTCAACCCTCAACACTCAGTCCCCAATCCTCAATCTTCAATCCTCAATCCTCAAACCGCAATCCTCAATACTCAACCTTCAATCCTCAATACTCAATCATCAATCCTCAATCTTCAATCCTCAATCCTCAATCCTCAATCCTCAATCCTCAATCATCAATCTTCAATCCTCAATACTCAATCTTCAATCCGCAATCCTCAATCCTCAATCCTCAATCCTCAATCCTCAATCCAAAATCTTCAATCCTCAATACTCAATCTGCAATCCTCAATCCTCAGTCCTCACTCCTCAATACTCATTCTTGAATCCTCAATACCGAATCCTCAATCTTCAATCCTCAATCCTCAATCCTCAATTCTCAATCCTCAAACCTCAATCCTCAGACTTCAAACATAATACTGAATCCTCAGTCCTCGTCCTCAATCGACAACCCTCAATCCTCAATCCTCAATCTTCAATAATTAATAAACAATCTTCAATCCTCAATCCTCGATCCTCAATCCTCAACACTCAATCCTCAATGTTCAGTCCTCAATACCGAATCCTCAATCTTCAATCCTCAATCCTCAATCTTCAATCCTCAATCTTCAATCCTCAATACTCAATCTTCAAACCTCAATCCTCAATCCTCAATCCTCAATCCTCAATCCCCAATCTTCAATCCTCAATACTCAATCTGCAATCCTCAATCCTCAGACCTCACTCCTCAATCCTCATTCTTCAATCCTCAATACCGAATCCTCAATCTTCAATCCTAAATCCTCAATCCTCAACTCTCAATCCTCAATCCTCAATCCTCAGACTTCAAACATCAATACTCAACCCTCAGTCCTCGTCCTCAATCGACAACCCTCAATCCTCAATCCTCAATCTTCAATCATTAATATTCAATCTTCAATCCTCAATCCTCAATCCTCAATCCTCAACCCTCAATCCTCAATGTTCAATCCTCAATACCCAATCCTCAATCTTCAATCCTCAATCCTCAATCCTCAATCCTCAATCCTCAATCCTCAATCCTCAATCCTCAGTCCTCAAACCTCAGTCCTGAATCCTCAATCCTTAATCCTCAATCTTCAGCCCTCAGTCCTCAACAATCAGTTGTGAATCCTCAATCCTCAATTGAATATCCTCAATTCACAGGTTTCAATACTCAATACTCAACCTGCAATCTTCAAATCTCTATCCACAAACATCAATTCTCATCACTCAACACTCAACACTCAGTCCCCAATCCTCAATCTTCAAACCTCAATCCTCAATCCTCAATCCTCAACCGTCAGTCCTCGTCCTCAATCCTCAACACTCAATCCTCAATCCTCCCATCTTCAATCACCAATACTCAATCGTCAATCCTCAATCGTCAATCCTCAATGCTCAATCCTCAATCCTCAATATTCAACACTCAACACTCAACCATCAATCCTCAATACTCAATCCTCAATCCTCAATCCTCAATACTCAACCATCAATCCTCAATCCTCAAAAGTCAATAGAATATCCTTAATTATCAGGATTCTATACTCATACCTCAACCCTCAACCCACAGCCCTCATTCTCAATCCTCAATCCACAATCCTCAAACCTAAATACTCAACCGTCAGTCCTCGTCCTCAATCCTCAACACTCAATCCTCAATCCTCCCGTCTTCAATCATCAATACTCAACACTCAATCCTCAACCATCAATCCTCAATACTCAATCATCAATCCTCAATTCTCAACACTCAATATAATATCCTGACTTCTCATGGTTCAATACTCAATCCACAATATTCAGTAATCAAATATCAATCCTCAAACATCAATACTCAACACTCAATCCTCAACACTCAGTCCCCTCTCCTCAATCCTCCACCCTCAGTCCTCAAACCTCAAACCTGTATCCTCAATCGTGAATCCTCAATCTTCAGTCCTCAGTCCTCAACAATCAGTCGTCAATTCTCAATCCTCAATAGAATATCATCAATTCACAGTTTTCAATACTCAATACTCAATCTGCAATCTTCAAATCTCTATCCACAAACATCAATTCTCATCATTCAACCCTCATCACTCAGTCCCCAATCCTCAATCTTCAATCCTCAATCCTCAATCCTCAATCCTCGATCGTCAATCTTCAATCCTCAATACTCAATCTTCAATCCTCCATCCTCATTCCTCAATCCTCAATCCACAATCCTCAATCGCCAGGCTTGAATCCTCAATACTCAACCTTCATTCCTCAATCCTCAATCCTCATTCCTCAATCCTCATTCTTCAATCCTCAATACCCAATCCTCAATCTTCAATCCTCAATCCTCAATCCTCAACTCTCAATCCTCAATCCTCAATCCTCAGTCCTCAGTCCTCAAACCTCAATCCTCAACCCTCAGCCCTCATCCTCAATCCTCAGCCCTCAGCCCTCGTCCTCAATCCTCAATTCTCAATCTTCATTCTTCAATCCTCAATCCTCAGGCCTCAATCCTCAATCCTCAATCCTCAGTCCTCGAACCTCAATCCTGAATCGTCAATCCTGAATCATCAATCTTCAGACCTCAGACCTCAACAGTCAGACGTCAATCCTCTATCCTCAATAGAATATCATCAATTCACAGTTTTCAATACTCAATACTCAATCTGCAATCTTCAAATCTCTATCCACAAACATCAGTTCTCATCACTGAACCCTCAACACTCAGTCCCCAATCCTCAATCTTCAATCCTCAATTCTCAATCCCCAATCCTCAATCCTCAATCTTCAATCCTCAATACTCAATCTTCAATCCTCAATCCTCAATCCACAATCCTCAATCCTCACTCTTCAATCCACAATACCCAATCCTCATTCTTCAATCCTCAATACCCAATCCTCAATCCTCAATACTCAATCCTCAATCCTCAATTCTCAATCCTCAATCCTCAGTCCTCAGTCCTCTAACCTGAATCCTCAACCCTCAGCCCTCATCCTAAATCCTCAATCCTCAATCCTCAATCCTCTATCTTCAATCCTCAATACTCAATCTTCAATCCTCAATCCTCAGTCCTCAGACCTCAATTCTGAATCCTCAATCCTGAATCCTCATTCTTCAGCCCTCAGTCCTCAACAACCAGTTGTCAATTCACAATCCTCAATAGAAGATCATCAATTCACAGTTTTCAATACACAATACTCAATCTGCAATCTTCAAATCTCTATCCACAAACATCAATTATCATCATTCAACCCTCAACACTCAGTCCGCAATCCTCAATCTTCAATACTCAATCCTCAATTCTCAATCTTCAATCCTCAATCCTCAATCCTCAATCCTCAATCCTCAATCCTCAATCGTCAATCTTCAATCCTCAATCCTCAACCCTCAATCGTCAGGCATGAATCCTCAATACTCAATCTTCAGTCCTCTATCCTCAATCCTCATTCCTCAATGCTCATTCTTCAATCCTCAATACCTAATCCTCAATCTTCAATCCTCAATCCTCAATTCTCAACTCTCAATCCTCAATCCTCAGTCCTCAGTCCTCAAACCTCAATCCTCAACCCTCAGCCCTCATCCTCAATCCTCAATCCTCAATCTTCAATCCTCAATCCTCAACCCTCAACCCTCAGTAATCAATACTCAATCCTCAGTCCTCAAACCTCAATCCTGAATCCTGAATCCTGAATCCTCAATCTTCAGACATCAGACCTCAACTGTCAGACGTCAATCCACAATCCTCGATAGAATATCATCAATTCACAGCTTTCAATACTCAATACTCAATCTGCAATCTTCAGACCTCTATCCCCAAACATCAATCCTCATCAATCAACCCTCAACACTCAGTCCCCAATCCTCAATCTTCAATCCTCAATCCTCAATCCGCAATCCTCAATCCTCAATGTTCAATCCACAATACTCAATCTTCAATCCTCAATCCTCAATCCTCAATCCTCAATCCTCAATCCTCAATCCTCAGTCCTCAATCTTCAATCCTCAATACTCAGTCTTCAAACCTCAATCCTCAATCCTCAATCCTCAATCCTCAATCCTCATTCGTCAATAATCAATACCCAATCCTCAATCTTCAATCCTCAATCCTCAATCCTCAATTCTCAATCCTCAATCCTCAGTCCTCAATCTTCAATCCTCAATACTCAATCTTCTGTAATCAATCCTCAATTCTCAATCCTCAATACTCAATCCTCAATCGTCAATCCTCAATCGCCAATCCGCAATCTTCAATCCTCAGTCCCGAATCCTCAATCTTCATTACTCAATCCTCAATCCTCATTCTTCAATACTCAATACCCAATCCTCAATCTTCAATCCTCAATCCTCAATCCTCAATTCTCAATCCTCAATCCTCAGTCCTCAATCTTCAATCCTCAATACTCAATCTTCTGTAATCAATCCCCAATACTCAATCCTCATTACTCAATCCTCAATCGTCAATCCTCAATCCCCAATCCTCAATCTTCAATCCTCAATCCTCAATCCTCAATCCTCTATCCTCAATCCTCAATCCTCAATCTTCAATCCTCAATACTCAGTCTTCAAACCTCAATCCTCAATCCTCAATCCTCAATCCTCAATCCTCATTCGTCAATAATCAATACCCAATCCTCAATCTTCAATCCTCAATCCTCAATCCTCAATTCTCAATCCTCAATCCTCAATCCTCAGACCTCAAACAGCAATACTCAACCCTCAGTCCTCGTCCTCAATACACAACCATCAATACTCAATCGTCAATCTTCAATCTTCAATATTCAATCTTCAGTTCTCAATCCTCAATCCTCGATCCTCAATCCTAGATCCTCAATATTCAAACAGCAATACCCAATCCTCAATCTTCAATCCGCGATCCTCAATCATCAATCCTCAATCCTCAATCCTCAATCCTCAATCCTCAGACCTCAAACCTCAGACCTGAATCCCCAATCCTGAATCCTCAATCTTCAGACCTCAGTCCTCAACGATCAGTTGTCCATTCACAATCCTCAATAGAAGATCATCAATTCACAGTTTTCAATACACAATACTCAATCCTCAATCCTCAATCCTCAATCCTCAATCCAAAATCTTCAATCCTCAATACTCAATCTGCAATCCTCAATCCTCAGTCCTCACTCCTCAATACTCATTCTTCAATCCTCAATACCGAATCCTCAATCTTCAATCCTCAATCCTCAATCCTCAATTCTCAATCCTCAAACCTCAATTCACAGACTTCAAACATCAATACTCAACCCTCAGTCCTCGACCTCAATCGACAACCCTCAATCCTCAATCCTCAATTTTCAATCATTAATAATCAATCTTCAATCCTCAATCCTCGATCCTCAATCCTCAACCCTCAATCCTCAATGTTCAGTCCTCAATACCGAATCCTCAAACTTCAATCCTCAATCCTCAATCTTCAATCCTCAATCTTAATCACCAATCCTCAATACTCAATCTTCTATCCTCAATCCTCAATCCTCAATCCTCAATCCTCAATCTTCAATTCTCAATACTCAATCTTCAATCCTCAATCCTCAATCCTCAATCCTCAGTCCTCAATCTTCAATCCTCAATACTCAATCTTCTGTAATCAATCCTCAATTCTCAATTCTCAAAACTCAATCCTCAATCGTCAATCCTCAATCTTCTATCCTCAATCCTCAATCCTCAATCCTCAATACTCAATCTTCAATCCACAATACTCAATCTTCAATCCTCAATCCTCAATCCTCAATCCTCAATCCTCAATCCTCAATCCTCAATCTTCAATCCTCAATACTCAGTCTTCAATCCTCAATCCTCAATCCTCAATCCTCAATCCTCATTCGTCAATAATCAATACCCAATCCTCAATCTTCAATCCTCAATCCTCAATCCTCAATTCTCAATCCTCAATCCTCAATCCTCAGACCTCAAACAGCAATACTGAACCCTCAGTCCTCGTTCTCAATACACAACCATCAATACTCAATCGTCAATCTTCAATCTTCAATATTCAATCTTCAGTCCTCAATCCTCAATCCTCGATCATCAATCCTAAATCCTCAATATTCAAACAGCAATACCCAATCCTCAGTCTTCAATCCGCAATCCTCAATCATCAATCCTCAATCCTCAATCCTCAATCCTCAATCCTCAGTCCTCAAACCTCAAACCTGAATCCCCAACCCTGAATCCTCAATCTTCAGACCTCAGTCCTCAACAATCAGTTGTCAATTCACAATCCTCAATAGAAGATCATAAATTCACAGTTTCCAATACACAATACTGAATCTGCAATCTTCAAATCTCTATCCACAAACATCAATACTCATCATTCAACCCTCAACACTCAGTCCGCAATCCTCAATCTTCAATACTCAATCCTCAATCCTCAAACCTGATTACTCAATCTTCAATCCTCAATACTCAATCTTCAATCCTCGATCCTCAATCCTCAATCCTGAATTCTCAATCCTCAAACCTCAATTCACAGACTTCAAACATCAATACTCAACCCTCAGTCCTCGACCTCAATCGACAACCCTCAATCCTCAATCCTCAATTTTCAATCATTAATAATCAATCTTCAATCCTCAATCCTCGATCCTCAATCCTCAACCCTCAATCCTCAATGTTCAGTCCTCAAGACCGAATCCTCAAACTTCAATCCTCAATCCTCAATCTTCAATCCTCAATCTTAATCACCAATCCTCAATACTCAATCTTCAATCCTGAATCCTCAATCCTCAATCCTCAATCCTCAATCTTCAATTCTCAATACTCAATCTTCAATCCTCAATCCTCAATCCTCAATCCTCAGTCCTCAATCTTCAATCCTCAATACTCAATCTTCTGTAATCAATACTCAATTCTCAATTCTCAAAACTCAATCCTCAATCGTCAATCCTCAATCCCCAATCCTCAATCTTCTATCCTCAATCCTCAATCCTCAATCCTCAATACTCAATCTTCAATCCACAATACTCAATCTTCAATCCTCAATCCTCAATCCTCAATCCTCAATCCTCAATCCTCAATCCTCAATCTTCAATCCTCAATACTCAGTCTTCAATCCTCAATTCTCAATCCTCAATCCTCAATCCTCAGACCTCAAACAGCAATACTCAACCCTCAGTCCTCGTTCTCAATACACAACCATCAATACTCAATCGTCAATCTTCAATCTTCAATATTCAATCTTCAGTCCTCAATCCTCAATCCTCGATCATCAATCCTAAATCCTCAATATTCAAACAGCAATACCCAATCCTCAGTCTTCAATCCGCAATCCTCAATCATCAATCCTCAATCCTCAATCCTCAATCCTCAATCCTCAGTCCTCAATCCTCAAACCTGAATCCCCAACCCTGAATCCTCAATCTTCAGACCTCAGTCCTCAACAATCAGTTGTCAATTCACAATCCTCAATAGAAGATCATCAATTCACAGTTTCCAATACACAATACTGAATCTGCAATCTTCAAATCTCTATCCACAAACATCAATACTCATCATTCAACCATCAACACTCAGTCCGCAATCCTCAATCTTCAATACTCAATCCTCAATCCTCAAACCTGATTCCTCAATCTTCAATCCTCAATACTCAATCTTCAATCCTCGATCCTCAATCCTCAATCCTGAATTCTCAATCCTCAAACCTCAATTCACAGACTTCAAACATCAATACTCAACCCTCAGTCCTCGACCTCAATCGACAACCCTCAATCCTCAATCCTCAATTTTCAATCATTAATAATCAATCTTCAATCCTCAATCCTCGATCCTCAATCCTCAACCCTCAATCCTCAATGTTCAGTCCTCAATACCGAATCCTCAAACTTCAATCCTCAATCCTCAATCTTCAATCCTCAATCTTAATCACCAATCCTCAATACTCAATCTTCAATCCTGAATCCTCAATCCTCAATCCTCAATCCTCAATCTTCAATTCTCAATACTCAATCTTCAATCCTCAATCCTCAATCCTCAATCCTCAGTCCTCAATCTTCAATCCTCAATACTCAATCTTCTGTAATCAATCCTCAATTCTCAATTCTCAAAACTCAATCCTCAATCGTCAATCCTCAATCCCCAATCCTCAATCTTCTATCCTCAATCCTCAATCCTCAATCCTCAATACTCAATCTTCAATCCACAATACTCAATCTTCAATCCTCAATCCTCAATCCTCAATCCTCAATCCTCAATCCTCAATCCTCAATCTTCAATCCTCAATACTCAGTCTTCAATCCTCAATTCTCAATCCTCAATCCTCAATCCTCAGACCTCAAACAGCAATACTCAACCCTCAGTCCTCGTTCTCAATACACAACCATCAATACTCAATCGTCAATCTTCAATCTTCAATATTCAATCTTCAGTCCTCAATCCTCAATCCTCGATCATCAATCCTAAATCCTCAATATTCAAACAGCAATACCCAATCCTCAGTCTTCAATCCGCAATCCTCAATCATCAATCCTCAATCCTCAATCCTCAATCCTCAATCCTCAGTCCTCAAACCTCAAACCTGAATCCCCAGCCCTGAATCCTCAATCTTCAGACCTCAGTCCTCAACAATCAGTTGTCAATTCACAATCCTCAATAGAAGATCATCAATTCACAGTTTCCAATACACAATACTGAATCTGCAATCTTCAAATCTCTATCCACAAACATCAATACTCATCATTCAACCATCAACACTCAGTCCGCAATCCTCAATCTTCAATACTCAATCCTCAATCCTCAATCCTCGATCCACAATCTTCAATCCTCAATACTCAATCTTCAATCCTCGATCCTCAATCCTCAATCCTCAATCCTCAATCCTCAATCCTCAATCCTACAATCCTCAACCTGCAATCCTCAATACTCAGTCTTCAATCCTACAATCCTCAACCTTCAATCCTCAATACTCAGTCTTCAATCCTCAATCCTCAATCCTCAATCCTCAATCGTCAATCCTCAATCCTCAATCCTCAAGCCTCAATCCTCAACCCTCAATCCTCAATCCTCAGTCCTCAAACCTCAAACCTGAATCCCCAACCCTGAATCCTCAATCTTCAGACCTCAGTCCTCAACAATCAGTTGTCAATTCACAATCCTCAATAGAAGATCATCAATTCACAGTTTTCAATACTCAATACTCAAACTGCAATCATCAAATCTCTATCCACAAACATCAATTCTCATCACTCAACACTCAACACTCAGTCCCCAATCCTCAATCTTCAATCCTCGATCCTCAAACCGCAATCCTCAATACTCAATCTTCAATCCTCAATTCCCAATCCTCAGTCTTCATTCCTCAATCCTCAATCCTCAATTCTCAATCCTCAATCCTACAATCCTCAACCTTCAATCCTCAATACTCAGTCTTCAATCCTACAATCCTCAACCTTCAATCCTCTATACTCAGTCTTCAATGCTCAATCCTCAATCCTCAATCCTCAATCCTCAATCCTCAATTCTCAATCCTCAATCCACAATCCTCAACCTTCAATCCTCAATACTCAGTCTTCAATGCTCAATCCTCAATCCTCAATCCTCAATACTCAATCCTCAACCGTCAATCTTCAATCCTCAATACTCAATCTTCAATCCTTAATCCTCAATCCTCAATCCTCAATCCTCAATCCTCAATCGTCAATCTTCAATCCTCAATCCTCAACCCTCAATCATCAGGCATCAATTCTCTATACTCAATCTTCAATCCTCTATCCTCAATCCTCATTCCTCAATGCTCATTCTTCAATCCTCAATACCTAATCCTCAATCTTCAATCCTCAATCCTCAATCCTCAACTCTCAATCCTCGATCCACAGTCCTCAGTCCTCAAACCTCAATCCTCAACCCTCAGCCCTCATCCTCAATCCTCAATCCTCAATCTTCAATCCTCAATCCTCAACCCTCAACCCTCAGTAATCAATCCTCAATCCTCAGTCCTCAAACCTCAATCCTGAATCCTGAATCCTGAATCCTCAATCTTCAGACATCAGACCTCAACTGTCAGACGTCAATCCACAATCCTCGATAGAATATCATCAATTCACAGTTTTCAATACTCAATACTCAATCTGCAATCTTCAGACCTCTATCCCCAAACATCAATTCTCATCACTCAACCCTCAACACTCAGTCCCCAATCCTCAATCTTCAATCCTCAATCCTCAATCCGCAATCCTCAATCCTCAATGTTCAATCCACAATACTCAATCTTCAATCCTCAATCCTCAATCCTCAATCCTCAATCCTCAATCCTCAATCGTCAATCTTCAATCCTCAATACTCAATCTTCTGTAATCAATCCTCAATTCTCAATCCTCAATACTCAATCCTCAATCCTCAATCCTCAATCCTCAATCCTCAATCGTCAATCATCAAACCTCAATCTTCAATCCTCAGTCCCAAATCCTCAATCTTCATAACTCAATCCTCAATCCTCATTCTTCAATACTCAATACCCAATCCTCAATATTCAATCCTCAATCCTCAATCCTCAATTCTCAATCCTCAATCCTCAATCCTCAAACCTCAATCCTCAATCCTCAAACCTGATTCCTCAATCTTCAATCCTCAATACCGAATCCTCAATCTTCAATCCTCAATCCTGAATTCTCAATCCTCAAACCTCAATTCACAGACTTCAAACATGAATACTCAACCCTCAGTCCTCGACCTCTATCGACAACCCTCATTCCTCAATCCTCAATTTTCAATCATTAATAATCAATCTTCAATCCTCAATCCTCGATCCTCAATCCTCAACCCTCAATCCTCAATGTTCAGTCCTCAATACCGAATCCTCAAACTTCAATCCTCAATCCTCAATCTTCAATCCTCAATCTTAATCACCAATCCTCAATACTCAATCTTCAATCCTGAATCCTCTATCCTCAATCCTCAATCCTCAATCTTCAATTCTCAATACTCAATCTTCAATCCTCAATCCTCAATCCTCAATCCTCAGTCCTCAATCTTCAATCCTCAATACTCAATCTTCTGTAATCAATACTCAATTCTCAATTCTCAAAACTCAATCCTCAATCGTCAATCCTCAATCCCCAATCCTCAATCTTCTATCCTCAATCCTCAATCCTCAATCCTCAATACTCAATCTTCAATCCACAATACTCAATCTTCAATCCTCAATCCTCAATCCTCAATCCTCAATCCTCAATCCTCAATCCTCAATCTTCAATCCTCAATACTCAGTCTTCAATCCTCAATTCTCAATCCTCAATCCTCAATCCTCAGACCTCAAACAGCAATACTCAACCCTCAGTCCTCGTTCTCAATACACAACCATCAATACTCAATCGTCAATCTTCAATCTTCAATATTCAATCTTCAGTCCTCAATCCTCAATCCTCGATCATCAATCCTAAATCCTCAATATTCAAACAGCAATACCCAATCCTCAGTCTTCAATCCGCAATCCTCAATCATCAATCCTCAATCCTCAATCCTCAATCCTCAATCCTCAGTCCTCAAACCTCAAACCTGAATCCCCAACCCTGAATCCTCAATCTTCAGACCTCAGTCCTCAACAATCAGTTGTCAATTCACAATCCTCAATAGAAGATCATCAATTCACAGTTTCCAATACACAATACTGAATCTGCAATCTTCAAATCTCTATCCACAAACATCAATACTCATCATTCAACCATCAACACTCAGTCCGCAATCCTCAATCTTCAATACTCAATCCTCAATCCTCAATCCTCGATCCACAATCTTCAATCCTCAATACTCAATCTTCAATCCTCGATCCTCAATCCTCAATCCTCAATCCTCAATCCTCAATCCTCAATCCTACAATCCTCAACCTGCAATCCTCAATACTCAGTCTTCAATCCTACAATCCTCAACCTTCAATCCTCAATACTCAGTCTTCAATCCTCAATCCTCAATCCTCAATCCTCAATCGTCAATCCTCAATCCTCAATCCTCAAGCCTCAATCCTCAACCCTCAATCCTCAATCCTCAGTCCTCAAACCTCAAACCTGAATCCCCAACCCTGAATCCTCAATCTTCAGACCTCAGTCCTCAACAATCAGTTGTCAATTCACAATCCTCAATAGAAGATCATCAATTCACAGTTTTCAATACTCAATACTCAAACTGCAATCATCAAATCTCTATCCACAAACATCAATTCTCATCACTCAACACTCAACACTCAGTCCCCAATCCTCAATCTTCAATCCTCAATCCTCAAACCGCAATCCTCAATACTCAATCTTCAATCCTCAATTCCCAATCCTCAGTCTTCATTCCTCGATCCTCAATCCTCAATTCTCAATCCTCAATCCTACAATCCTCAACCTTCAATCCTCAATACTCAGTCTTCAATCCTACAATCCTCAACCTTCAATCCTCAATACTCAGTCTTCAATGCTCAATCCTCAATCCTCAATCCTCAATCCTCAATCCTCAATTCTCAATCCTCAATCCACAATCCTCAACCTTCAATCCTCAATACTCAGTCTTCAATGCTCAATCCTCAATCCTCAATCCTCAATACTCAATCCTCAACCGTCAATCTTCAATCCTCAATACTCAATCTTCAATCCTTAATCCTCAATCCTCAATCCTCAATCCTCAATCCTCAATCGTCAATCTTCAATCCTCAATCCTCAACCCTCAATCGTCAGGCATCAATTCTCTATACTCAATCTTCAATCCTCTATCCTCAATCCTCATTCCTCAATGCTCATCCTTCAATCCTCAATACCTAATCCTCAATCTTCAATCCTCAATCCTCAATCCTCAACTCTCAATCCTCAATCCACAGTCCTCAGTCCTTTTCCTCAATCCTCAACCCTCAGCCCTCATCCTCAATCCTCAATCCTCAATCTTCAATCCTCAATCCTCAACCCTCAACCCTCAGTAATCAATCCTCAATCCTCAGTCCTCAAACCTCAATCCTGAATCCTGAATCCTGAATACTCAATCTTCAGACATCAGACCTCAACTGTCAGACGTCAATCCACAATCCTCGATAGAATATCATCAATTCACAGTTTTCAATACTCAATACTCAATCTGCAATCTTCAGACCTCTATCCCCAAACATCAATTCTCATCACTCAACCCTCAACACTCAGTCCCCAATCCTCAATCTTCAATCCTCAATCCTCAATCCGCAATCCTCAATCCTCAATGTTCAATCCACAATACTCAATCTTCAATCCTCAATCCTCAATCCTCAATCCTCAATCCTCAATCCTCAATCGTCAATCTTCAATCCTCAATACTCAATCTTCTGTAATCAATCCTCAATTCTCAATCCTCAATACTCAATCCTCAATCCTCAATCCTCAATCCTCAATCCTCAATCCTCAATCATCAAACCTCAATCTTCAATCCTCAGTCCCAAATCCTCAATCTTCATAACTCAATCCTCAATCCTCATTCTTCAATACTCAATACCCAATCCTCAATATTCAATCCTCAATCCTCAATCCTCAATTCTCAATCCTCAATCCTCAGTCCTCAATCTTCAATCCTCAATACTCAGTCTTCTGTAATCGATCCTCAATTCTCAATCCTCAATACTCAATCCTCAATCGTCAATCCTCAATCGCCAATCCGCAATCTTCAATCCTCAGTCCCGAATCCTCAATCTTCATTACTCAATCCTCAATCCTCATTCTTCAATACTCAATACCCAATCCTCAATCTTCAATCCTCAATCCTCAATCCTCAATTCTCAATCCTCAATCCTCAGTCCTCAATCTTCAATCCTCAATACTCAATCTTCTGTAATCAATCCCCAATTCTCAATCCTCATTACTCAATCCTCAATCGTCAATCCTCAATCCCCAATCCTCAATCTTCAATCCTCAATCCTCAATCCTCAATCCTCTATCCTCAATCCTCAATCCTCAATCTTCAATCCTCAATACTCAGTCTTCAAACCTCAATCCTCAATCCTCAATCCTCAATCCTCATTCGTCAATAATCAATACCCAATCCTCAATCTTCAATCCTCAATCCTCAATCCTCAATTCTCAATCCTCAATCCTCAATCCTCAGACCTCAAACAGCAATACTCAACCCTCCGTCCTCGTCCTCAATACACAACCATCAATACTCAATCGTCAATCTTCAATCTTCAATATTCAATCTTCAGTTCTCAATCCTCAATCCTCGATCCTCAATCCTAGATCCTCAATATTCAAACAGCAATACCCAATCCTCAATCTTCAATCCGCAATCCTCAATCATCAATCCTCAATCCTCAATCCTCAATCCTCAATCCTCAGACCTCAAACCTCAGACCTGAATCCCCAATCCTGAATCCTCAATCTTCAGACCTCAGTCCTCAACAATCAGTTGTCAATTCACAATCCTCAATAGAAGATCATCAATTCACAGTTTTCAATACACAATACTCAATCCTCAATCCTCAATCCTCAATCCTCAATCCAAAATCTTCAATCCTCAATACTCAATCTGCAATCCTCAATCCTCAGTCCTCACTCCTCAATACTCATTCTTCAATCCTCAATACCGAATCCTCAATCTTCAATCCTCAATCCTCAATCCTCAATTCTCAATCCTCAAACCTCAATCCTCAGACTTCAAACATAATACTGAATCCTCAGTCCTCGTCCTCAATCGACAACCCTCAATCCTCAATCCTCAATCTTCAATAATTAATAAACAATCTTCAATCCTCAATTCTCGATCCTCAATCCTCAACCCTCAATCCTCAATGTTCAGTCCTCAATACCGAATCCTCAATCTTCAATCCTCAATCCTCAATCTTCAATCCTCAATCTTAATCTCCAAACCTCAATACTCAAACTTCAATCCTCAATCCTCAATCCTCAATCCTCAATCCTCAATCTTCAATCCTCAATACTCAATCTTCAATCCTCAATCCTCAATCCTCAATCCTCAATCCTCAATCCCCAATCTTCAATCCTCAATACTCAATCTGCAATCCTCAATCCTCAGTCCTCACTCCTCAATACTCATTCTTCAATCCTCAATACCGAATCCTCAATCTTCAATCCTAAATCCTCAATCCTCAATTCTCAATCATCAAACCTCAATCCTCAGACTTCAAACATCAATGCTCAACCCTCAGTCCTCGTCCTCAATCGACAACCCTCAATCCTCAATCCTCAAACTTCAATCATTAATATTCAATCTTCAATCCTCAATCCTCAATCCTCAATCCTCAACCCTCAATCCTCAATTCTCAATCCTCAATACCCAATCCTCAATCTTCAATCCTCAATCCTCAATCCTCAAGCCTCAATCCTCAATCCTCAATCCTCAATCCTCAGTCCTCAATCCTCAATCCTCAATCATCAAACCTCAATCTTCAAACCTCAGTCCCAAATCCTCAACCTTCATTACTCAATCCTCAATCCTCATTCTTCAATACTCAATACCCAATCCTCAATCTTCAATCCTCAATCCTCAATCCTCAATTCTCAATCCTCAATCCTCAGTCCTCAATCTTCAATCCTCAATACTCAATCTTCTGTAATCAATCCTCAATTCTCAATCCTCAATACTCAATCCTCAATCGTCAATCCTCAATCGCCAATCCGCAATCTTCAACCCTCAGTCCCGAATCCTCAAACTTCATTACTCAATCCTCAATCCTCATTCTTCAATACTCAATACCCAATCCTCAATCTTCAATCCTCAATCCTCAATCCTCAATTCTCAATCCTCAATCCTCAGTCCTCAATCTTCAATCCTCAATACTCAATCTTCTGTTATCAATCCTCAATTCTCAATCCTCAATACTCAATCCTCAATCGTCAATCTTCAATCCTCAATACTCAGTCTTCAAACCTCAATCCTCAATCCTCAATCCTCAATCCTCATTCGTCAATAATCAATACCCAATCCTCAATCTTCAATCCTCAATCCTCAATCCTCAATTCTCAATACTCAATCCTCAATCCTCAGACCTCAAACAGCAATACTCAACCCTCAGTCCTCGTCCTCAATACACAACCATCAATACTCAATCGTCAATATTCAATCCTCAATACTCAGTCTTCAAACCTCAATCCTCAATCCTCAATCCTCAATCCTCAATCCTCATTCGTCAATAATCAATACCCAATCCTCAATCTTCAATCCTCAATCCTCAATCCTCAATTCTCAATCCTCAATCCTCAATCCTCAGACCTCAAACAGCAATACTCAACCCTCAGTCCTCGTCCTCAATACACAACCATCAATACTCAATCGTCAATCTTCAATCTTCAATATTCAATCTTCAGTTCTCAATCCTCAATCCTCGATCCTCAATCCTAGATCCTCAATATTCAAACAGCAATACCCAATCCTCAATCTTCAATCCGCGATCCTCAATCATCAATCCTCAATCCTCAATCCTCAATCCTCAATCCTCAGACCTCAAACCTCAGACCTGAATCCCCAATCCTGAATCCTCAATCTTCAGACCTCAGTCCTCAACGATCAGTTGTCAATTCACAATCCTCAATAGAAGATCATCAATTCACAGTTTTCAATACACAATACTCAATCCTCAATCCTCAATCCTCAATCCTCAATCCAAAATCTTCAATCCTCAATACTCAATCTGCAATCCTCAATCCTCAGTCCTCACTCCTCAATACTCATTCTTCAATCCTCAATACCGAATCCTCAATCTTCAATCCTCAATCCTCAATCCTCAATTCTCAATCCTCAAACCTCAATCCTCAGACTTCAAACATAATACTGAATCCTCAGTCCTCGTCCTCAATCGACAACCCTCAATCCTCAATCCTCAATCTTCAATAATTAATAAACAATCTTCAATCCTCAATTCTCGATCCTCAATCCTCAACCCTCAATCCTCAATGTTCAGTCCTCAATACCGAATCCTCTATCTTCAATCCTCAATCCTCAATCTTCAATCCTCAATCTTAATCTCCAAACCTCACTACTCAAACTTCAATCCTCAATCCTCAATCCTCAATCCTCAATCCTCAATCCTCAATCTTCAATCCTCAATACTCAATCTTCAATCCTCAATCCTCAATCCTCAATCCTCAATCCTCAATCCCCAATCTTCAATCCTCAATACTCAATCTGCAATCCTCAATCCTCAGTCCTCACTCCTCAATACTCATTCTTCAATCCTCAATACCGAATCCTCAATCTTCAATCCTAAATCCTCAATCCTCAATTCTCAATCATCAAACCTCAATCCTCAGACTTCAAACATCAATACTCAACCCTCAGTCCTCGTCCTCAATCGACAACCCTCAATCCTCAATCCTCAATCTTCAATCATTAATATTCAATCTTCAATCCTCAATCCTCAATCCTCAATCCTCAACCCTCAATCCTCAATGTTCAATCCTCAATACCCAATCCTCAATCTTCAATCCTCAATCCTCAATCCTCAAGCCTCAATCATCAATCCTCAATCCTCAATCCTCAGTCCTCAAACCTCAGTCCTGAATCCTCAATCCTGAATTCTCAATCTTCAGCCCTCAGTCCTCAACAATCAGTTGTGAATCCTCAATCCTCAATAGAATATCCTCAATTCACAGGTTTCAATACTCAATACTCAACCTGCAATCTTCAAATCTCTATCCACAAACATCAATTCTCATCACTCAACACTCAACACTCAGTCCCCAATCCTCAATCTTCAAACCTCAATCCTCAATCCTCAATCCTCAATCCTCAATCTTCAATCCTCAATACTCAATCCTCAATCCTCAATCCTCAGTCCTCAAACCTCAATACTGAATTGTCAATCCTGAATCCTCAATCTTCAGCCCTCAGTCCTCAGCTATCAGTTGTGAATCCTCAATCCTCAATAGAATATCCTCAATTCACAGGTTTCAATACTCAATACTCAACCTGCAATCCTCAAATCTCCATCCACAAACATCAATTCTCATCACTCAACCCTCAACAGTCAGTCCCCAATCCTCATTCTTCATTCCTCAATCCTCAATCCTCAATCCTCGATCGTCAATCTTCAATCCTCAATACTCAATCTTCAATCCTCCATCCTCATTCCTCAATCCTCAATCCTCAATCCTCAATCGCCAGGCTTCAATCCTCAATACTCAACCTTCATTCCTCAATCCTCAATCCTCATTCCTCAATCCTCATTCTTCAATCCTCAATACCCAATCCTCAATCTTCAATCCTCAATCCTCAATCCTCAACTCTCAATCCTCAATCCTCAATCCTCAGTCCTCAGTCCTCAAACCTCAATCCTCAACCCTCAGCCCTCATCCTCAATCCTCAACCCTCAGCCCTCATCCTCAATCCTCAATCCTCAATCTTCATTCTTCAATCCTCAATCCTCAAGCCTCAATCCTCAATCCTCAATCCTCAGTCCTCGAACCTCAATCCTGAATCGTCAATCCTGAATCATCAATCTTCAGACCTCAGACCTCAACAGTCAGACGTCAATACTCAATCCTCAATAGAATATCATCAATTCACAGTTTTCAATACTCAATACTCAATCTGCAATCTTCAAATCTCTATCCACAAACATCAGTTCTCATCACTGAACCCTCAACACTCAGTCCCCAATCCTCAATCTTCAATCCTCAATCCTCAATCCTCAATCCTCAATCCTCAATCTTCAATCCTCAATACTCAATCTTCAATCCTCAATCCTCAATCCACAATCCTCAATCCTCACTCTTCAATCCACAATACCCAATCCTCAATCTTCAATCCTCAATCCTCAGTCCTCAATTCTCAATCCTCAACCTTCAATCCTCAATACTCAGTCTTCAATGCTCAATCCTCAATCCTCAATCCTCAATACTCAATCCTCAATCGTCAATCTTCAGTCCTCAATACACAACCTTCAATCCTCATTCTTCAATCCTCAATACCCAATCCTCAATCTTCAATCCTCAATCCTCAATCCTCAATTCTCAATCCTCAATCCTCAGTCCTCAATCTTCAATCCTCAATACTCAATCTTCTGTAATCAATCCTCAATTCTCAATCCTCAATACTCAATCCTCAATCGTCAATCCTCAATCCCCAATCCTCAATCTTCAATCCTCAATCCTCAATCCTCAATCCTCAATCCTCAATCCTCAATCTTCAATCCTCAATCCTCAATCCTCAATTCTCAATCCTCAATCCTCAGTCCTCAATCTTCAATCCTCAATACTCAATCTTCTGTAATCAATCCTCAATTCTCAATCCTCAATACTCAATCCTCAATCGTCAATCCTCAATCCCCAATCCTCAATTCTCAATCCTCAATCCTCAGTCCTCAATCCTCAATCCTCAATCCTCAAACCTGAATCCTCAATCCTCAATTCTCAATCCTCAATACTCAATCCTCAATCGTCAATCCTCAATCCTCAAACCTCAATCCTCAATCCTCAAACCTGATTCCTCAATCTTCAATCCTCAATACCGAATCCTCAATCATCAATCCTCAATCCTCAATCCTGAATTCTCAATCCTCAAACCTCAATTCACAGACTTCAAACATCAATACTCAACCCTCAGTCCTCGACCTCAATCGACAACCCTCAATCCTCAATCCTCAATTTTCAATCATTAATAATCAATCTTCAATCCTCAATCCTCGATCCTCAATCCTCAACCCTCAATCCTCAATGTTCAGTCCTCAATACCGAATCCTCAAACTTCAATCCTCAATCCTCAATCTTCAATCCTCAATCTTAATCACCAATCCTCAATACTCAATCTTCAATCCTCAATCCTCAATCCTCAATCCTCAATCCTCAATCTTCAATTCTCAATACTCAATCTTCAATCCTCAATCCTCAATCCTCAATCCTCAGTCCTCAATCTTCAATCCTCAATACTCAATCTTCTGTAATCAATCCTCAATTCTCAATTCTCAAAACTCAATCCTCAATCGTCAATCCTCAATCCCCAATCCTCAATCTTCTATCCTCAATCCTCAATCCTCAATCCTCAATACTCAATCTTCAATCCACAATACTCAATCTTCAATCCTCAATCCTCAATCCTCAATCCTCAATCCTCAATCCTCAATCCTCAATCTTCAATCCTCAATACTCAGTCTTCAATCCTCAATCCTCAATCCTCAATCCTCAATCCTCATTCGTCAATAATCAATACCCAATCCTCAATCTTCAATCCTCAATCCTCAATCCTCAATTCTCAATCCTCAATCCTCAGACCTCAAACAGCAATACTGAACCCTCAGTCCTCGTTCTCAATACACAACCATCAATACTCAATCGTCAATCTTCAATCTTCAATATTCAATCTTCAGTCCTCAATCCTCAATCCTCGATCATCAATCCTAAATCCTCAATATTCAAACAGCAATACCCAATCCTCAGTCTTCAATCCGCAATCCTCAATCATCAATCCTCAATCCTCAATCCTCAATCCTCAATCCTCAGTCCTCAAACCTCAAACCTGAATCCCCAACCCTGAATCCTCAATCTTCAGACCTCAGTCCTCAACAATCAGTTGTCAATTCACAATCCTCAATAGAAGATCATCAATTCACAGTTTCCAATACACAATACTGAATCTGCAATCTTCAAATCTCTATCCACAAACATCAATACTCATCATTCAACCCTCAACACTCAGTCCGCAATCCTCAATCTTCAATACTCAATCCTCAATCCTCAAACCTGATTCCTCAATCTTCAATCCTCAATACTCAATCTTCAATCCTCGATCCTCAATCCTCAATCCTGAATTCTCAATCCTCAAACCTCAATTCACAGACTTCAAACATCAATACTCAACCCTCAGTCCTCGACCTCAATCGACAACCCTCAATCCTCAATCCTCAATTTTCAATCATTAATAATCAATCTTCAATCCTCAATCCTCGATCCTCAATCCTCAACCCTCAATCCTCAATGTTCAGTCCTCAAGACCGAATCCTCAAACTTCAATCCTCAATCCTCAATCTTCAATCCTCAATCTTAATCACCAATCCTCAATACTCAATCTTCAATCCTGAATCCTCAATCCTCAATCCTCAATCCTCAATCTTCAATTCTCAATACTCAATCTTCAATCCTCAATCCTCAATCCTCAATCCTCAGTCCTCAATCTTCAATCCTCAATACTCAATCTTCTGTAATCAATACTCAATTCTCAATTCTCAAAACTCAATCCTCAATCGTCAATCCTCAATCCCCAATCCTCAATCTTCTATCCTCAATCCTCAATCCTCAATCCTCAATACTCAATCTTCAATCCACAATACTCAATCTTCAATCCTCAATCCTCAATCCTCAATCCTCAATCCTCAATCCTCAATCCTCAATCTTCAATCCTCAATACTCAGTCTTCAATCCTCAATTCTCAATCCTCAATCCTCAATCCTCAGACCTCAAACAGCAACACTCAACCCTCAGTCCTCGTTCTCAATACACAACCATCAATACTCAATCGTCAATCTTCAATCTTCAATATTCAATCTTCAGTCCTCAATCCTCAATCCTCGATCATCAATCCTAAATCCTCAATATTCAAACAGCAATACCCAATCCTCAGTCTTCAATCCGCAATCCTCAATCATCAATCCTCAATCCTCAATCCTCAATCCTCAATCCTCAGTCCTCAAACCTCAAACCTGAATCCCCAACCCTGAATCCTCAATCTTCAGACCTCAGTCCTCAACAATCAGTTGTCAATTCACAATCCTCAATAGAAGATCATCAATTCACAGTTTCCAATACACAATACTGAATCTGCAATCTTCAAATCTCTATCCACAAACATCAATACTCATCATTCAACCATCAACACTCAGTCCGCAATCCTCAATCTTCAATACTCAATCCTCAATCCTCAAACCTGATTCCTCAATCTTCAATCCTCAATACTCAATCTTCAATCCTCGATCCTCAATCCTCAATCCTGAATTCTCAATCCTCAAACCTCAATTCACAGACTTCAAACATCAATACTCAACCCTCAGTCCTCGACCTCAATCGACAACCCTCAATCCTCAATCCTCAATTTTCAATCATTAATAATCAATCTTCAATCCTCAATCCTCGATCCTCAATCCTCAACCCTCAATCCTCAATGTTCAGTCCTCAATACCGAATCCTCAAACTTCAATCCTCAATCCTCAATCTTCAATCCTCAATCTTAATCACCAATCCTCAATACTCAATCTTCAATCCTGAATCCTCAATCCTCAATCCTCAATCCTCAATCTTCAATTCTCAATACTCAATCTTCAATCCTCAATCCTCAATCCTCAATCCTCAGTCCTCAATCTTCAATCCTCAATACTCAATCTTCTGTAATCAATCCTCAATTCTCAATTCTCAAAACTCAATCCTCAATCGTCAATCCTCAATCCCCAATCCTCAATCTTCTATCCTCAATCCTCAATCCTCAATCCTCAATACTCAATCTTCAATCCACAATACTCAATCTTCAATCCTCAATCCTCAATCCTCAATCCTCAATCCTCAATCCTCAATCCTCAATCTTCAATCCTCAATACTCAGTCTTCAATCCTCAATTCTCAATCCTCAATCCTCAATCCTCAGACCTCAAACAGCAATACTCAACCCTCAGTCCTCGTTCTCAATACACAACCATCAATACTCAATCGTCAATCTTCAATCTTCAATATTCAATCTTCAGTCCTCAATCCTCAATCCTCGATCATCAATCCTAAATCCTCAATATTCAAACAGCAATACCCAATCCTCAGTCTTCAATCCGCAATCCTCAATCATCAATCCTCAATCCTCAATCCTCAATCCTCAATCCTCAGTCCTCAAACCTCAAACCTGAATCCCCAGCCATGAATCCTCAATCTTCAGATCTCAGTCCTCAACAATCAGTTGTCAATTCACAATCCTCAATAGAAGATCATCAATTCACAGTTTCCAATACACAATACTGAATCTGCAATCTTCAAATCTCTATCCACAAACATCAATACTCATCATTCAACCATCAACACTCAGTCCGCAATCCTCAATCTTCAATACTCAATCCTCAATCCTCAATCCTCGATCCACAATCTTCAATCCTCAATACTCAATCTTCAATCCTCGATCCTCAATCCTCAATCCTCAATCCTCAATCCTCAATCCTCAATCCTACAATCCTCAACCTGCAATCCTCAATACTCAGTCTTCAATCCTACAATCCTCAACCTTCAATCCTCAATACTCAGTCTTCAATCCTCAATCCTCAATCCTCAATCCTCAATCGTCAATCCTCAATCCTCAATCCTCAAGCCTCAATCCTCAACCCTCAATCCTCAATCCTCAGTCCTCAAACCTCAAACCTGAATCCCCAACCCTGAATCCTCAATCTTCAGACCTCAGTCCTCAACAATCAGTTGTCAATTCACAATCCTCAATAGAAGATCATCAATTCACAGTTTTCAATACTCAATACTCAAACTGCAATCATCAAATCTCTATCCACAAACATCAATTCTCATCACTCAACACTCAACACTCAGTCCCCAATCCTCAATCTTCAATCCTCGATCCTCAAACCGCAATCCTCAATACTCAATCTTCAATCCTCAATTCCCAATCCTCAGTCTTCATTCCTCAATCCTCAATCCTCAATTCTCAATCCTCAATCCTACAATCCTCAACCTTCAATCCTCAATACTCAGTCTTCAATCCTACAATCCTCAACCTTCAATCCTCTATACTCAGTCTTCAATGCTCAATCCTCAATCCTCAATCCTCAATCCTCAATCCTCAATTCTCAATCCTCAATCCACAATCCTCAACCTTCAATCCTCAATACTCAGTCTTCAATGCTCAATCCTCAATCCTCAATCCTCAATACTCAATCCTCAACCGTCAATCTTCAATCCTCAATACTCAATCTTCAATCCTTAATCCTCAATCCTCAATCCTCAATCCTCAATCCTCAATCGTCAATCTTCAATCCTCAATCCTCAACCCTCAATCGTCAGGCATCAATTCTCTATACTCAATCTTCAATCCTCTATCCTCAATCCTCATTCCTCAATGCTCATTCTTCAATCCTCAATACCTAATCCTCAATCTTCAATCCTCAATCCTCAATCCTCAACTCTCAATCCTCGATCCACAGTCCTCAGTCCTCAAACCTCAATCCTCAACCCTCAGCCCTCATCCTCAATCCTCAATCCTCAATCTTCAATCCTCAATCCTCAACCCTCAACCCTCAGTAATCAATCCTCAATCCTCAGTCCTCAAACCTCAATCCTGAATCCTGAATCCTGAATCCTCAATCTTCAGACATCAGACCTCAACTGTCAGACGTCAATCCACAATCCTCGATAGAATATCATCAATTCACAGTTTTCAATACTCAATACTCAATCTGCAATCTTCAGACCTCTATCCCCAAACATCAATTCTCATCACTCAACCCTCAACACTCAGTCCCCAATCCTCAATCTTCAATCCTCAATCCTCAATCCGCAATCCTCAATCCTCAATGTTCAATCCACAATACTCAATCTTCAATCCTCAATCCTCAATCCTCAATCCTCAATCCTCAATCCTCAATCGTCAATCTTCAATCCTCAATACTCAATCTTCTGTAATCAATCCTCAATTCTCAATCCTCAATACTCAATCCTCAATCCTCAATCCTCAATCCTCAATCCTCAATCGTCAATCATCAAACCTCAATCTTCAATCCTCAGTCCCAAATCCTCAATCTTCATAACTCAATCCTCAATCCTCATTCTTCAATACTCAATACCCAATCCTCAATATTCAATCCTCAATCCTCAATCCTCAATTCTCAATCCTCAATCCTCAATCCTCAAACCTCAATCCTCAATCCTCAAACCTGATTCCTCAATCTTCAATCCTCAATACCGAATCCTCAATCTTCAATCCTCAATCCTGAATTCTCAATCCTCAAACCTCAATTCACAGACTTCAAACATGAATACTCAACCCTCAGTCCTCGACCTCTATCGACAACCCTCATTCCTCAATCCTCAATTTTCAATCATTAATAATCAATCTTCAATCCTCAATCCTCGATCCTCAATCCTCAACCCTCAATCCTCAATGTTCAGTCCTCAATACCGAATCCTCAAACTTCAATCCTCAATCCTCAATCTTCAATCCTCAATCTTAATCACCAATCCTCAATACTCAATCTTCAATCCTGAATCCTCTATCCTCAATCCTCAATCCTCAATCTTCAATTCTCAATACTCAATCTTCAATCCTCAATCCTCAATCCTCAATCCTCAGTCCTCAATCTTCAATCCTCAATACTCAATCTTCTGTAATCAATACTCAATTCTCAATTCTCAAAACTCAATCCTCAATCGTCAATCCTCAATCCCCAATCCTCAATCTTCTATCCTCAATCCTCAATCCTCAATCCTCAATACTCAATCTTCAATCCACAATACTCAATCTTCAATCCTCAATCCTCAATCCTCAATCCTCAATCCTCAATCCTCGATCCTCAATCTTCAATCCTCAATACTCAGTCTTCAATCCTCAATTCTCAATCCTCAATCCTCAATCCTCAGACCTCAAACAGCAATACTCAACCCTCAGTCCTCGTTCTCAATACACAACCATCAATACTCAATCGTCAATCTTCAATCTTCAATATTCAATCTTCAGTCCTCAATCCTCAATCCTCGATCATCAATCCTAAATCCTCAATATTCAAACAGCAATACCCAATCCTCAGTCTTCAATCCGCAATCCTCAATCATCAATCCTCAATCCTCAATCCTCAATCCTCAATCCTCAGTCCTCAAACCTCAAACCTGAATCCCCAACCCTGAATCCTCAATCTTCAGACCTCAGTCCTCAACAATCAGTTGTCAATTCACAATCCTCAATAGAAGATCATCAATTCACAGTTTCCAATACACAATACTGAATCTGCAATCTTCAAATCTCTATCCACAAACATCAATACTCATCATTCAACCATCAACACTCAGTCCGCAATCCTCAATCTTCAATACTCAATCCTCAATCCTCAATCCTCGATCCACAATCTTCAATCCTCAATACTCAATCTTCAATCCTCGATCCTCAATCCTCAATCCTCAATCCTCAATCCTCAATCCTCAATCCTACAATCCTCAACCTGCAATCCTCAATACTCAGTCTTCAATCCTACAATCCTCAACCTTCAATCCTCAATACTCAGTCTTCAATCCTCAATCCTCAATCCTCAATCCTCAATCGTCAATCCTCAATCCTCAATCCTCAAGCCTCAATCCTCAACCCTCAATCCTCAATCCTCAGTCCTCAAACCTCAAACCTGAATCCCCAACCCTGAATCCTCAATCTTCAGACCTCAGTCCTCAACAATCAGTTGTCAATTCACAATCCTCAATAGAAGATCATCAATTCACAGTTTTCAATACTCAATACTCAAACTGCAATCATCAAATCTCTATCCACAAACATCAATTCTCATCACTCAACACTCAACACTCAGTCCCCAATCCTCAATCTTCAATCCTCAATCCTCAAACCGCAATCCTCAATACTCAATCTTCAATCCTCAATTCCCAATCCTCAGTCTTCATTCCTCAATCCTCAATCCTCAATTCTCAATCCTCAATCCTACAATCCTCAACCTTCAATCCTCAATACTCAGTCTTCAATCCTACAATCCTCAACCTTCAATCCTCAATACTCAGTCTTCAATGCTCAATCCTCAATCCTCAATCCTCAATCCTCAATCCTCAATTCTCAATCCTCAATCCACAATCCTCAACCTTCAATCCTCAATACTCAGTCTTCAATGCTCAATCCTCAATCCTCAATCCTCAATACTCAATCCTCAACCGTCAATCTTCAATCCTCAATACTCAATCTTCAATCCTTAATCCTCAATCCTCAATCCTCAATCCTCAATCCTCAAACGTCAATCTTCAATCCTCAATCCTCAACCCTCAATCGTCAGGCATCAATTCTCTATACTCAATCTTCAATCCTCTATCCTCAATCCTCATTCCTCAATGCTCATCCTTCAATCCTCAATACCTAATCCTCAATCTTCAATCCTCAATCCTCAATCCTCAACTCTCAATCCTCAATCCACAGTCCTCAGTCCTTTTCCTCAATCCTCAACCCTCAGCCCTCATCCTCAATCCTCAATCCTCAATCTTCAATCCTCAATCCTCAACCCTCAACCCTCAGTAATCAATCCTCAATCCTCAGTCCTCAAACCTCAATCCTGAATCCTGAATCCTGAATACTCTATCTTCAGACATCAGACCTCAACTGTCAGACGTCAATCCACAATCCTCGATAGAATATCATCAATTCACAGTTTTCAATACTCAATACTCAATCTGCAATCTTCAGACCTCTATCCCCAAACATCAATTCTCATCACTCAACCCTCAACACTCAGTCCCCAATCCTCAATCTTCAATCCTCAATCCTCAATCCGCAATCCTCAATTCTCAATGTTCAATCCACAATACTCAATCTTCAATCCTCAATCCTCAATCCTCAATCCTCAATCCTCAATCCTCAATCGTCAATCTTCAATCCTCAATACTCAATCTTCTGTAATCAATCCTCAATTCTCAATCCTCAATACTCAATCCTCAATCCTCAATCCTCAATCCTCAATCCTCAATCCTCAATCATCAAACCTCAATCTTCAATCCTCAGTCCCAAATCCTCAATCTTCATAACTCAATCCTCAATCCTCATTCTTCAATACTCAATACCCAATCCTCAATATTCAATCCTCAATCCTCAATCCTCAATTCTCAATCCTCAATCCTCAGTCCTCAATCTTCAATCCTCAATACTCAGTCTTCTGTAATCAATCCTCAATTCTCAATCCTCAATACTCAATCCTCAATCGTCAATCCTCAATCGCCAATCCGCAATCTTCAATCCTCAGTCCCGAATCCTCAATCTTCATTACTCAATCCTCAATCCTCATTCTTCAATACTCAATACCCAATCCTCAATCTTCAATCCTCAATCCTCAATCCTCAATTCTCAATCCTCAATCCTCAGTCCTCAATCTTCAATCCTCAATACTCAATCTTCTGTAGTCAATCCCCAATTCTCAATCCTCATTACTCAATCCTCAATCGTCAATCCTCAATCCCCAATCCTCAATCTTCAATCCTCAATCCTCAATCCTCAATCCTCTATCCTCAATCCTCAATCCTCAATCTTCAATCCTCAATACTCAGTCTTCAAACCTCAATCCTCAATCCTCAATCCTCTATCCTCATTCGTCAATAATCAATACCCAATCCTCAATCTTCAATCCTCAATCCTCAATCCTCAATTCTCAATCCTCAATCCTCAATCCTCAGACCTCAAACAGCAATACTCAACCCTCAGTCCTCGTCCTCAATACACAACCATCAATACTCAATCGTCAATCTTCAATCTTCAATATTCAATCTTCAGTTCTCAATCCTCAATCCTCGATCCTCAATCCTAGATCCTCAATATTCAAACAGCAATACCCAATCCTCAATCTTCAATCCGCAATCCTCAATCATCAATCCTCAATCCTCAATCCTCAATCCTCAATCCTCAGACCTCAAACCTCAGACCTGAATCCCCAATCCTGAATCCTCAATCTTCAGACCTCAGTCCTCAACAATCAGTTGTCAATTCACAATCCTCAATAGAAGATCATCAATTCACAGTTTTCAATACACAATACTCAATCCTCAATCCTCAATCCTCAATCCTCAATCCAAAATCTTCAATCCTCAATACTCAATCTGCAATCCTCAATCCTCAGTCCTCACTCCTCAATACTCATTCTTCAATCCTCAATACCGAATCCTCAATCTTCAATCCTCAATCCTCAATCCTCAATTCTCAATCCTCAAACCTCAATCCTCAGACTTCAAACATAATACTGAATCCTCAGTCCTCGTCCTCAATCGACAACCCTCAATCCTCAATCCTCAAACTTCAATCATTAATATTCAATCTTCAATCCTCAATCCTCAATCCTCAATCCTCAACCCTCAATCCTCAATTCTCAATCCTCAATACCCAATCCTCAATCTTCAATCCTCAATCCTCAATCCTCAAGCCTCAATCCTCAATCCTCAATCCTCAATCCTCAGTCCTCAATCCTCAATCCTCAATCATCAAACCTCAATCTTCAATCCTCAGTACCAAATCCTCAACCTTCATTACTCAATCCTCAATCCTCATTCTTCAATACTCAATACCCAATCCTCAATCTTCAATCCTCAATCCTCAATCCTCAATTCTCAATCCTCAATCCTCAGTCCTCAATCTTCAATCCTCAATACTCAATCTTCTGTAATCAATCCTCAATTCTCAATCCTCAATACTCAATCCTCAATCGTCAATCCTCAATCGCCAATCCGCAATCTTCAACCCTCAGTCCCGAATCCTCAAACTTCATTACTCAATCCTCAATCCTCATTCTTCAATACTCAATACCCAATCCTCAATCTTCAATCCTCAATCCTCAATCCTCAATTCTCAATCCTCAATCCTCAGTCCTCAATCTTCAATCCTCAATACTCAAGCTTCTGTTATCAATCCTCAATTCTCAATCCTCAATACTCAATCCTCAATCGTCAATCTTCAATCCTCAATACTCAGTCTTCAAACCTCAATCCTCAATCCTCAATCCTCAATCCTCATTCGTCAATAATCAATACCCAATCCTCAATCTTCAATCCTCAATCCTCAATCCTCAATTCTCAATACTCAATCCTCAATCCTCAGACCTCAAACAGCAATACTCAACCCTCAGTCCTCGTCCTCAATACACAACCATCAATACTCAATCGTCAATATTCAATCTTCAATATTCAATCTTCAGTTCTCAATCCTCAATCCTCGATCCTCAATCCTAAATCCTCAATATTCAAACAGCAATACCCAATCCTCAATCTTCAATCCTCAATCCTCAATCCTCAAGCCTCAATCCTCAATCCTCAATCCTCAATCCTCAGTCCTCAAACCTCAAACCTGAATCCCCAACCCTGAATCCTCAATCTTCAGACCTCAGTCCTCAACAATCAGTTGTCAATTCACAATCCTCAATAGAAGATCATCAATTCACAGTTTTCAATACTAAATACTCAAACTGCAATCATCAAATCTCTATCCACAAACATCAATTCTCATCACTCAACACTCAACACTCAGTCCCCAATCCTCAATCTTCAATCCTCAATCCTCAAACCGCAATCATCAATACTCAATCTTCAATCCTCAATTCCCAATCCTCAGTCTTCATTCCTCAATCCTCAATCCTCAATTCTCAATCCTCAATCCTACAATCCTCAACCTTCAATCCTCAATACTCAGTCTTCAATCCTACAATCCTCAACCTTCAATCCTCAATACTCAGTCTTCAATGCTCAATCCTCAATCCTCAATCCTCAATCCTCAATCCTCAATTCTCAATCCTCAATCCACAATCCTCAACCATCAATCCTCAATACTCAGTCTTCAATGCTCAATCCTCAATCCTCAATCCTCAGACCTCAAACAGCAATACTCAACCCTCAGTCCTCGACCTCAATACACAACCATCAATACTCAATCGTCAATCTTCAATCTTCAATATTCAATCTTCAGTTCTCAATCCTCAATCCTCGATCCTCAATCCTAAATCCTCAATATTCAAACAGCAATACCCAACCCTCAATCTTCAATCCGCAATCCTCAATCATCAATCCTCAATCCTCAATCCTCAATCCTCAATCCTCAGACCTCAAACCTCAGACCTGAATCCCCAATCCTGAATCCTCAATCTTCAGACCTCAGTCCTCAACAATCAGTTGTCAATTCACAATCCTCAATAGAAGATCATCAATTCACAGTTTTCAATACACAATACTCAATCTGCAATCTTCAAATCTCTATCCACAAACATCAATTCTCATCATTCAACCCTCAACACTCAGTCCCCAATCCTCAATCTTCAATCCTCAATCCTCAAACCGCAATCCTCAATACTCAACCTTCAATCCTCAATACTCAATCATCAATCCTCAATCTTCAATCCTCAATCCTCAATCCTCAATCCTCAATCCTCAATCATCAATCTTCAATCCTCAATACTCAATCTTCAATCCTCAATCCTCAATCCTCAATCCTCAATCCTCAATCCTCAATCCAAAATCTTCAATCCTCAATACTCAATCTGCAATCCTCAATCCTCAGTCCTCACTCCTCAATACTCATTCTTGAATCCTCAATACCGAATCCTCAATCTTCAATCCTCAATCCTCAATCCTCAATTCTCAATCCTCAAACCTCAATCCTCAGACTTCAAACATAATACTGAATCCTCAGTCCTCGTCCTCAATCGACAACCCTCAATCCTCAATCCTCAATCTTCAATAATTAATAAACAATCTTCAATCCTCAATCCTCGATCCTCAATCCTCAACACTCAATCCTCAATGTTCAGTCCTCAATACCGAATCCTCAATCTTCAATCCTCAATCCTCAATCTTCAATCCTCAATCTTCAATCCTCAATACTCAATCTTCAATCCTCAATCCTCAATCCTCAATCCTCAATCCTCAATCCCCAATCTTCAATCCTCAATACTCAATCTGCAATCCTCAATCCTCAGACCTCACTCCTCAATCCTCATTCTTCAATCCTCAATACCGAATCCTCAATCTTCAATCCTAAATCCTCAATCCTCAACTCTCAATCCCCAATCCTCAATCCTCAGACTTCAAACATCAATACTCAACCCTCAGTCCTCGTCCTCAATCGACAACCCTCAATCCTCAATCCTCAATCTTCAATCATTAATATTCAATCTTCAATCCTCAATCCTCAATCCTCAATCCTCAACCCTCAATCCTCAATGTTCAATCCTCAATACCCAATCCTCAATCTTCAATCCTCAATCCTCAATCCTCAATCCTCAATCCTCAATCCTCAATCCTCAATCCTCAGTCCTCAAACCTCAGTCCTGAATCCTCAATCCTTAATCCTCAATCTTCAGCCCTCAGTCCTCAACAATCAGTTGTGAATCCTCAATCCTCAATTGAATATCCTCAATTCACAGGTTTCAATACTCAATACTCAACCTGCAATCTTCAAATCTCTATCCACAAACATCAATTCTCATCACTCAACACTCAACACTCAGTCCCCAATCCTCAATCTTCAAACCTCAATCCTCAATCCTCAATCCTCAACCGTCAGTCCTCGTCCTCAATCCTCAACACTCAATCCTCAATCCTCCCATCTTCAATCACCAATACTCAATCGTCAATCCTCAATCGTCAATCCTCAATGCTCAATCCTCAATCCTCAATATTCAACACTCAACACTCAACCATCAATCCTCAATACTCAATCCTCAATCCTCAATCCTCAATACTCAACCATCAATCCTCAATCCTCAAAAGTCAATAGAATATCCTTAATTATCAGGATTCTATACTCATACCTCAACCCTCAACCCACAGCCCTCATTCTCAATCCTCAATCCACAATCCTCAAACCTAAATACTCAACCGTCAGTCCTCGTCCTCAATCCTCAACACTCAATCCTCAATCCTCCCGTCTTCAATCATCAATACTCAACACTCAATCCTCAACCATCAATCCTCAATACTCAATCATCAGTCCTCAATTCTCAACACTCAATATAATATCCTGACTTCTCATGGTTCAATACTCAATCCACAATATTCAGTAATCAAATATCAATCCTCAAACATCAATACTCAACACTCAATCCTCAACACTCAGTCCCCTCTCCTCAATCCTCCACCCTCAGTCCTCGAACCTCAAACCTGTATCCTCAATCGTGAATCCTCAATCTTCAGTCCTCAGTCCTCAACAATCAGTCGTCAATTCTCAATCCTCAATAGAATATCATCAATTCACAGTTTTCAATACTCAATACTCAATCTGCAATCTTCAAATCTCTATCCACAAACATCAATTCTCATCATTCAACCCTCATCACTCAGTCCCCAATCCTCAATCTTCAATCCTCAATCCTCAATCCTCAATCCTCGATCGTCAATCTTCAATCCTCAATACTCAATCTTCAATCCTCCATCCTCATTCCTCAATCCTCAATCCACAATCCTCAATCGCCAGGCTTGAATCCTCAATACTCAACCTTCATTCCTCAATCCTCAATCCTCATTCCTCAATCCTCATTCTTCAATCCTCAATACCCAATCCTCAATCTTCAATCCTCAATCCTCAATCCTCAACTCTCAATCCTCAATCCTCAATCCTCAGTCCTCAGTCCTCAAACCTCAATCCTCAACCCTCAGCCCTCATCCTCAATCCTCAGCCCTCAGCCCTCGTCCTCAATCCTCAATTCTCAATCTTCATTCTTCAATCCTCAATCCTCAGGCCTCAATCCTCAATCCTCAATCCTCAGTCCTCGAACCTCAATCCTGAATCGTCAATCCTGAATCATCAATCTTCAGACCTCAGACCTCAACAGTCAGACGTCAATCCTCTATCCTCAATAGAATATCATCAATTCACAGTTTTCAATACTCAATACTCAATCTGCAATCTTCAAATCTCTATCCACAAACATCAGTTCTCATCACTGAACCCTCAACACTCAGTCCCCAATCCTCAATCTTCAATCCTCAATCCTCAATCCCCAATCCTCAATCCTCAATCTTCAATCCTCAATACTCAATCTTCAATCCTCAATCCTCAATCCACAATCCTCAATCCTCACTCTTCAATCCACAATACCCAATCCTCATTCTTCAATCCTCAATACCCAATCCTCAATCCTCAATACTCAATCCTCAATCCTCAATTCTCAATCCTCAATCCTCAGTCCTCAGTCCTCTAACCTGAATCCTCAACCCTCAGCCCTCATCCTAAATCCTCAATCCTCAATCCTCAATCCTCTATCTTCAATCCTCAATACTCAATCTTCAATCCTCAATCCTCAGTCCTCAGACCTCAATTCTGAATCCTCAATCCTGAATCCTCATTCTTCAGCCCTCAGTCCTCAACAACCAGTTGTCAATTCACAATCCTCAATAGAAGATCATCAATTCACAGTTTTCAATACACAATACTCAATCTGCAATCTTCAAATCTCTATCCACAAACATCAATTATCATCATTCAACCCTCAACACTCAGTCCGCAATCCTCAATCTTCAATACTCAATCCTCAATTCTCAATCTTCAATCCTCAATCCTCAATCCTCAATCCTCAATCCTCAATCCTCAATCGTCAATCTTCAATCCTCAATCCTCAACCCTCAATCGTCAGGCATGAATCCTCAATACTCAATCTTCAGTCCTCTATCCTCAATCCTCATTCCTCAATGCTCATTCTTCAATCCTCAATACCTAATCCTCAATCTTCAATCCTCAATCCTCAATTCTCAACTCTCAATCCTCAATCCTCAGTCCTCAGTCCTCAAACCTCAATCCTCAACCCTCAGCCCTCATCCTCAATCCTCAATCCTCAATCTTCAATCCTCAATCCTCAACCCTCAACCCTCAGTAATCAATCCTCAATCCTCAGTCCTCAAACCTCAATCCTGAATCCTGAATCCTGAATCCTCAATCTTCAGACATCAGACCTCAACTGTCAGACGTCAATCCACAATCCTCGATAGAATATCATCAATTCACAGCTTTCAATACTCAATACTCAATCTGCAATCTTCAGACCTCTATCCCCAAACATCAATCCTCATCAATCAACCCTCAACACTCAGTCCCCAATCCTCAATCTTCAATCCTCAATCCTCAATCCGCAATCCTCAATCCTCAATGTTCAATCCACAATACTCAATCTTCAATCCTCAATCCTCAATCCTCAATCCTCAATCCTCAATCCTCAATCCTCAGTCCTCAATCTTCAATCCTCAATACTCAGTCTTCAAACCTCAATCCTCAATCCTCAATCCTCAATCCTCAATCCTCATTCGTCAATAATCAATACCCAATCCTCAATCTTCAATCCTCAATCCTCAATCCTCAATTCTCAATCCTCAATCCTCAGTCCTCAATCTTCAATCCTCAATACTCAATCTTCTGTAATCAATCCTCAATTCTCAATCCTCAATACTCAATCCTCAATCGTCAATCCTCAATCGCCAATCCGCAATCTTCAATCCTCAGTCCCGAATCCTCAATCTTCATTACTCAATCCTCAATCCTCATTCTTCAATACTCAATACCCAATCCTCAATCTTCAATCCTCAATCCTCAATCCTCAATTCTCAATCCTCAATCCTCAGTCCTCAATCTTCAATCCTCAATACTCAATCTTCTGTAATCAATCCCCAATACTCAATCCTCATTACTCAATCCTCAATCGTCAATCCTCAATCCCCAATCCTCAATCTTCAATCCTCAATCCTCAATCCTCAATCCTCTATCCTCAATCCTCAATCCTCAATCTTCAATCCTCAATACTCAGTCTTCAAACCTCAATCCTCAATCCTCAATCCTCAATCCTCAATCCTCATTCGTCAATAATCAATACCCAATCCTCAATCTTCAATCCTCAATCCTCAATCCTCAATTCTCAATCCTCAATCCTCAATCCTCAGACCTCAAACAGCAATACTCAACCCTCAGTCCTCGTCCTCAATACACAACCATCAATACTCAATCGTCAATCTTCAATCTTCAATATTCAATCTTCAGTTCTCAATCCTCAATCCTCGATCCTCAATCCTAGATCCTCAATATTCAAACAGCAATACCCAATCCTCAATCTTCAATCCGCGATCCTCAATCATCAATCCTCAATCCTCAATCCTCAATCCTCAATCCTCAGACCTCAAACCTCAGACCTGAATCCCCAATCCTGAATCCTCAATCTTCAGACCTCAGTCCTCAACGGTCAGTTGTCAATTCACAATCCTCAATAGAAGATCATCAATTCACAGTTTTCAATACACAATACTCAATCCTCAATCCTCAATCCTCAATCCTCAATCCAAAATCTTCAATCCTCAATACTCAATCTGCAATCCTCAATCCTCAGTCCTCACTCCTCAATACTCATTCTTCAATCCTCAATACCGAATCCTCAATCTTCAATCCTAAATCCTCAATCCTCAATTCTCAATCATCAAACCTCAATCCTCAGACTTCAAACATCAATACTCAACCCTCAGTCCTCGTCCTCAATCGACAACCCTCAATCCTCAATCCTCAATCTTCAATCATTAATATTCAATCTTCAATCCTCAATCCTCAATCCTCAATCCTCAACCCTCAATCCTCAATGTTCAATCCTCAATACCCAATCCTCAATCTTCAATCCTCAATCCTCAATCCTCAAGCCTCAATCATCAATCCTCAATCCTCAATCCTCAGTCCTCAAACCTCAGTCCTGAATCCTCAATCCTGAATTCTCAATCTTCAGCCCTCAGTCCTCAACAATCAGTTGTGAATCCTCAATCCTCAATAGAATATCCTCAATTCACAGGTTTCAATACTCAATACTCAACCTGCAATCTTCAAATCTCTATCCACAAACATCAATTCTCATCACTCAACACTCAACACTCAGTCCCCAATCCTCAATCTTCAAACCTCAATCCTCAATCCTCAATCCTCAATCCTCAATCTTCAATCCTCAATACTCAATCCTCAATCCTCAATCCTCAGTCCTCAAACCTCAATACTGAATTGTCAATCCTGAATCCTCAATCTTCAGCCCTCAGTCCTCAGCTATCAGTTGTGAATCCTCAATCCTCAATAGAATATCCTCAATTCACAGGTTTCAATACTCAATACTCAACCTGCAATCCTCAAATCTCCATCCACAAACATCAATTCTCATCACTCAACCCTCAACAGTCAGTCCCCAATCCTCATTCTTCATTCCTCAATCCTCAATCCTCAATCCTCGATCGTCAATCTTCAATCCTCAATACTCAATCTTCAATCCTCCATCCTCATTCCTCAATCCTCAATCCTCAATCCTCAATCGCCAGGCTTCAATCCTCAATACTCAACCTTCATTCCTCAATCCTCAATCCTCATTCCTCAATCCTCATTCTTCAATCCTCAATACCCAATCCTCAATCTTCAATCCTCAATCCTCAATCCTCAACTCTCAATCCTCAATCCTCAATCCTCAGTCCTCAGTCCTCAAACCTCAATCCTCAACCCTCAGCCCTCATCCTCAATCCTCAACCCTCAGCCCTCATCCTCAATCCTCAATCCTCAATCTTCATTCTTCAATCCTCAATCCTCAAGCCTCAATCCTCAATCCTCAATCCTCAGTCCTCGAACCTCAATCCTGAATCGTCAATCCTGAATCATCAATCTTCAGACCTCAGACCTCAACAGTCAGACGTCAATACTCAATCCTCAATAGAATATCATCAATTCACAGTTTTCAATACTCAATACTCAATCTGCAATCTTCAAATCTCTATCCACAAACATCAGTTCTCATCACTGAACCCTCAACACTCAGTCCCCAATCCTCAATCTTCAATCCTCAATCCTCAATCCTCAATCCTCAATCCTCAATCTTCAATCCTCAATACTCAATCTTCAATCCTCAATCCTCAATCCACAATCCTCAATCCTCACTCTTCAATCCACAATACCCAATCCTCAATCTTCAATCCTCAATCCTCAGTCCTCAATTCTCAATCCTCAATCCTCAGTCCTCAGTCCTCAAACCTCAATCCTCAACACTCAGCCCTCATCCTCAATCCTCAATCGACAATCCGCAATCATCAATCCTCAATCCTCAATCCTCAATCCTCAATCCTCAATCCTCAATCCTCAATCCTTAATCCTCAATCTTGAATCCTCAATCCTGAACCCTCGATCCTCAACCCTCCATCCTCAATAAAATATCCCCAATTCTCAGTTTTCAATGCTCAATTAGCAACCTTCATACCTCAATCTACAGACAACAATTCTGGACCCACAATCCTCAACCCTCAGTCCTCAATCTTCAATCCTCAGTCCTCAATCCTCAATCCTCAATCCTCAATCCTCAATCCTCAATCCTCAATCCTCAATCCTCAATCCTCAGTCCTCAAACCACAGTCCTCAATCATCAATCCTCAGTTCATAACCCTTAATCCTCAATCTTCAATCCTGAATCTTCAATACTCAACATTCAATCCTCAATCCTCAATCCCCAATATTCAATGCGCAATCCTCAATTATCAAACCACAATCCTCAACCCGCAGTCCTCAATCCTCAATCCCCAATCCTCAATTCTCAATCCTCAATTCTCAAACCTCAATCCTCAATCCTCAATACTCAATCTTCAATCCTCAATCCTCAGTCCTCAATCTTCAATACTCAATGCTCAATCCTCAACACTCAATCCTCAGTCCTCAATCCTCAATCCTCAATCCTCAAACCTCAATCCTCAATCCTCAAACCTCAATCCTCAATCTTCAATCCTCAATACTCAATCTTCAATCCTCAATCCTCAAGCCTCAATCCTCAATCCTCAATCCTCAATCCACAATCCTCAACCTTCAATCCTCAATACTCAGTCTTCAATGCTCAATCCTCAATCCTCAATCCTCAATACTCAATCCTCAATCGTCAATCTTCAGTCCTCAATACACAACCTTCAATCCTCATTCTTCAATCCTCAATACCCAATCCTCAATCTTCAATCCTCAATCCTCAATCCTCAATTCTCAATCCTCAATCCTCAGTCCTCAATCTTCAATCCTCAATACTCAATCTTCTGTAATCAATCCTCAATTCTCAATCCTCAATACTCAATCCTCAATCGTCAATCCTCAATCCCCAATCCTCAATCTTCAATCCTCAATCCTCAATCCTCAATCCTCAATCCTCAATCCTCAATCTTCAATCCTCAATTCTCAATCCTCAATCCACAATCCTCAACCTTCAATCCTCAATACTCAGTCTTCAATGCTCAATCCTCAATCCTCAATCCTCAATACTCAATCCTCAACCGTCAATCTTCAATCCTCAATACTCAATCTTCAATCCTCAATCCTCAATCCTCAATCCTCAATCCTCAATCCTCAATCGTCAATCTTCAATCCTCAATCCTCAACCCTCAATCGTCAGGCATCAATTCTCAATACTCAATCTTCAGTCCTCTATCCTCAATCCTCATTCCTCAATGCTCATTCTTCAATCCTCAATACCTAATCCTCAATCTTCAATCCTCAATCCTCAATCCTCAACTCTCAATCCTCAATCCTCAGTCCTCAGTCCTCAAACCACAATCCTCAACCCTCAGCCCTCATCCTCAATCCTCAATCCTCAATCTTCAATCCTCAATCCTCAACCCTCAACCCTCAGTAATCAATCCTCAATCCTCAGTCCTCAAACCTCAATCCTGAATCCTGAATCCTGAATCCTCAATCTTCAGACATCAGACCTCAACTGTCAGACGTCAATCCACAATCCTCGATAGAATATCATCAATTCACAGTTTTCAATACTCAATACTCAATCTGCAATCTTCAGACCTCTATCCCCAAACATCAATCCTCATCAATCAACCCTCAACACTCAGTCCCCAATCCTCAATCTTCAATCCTCAATCCTCAATCCGCAATCCTCAATCCTCAATGTTCAATCCACAATACTCAATCTTCAATCCTCAATCCTCAATCCTCAATCCTCAATCCTCAATCCTCAATCCTCAGTCCTCAATCTTCAATCCTCAATACTCAGTCTTCAAACCTCAATCCTCAATCCTCAATCCTCAATCCTCAATCCTCATTCGTCAATAATCAATACCCAATCCTCAATCTTCAATCCTCAATCCTCAATCCTCAATTCTCAATCCTCAATCCTCAGTCCTCAATCTTCAATCCTCAATACTCAATCTTCTGTAATCAATCCTCAATTCTCAATCCTCAATACTCAATCCTCAATCGTCAATCCTCAATCGCCAATCCGCAATCTTCAATCCTCAGTCCCGAATCCTCAATCTTCATTACTCAATCCTCAATCCTCATTCTTCAATACTCAATACCCAATCCTCAATCTTCAATCCTCAATCCTCAATCCTCAATTCTCAATCCTCAATCCTCAGTCCTCAATCTTCAATCCTCAATACTCAATCTTCTGTAATCAATCCCCAATACTCAATCCTCATTACTCAATCCTCAATCGTCAATCCTCAATCCCCAATCCTCAATCTTCAATCCTCAATCCTCAATCCTCAATCCTCTATCCTCAATCCTCAATCCTCAATCTTCAATCCTCAATACTCAGTCTTCAAACCTCAATCCTCAATCCTCAATCCTCAATCCTCAATCCTCATTCGTCAATAATCAATACCCAATCCTCAATCTTCAATCCTCAATCCTCAATCCTCAATTCTCAATCCTCAATCCTCAATCCTCAGACCTCAAACAGCAATACTCAACCCTCAGTCCTCGTCCTCAATACACAACCATCAATACTCAATCGTCAATCTTCAATCTTCAATATTCAATCTTCAGTTCTCAATCCTCAATCCTCGATCCTCAATCCTAGATCCTCAATATTCAAACAGCAATACCCAATCCTCAATCTTCAATCCGCGATCCTCAATCATCAATCCTCAATCCTCAATCCTCAATCCTCAATCCTCAGACCTCAAACCTCAGACCTGAATCCCCAATCCTGAATCCTCAATCTTCAGACCTCAGTCCTCAACGATCAGTTGTCAATTCACAATCCTCAATAGAAGATCATCAATTCACAGTTTTCAATACACAATACTCAATCCTCAATCCTCAATCCTCAATCCTCAATCCAAAATCTTCAATCCTCAATACTCAATCTGCAATCCTCAATCCTCAGTCCTCACTCCTCAATACTCATTCTTCAATCCTCAATACCGAATCCTCAATCTTCAATCCTCAATCCTCAATCCTCAATTCTCAATCCTCAAACCTCAATCCTCAGACTTCAAACATAATACTGAATCCTCAGTCCTCGTCCTCAATCGACAACCCTCAATCCTCAATCCTCAATCTTCAATAATTAATAAACAATCTTCAATCCTCAATTCTCGATCCTCAATCCTCAACCCTCAATCCTCAATGTTCAGTCCTCAATACCGAATCCTCTATCTTCAATCCTCAATCCTCAATCTTCAATCCTCAATCTTAATCTCCAAACCTCACTACTCAAACATCAATCCTCAATCCTCAATCCTCAATCCTCAATCCTCAATCCTCAATCTTCAATCCTCAATACTCAATCTTCAATCCTCAATCCTCAATCCTCAATCCTCAATCCTCAATCCCCAATCTTCAATCCTCAATACTCAATCTGCAATCCTCAATCCTCAGTCCTCACTCCTCAATACTCATTCTTCAATCCTCAATACCGAATCCTCAATCTTCAATCCTAAATCCTCAGTCCTCAATTCTCAATCCTCAATCCTCAGTCCTCAGTCCTCAAACCTCAATCCTCAACACTCAGCCCTCATCCTCAATCCTCAATCGACAATCCGCAATCATCAATCCTCAATCCTCAATCCTCAATCCTCAATCCTCAATCCTCAATCCTCAATCCTCAATCCTCAATCCTCAGTCCTCAAACCACAGTCCTCAATCATCAATCCTCAGTTCATAACCCTTAATCCTCAATCTTCAATCCTGAATCTTCAATACTCAACATTCAATCCTCAATCCTCAATCCCCAATATTCAATGCGCAATCCTCAATTATCAAACCACAATCCTCAACCCGCAGTCCTCAATCCTCAATCCCCAATCCTCAATTCTCAATCCTCAATTCTCAAACCTCAATCCTCAATCCTCAATCCTCAATCCTTAATCCTCAATCTTGAATCCTCAATCCTGAACCCTCGATCCTCAACCCTCCATCCTCAATAAAATATCCCCAATTCTCAGTTTTCAATGCTCAATTAGCAACCTTCATACCTCAATCTACAGACAACAATTCTGGACCCACAATCCTCAACCCTCAGTCCTCAATCTTCAATCCTCAGTCCTCAATCCTCAATCCTCAATCCTCAATCCTCAATCCTCAATCCTCAATCCTCAATCCTCAATCCTCAGTCCTCAAACCACAGTCCTCAATCATCAATCCTCAGTTCATAACCCTTAATCCTCAATCTTCAATCCTGAATCTTCAATACTCAACATTCAATCCTCAATCCTCAATCCCCAATATTCAATGCGCAATCCTCAATTATCAAACCACAATCCTCAACCCGCAGTCCTCAATCCTCAATCCCCAATCCTCAATTCTCAATCCTCAATTCTCAAACCTCAATCCTCAATCCTCAATACTCAATCTTCAATCCTCAATCCTCAGTCCTCAATCTTCAATACTCAATGCTCAATCCTCAACACTCAATCCTCAGTCCTCAATCCTCAATCCTCAATCCTCAAACCTCAATCCTCAATCCTCAAACCTCAATCCTCAATCTTCAATCCTCAATACTCAATCTTCAATCCTCAATCCTCAAGCCTCAATCCTCAATCCTCAATCCTCAATCCACAATCCTCAACCTTCAATCCTCAATACTCAGTCTTCAATGCTCAATCCTCAATCCTCAATCCTCAATACTCAATCCTCAATCGTCAATCTTCAGTCCTCAATACACAACCTTCAATCCTCATTCTTCAATCCTCAATACCCAATCCTCAATCTTCAATCCTCAATCCTCAATCCTCAATTCTCAATCCTCAATCCTCAGTCCTCAATCTTCAATCCTCAATACTCAATCTTCTGTAATCAATCCTCAATTCTCAATCCTCAATACTCAATCCTCAATCGTCAATCCTCAATCCCCAATCCTCAATCTTCAATCCTCAATCCTCAATCCTCAATCCTCAATCCTCAATCCTCAATCTTCAATCCTCAATTCTCAATCCTCAATCCACAATCCTCAACCTTCAATCCTCAATACTCAGTCTTCAATGCTCAATCCTCAATCCTCAATCCTCAATACTCAATCCTCAACCGTCAATCTTCAATCCTCAATACTCAATCTTCAATCCTCAATCCTCAATCCTCAATCCTCAATCCTCAATCCTCAATCGTCAATCTTCAATCCTCAATCCTCAACCCTCAATCGTCAGGCATCAATTCTCAATACTCAATCTTCAGTCCTCTATCCTCAATCCTCATTCCTCAATGCTCATTCTTCAATCCTCAATACCTAATCCTCAATCTTCAATCCTCAATCCTCAATCCTCAACTCTCAATCCTCAATCCTCAGTCCTCAGTCCTCAAACCTCAATCCTCAACCCTCAGCCCTCATCCTCAATCCTCAATCCTCAATCTTCAATCCTCAATCCTCAACCCTCAACCCTCAGTAATCAATCCTCAATCCTCAGTCCTCAAACCTCAATCCTGAATCCTGAATCCTGAATCCTCAATCTTCAGACATCAGACCTCAACTGTCAGACGTCAATCCACAATCCTCGATAGAATATCATCAATTCACAGTTTTCAATACTCAATACTCAATCTGCAATCTTCAGACCTCTATCCCCAAACATCAATCCTCATCAATCAACCCTCAACACTCAGTCCCCAATCCTCAATCTTCAATCCTCAATCCTCAATCCGCAATCCTCAATCCTCAATGTTCAATCCACAATACTCAATCTTCAATCCTCAATCCTCAATCCTCAATCCTCAATCCTCAATCCTCAATCCTCAGTCCTCAATCTTCAATCCTCAATACTCAGTCTTCAAACCTCAATCCTCAATCCTCAATCCTCAATCCTCAATCCTCATTCGTCAATAATCAATACCCAATCCTCAATCTTCAATCCTCAATCCTCAATCCTCAATTCTCAATCCTCAATCCTCAGTCCTCAATCTTGAATCCTCAATACTCAATCTTCTGTAATCAATCCTCAATTCTCAATCCTCAATACTCAATCCTCAATCGTCAATCCTCAATCGCCAATCCGCAATCTTCAATCCTCAGTCCCGAATCCTCAATCTTCATTACTCAATCCTCAATCCTCATTCTTCAATACTCAATACCCAATCCTCAATCTTCAATCCTCAATCCTCAATCCTCAATTCTCAATCCTCAATCCTCAGTCCTCAATCTTCAATCCTCAATACTCAATCTTCTGTAATCAATCCCCAATACTCAATCCTCATTACTCAATCCTCAATCGTCAATCCTCAATCCCCAATCCTCAATCTTCAATCCTCAATCCTCAATCCTCAATCCTCTATCCTCAATCCTCAATCCTCAATCTTCAATCCTCAATACTCAGTCTTCAAACCTCAATCCTCAATCCTCAATCCTCAATCCTCAATCCTCATTCGTCAATAATCAATACCCAATCCTCAATCTTCAATCCTCAATCCTCAATCCTCAATTCTCAATCCTCAATCCTCAATCCTCAGACCTCAAACAGCAATACTCAACCCTCAGTCCTCGTCCTCAATACACAACCATCAATACTCAATCGTCAATCTTCAATCTTCAATATTCAATCTTCAGTTCTCAATCCTCAATCCTCGATCCTCAATCCTAGATCCTCAATATTCAAACAGCAATACCCAATCCTCAATCTTCAATCCGCTATCCTCAATCATCAATCCTCAATCCTCAATCCTCAATCCTCAATCCTCAGACCTCAAACCTCAGACCTGAATCCCCAATCCTGAATCCTCAATCTTCAGACCTCAGTCCTCAACGATCAGTTGTCAATTCACAATCCTCAATAGAAGATCATCAATTCACAGTTTTCAATACACAATACTCAATCCTCAATCCTCAATCCTCAATCCTCAATCCAAAATCTTCAATCCTCAATACTCAATCTGCAATCCTCAATCCTCAGTCCTCACTCCTCAATACTCATTCTTCAATCCTCAATACCGAATCCTCAATCTTCAATCCTCAATCCTCAATCCTCAATTCTCAATCCTCAAACCTCAATCCTCAGACTTCAAACATAATACTGAATCCTCAGTCCTCGTCCTCAATCGACAACCCTCAATCCTCAATCCTCAATCTTCAATAATTAATAAACAATCTTCAATCCTCAATTCTCGATCCTCAATCCTCAACCCTCAATCCTCAATGTTCAGTCCTCAATACCGAATCCCCTATCTTCAATCCTCAATCCTCAATCTTCAATCCTCAATCTTAATCTCCAAACCTCACTACTCAAACATCAATCCTCAATCCTCAATCCTCAATCCTCAATCCTCAATCCTCAATCTTCAATCCTCAATACTCAATCTTCAATCCTCAATCCTCAATCCTCAATCCTCAATCCTCAATCCCCAATCTTCAATCCTCAATACTCAATCTGCAATCCTCAATCCTCAGTCCTCACTCCTCAATACTCATTCTTCAATCCTCAATACCGAATCCTCAATCTTCAATCCTAAATCCTCAATCCTCAATTCTCAATCATCAAACCTCAATCCTCAGACTTCAAACATCAATACTCAACCCTCAGTCCTCGTCCTCAATCGACAACCCTCAATCCTCAATCCTCAATCTTCAATCATTAATATTCAATCTTCAATCCTCAATCCTCAATCCTCAATCCTCAACCCTCAATCCTCAATGTTCAATCCTCAATACCCAATCCTCAATCTTCAATCCTCAATCCTCAATCCTCAAGCCTCAATCCTCAATCCTCAATCCTCAATCCTCAGTCCTCAAACCTCAGTCCTGAATCCTCAATCCTGAATTCTCAATCTTCAGCCCTCAGTCCTCAACAATCAGTTGTGAATCCTCAATCCTCAATAGAATATCCTCAATTCACAGGTTTCAATACTCAATACTCAACCTGCAATCTTCAAATCTCTATCCACAAACATCAATTCTCATCACTCAACACTCAACACTCAGTCCCCAATCCTCAATCTTCAAACCTCAATCCTCAATCCTCAATCCTCAATCCTCAATCTTCCATCCTCAATACTCAATCCTCAATCCTCAATCCTCAGTCCTCAAACCTCAATACTGAATCGTCAATCCTGAATCCTCAATCTTCAGCCCTCAGTCCTCAGCTATCAGTTGTGAATCCTCAATCCTCAATAGAATATCCTCAATTCACAGGTTTCAATACTCAATACTCAACCTGCAATCCTCAAATCTCCATCCACAAACATCAATTCTCATCACTCAACCCTCAACAGTCAGTCCCCAATCCTCATTCTTCAATCCTCAATCCTCAATCCTCAATCCTCGATCGTCAATCTTCAATCCTCAATACTCAATCTTCAATCCTCCATCCTCATTCCTCAATCCTCAATCCTCAATCCTCAATCGCCAGGCTTCAATCCTCAATACTCAACCTTCATTCCTCAATCCTCAATCCTCATTCCTCAATCCTCATTCTTCAATCCTCAATACCCAATCCTCAATCTTCAATCCTCAATCCTCAAACCTCAACTCTCAATCCTCAATCCTCAATCCTCAGTCCTCAGTCCTCAAACCTCAATCCTCAACCCTCAGCCCTCATCCTCAATCCTCAACCCTCAGCCCTCATCCTCAATCCTCAATCCTCAATCTTCATTCTTCAATCCTCAATCCTCAAGCCTCAATCCTCAATCCTCAATCCTCAGTCCTCGAACCTCAATCCTGAATCGTCAATCCTGAATCATCAATCTTCAGACCTCAGACCTCAACAGTCAGACGTCAATACTCAATCCTCAATAGAATATCATCAATTCACAGTTTTCAATACTCAATACTCAACCTGCAATCTTCAAATCTCTATCCACAAACATCAGTTCTCATCACTGAACCCTCAACACTCAGTCCCCAATCCTCAATCTTCAATCCTCAATCCTCAATCCTCAATCCTCAATCCTCAATCTTCAATCCTCAATACTCAATCTTCAATCCTCAATCCTCAATCCACAATCCTCAATCCTCACTCTTCAATCCACAATACCCAATCCTCAATCTTCAATCCTCAATCCTCAGTCCTCAATTCTCAATCCTCAATCCTCAGTCCTCAGTCCTCAAACCTCAATCCTCAACACTCAGCCCTCATCCTCAATCCTCAATCGACAATCCGCAATCCTCAATCCTCAATCCTCAATCCTCAATCCTCAATCCTCAATCCTCAATCCTCAATCCTTAATCCTCAATCTTGAATCCTCAATCCTGAACCCTCGATCCTCAACCCTCCATCCTCAATAAAATATCCCCAATTCTCAGTTTTCAATGCTCAATTAGCAACCTTCATACCTCAATCTACAGACAACAATTCTGGACCCACAATCCTCAACCCTCAGTCCTCAATCTTCAATCCTCAGTCCTCAATCCTCAATCCTCAATCCTCAATCCTCAATCCTCAATCCTCAATGCTCAATCCTGAATCCTCAGTCCTCAAACCACTGTCCTCAATCATCAATCCTCAGTTCATAACCCTTAATCCTCAATCTTCAATCCTGAATCTTCAATACTCAACATTCAATCCACAATCCTCAATCCCCAATATTCAATGCGCAATCCTCAATTATCAAACCACAATCCTCAACCCGCAGTCCTCAATCCTCAATCCCCAATCCTCAATTCTCAATCCTCAATTCGCAAACCTCAATCCTCAATCCTCAATACTCAATCTTCAATCCTCAATCCTCAGTCCTCAATCTTCAATACTCAATGCTCAATCCTCAACACTCAATCCTCAGTCCTCAATCCTCAATCCTCAATCCTCAAACCTCAATCCTCAATCCTCAAACCTCAATCCTCAATCTTCAATCCTCAATACTCAATCTTCAATCCTCAATCCTCAAGCCTCAATCCTCAATCCTCAATCCTCAATCCCCAATCTTCAATCCTCAATATTCAATCTGCAGTCCTCAATCCTCAGTCCTCACTACTCAATCCTCATTCTTCAATCCTCAATACCGAATCCTCAATCTTCAATCCTCAATCCTCAATCATCAATCCTCAATCCTCATTTCTCAATCCTCAATCCTCAGTCCTCAGACCTCAAACCTCAATCCTCTACTCTCATCCCTCATCCTCAACCCTCAATCGACAATCCGCAATCCTCAATCTTCAATCCTCAATCCTCAACCTTCAATCCTCAATCTTAATCTCCGATCCTCAATACTCAAACTTCAATCCTCAATCCTCAATCCTCAATACTCAATCCTCAATCTTCAATCCTCAATACTCAATCTTCAATCCTCAATCCACAATCCTCAATCCTCAATCCTCAATCCCCAATCTTCAATCCTCAATACTCAATCTGCAATCCTCAATCCTCAGTCCTCACTCCTCAATCCTCAATACCGAATCCTCAATCTTCAATCCTAAATCCTCAATCCTCAACTCTCAATCCTCAATCCTCAATCCTCAGACTTCAAACATCAATACTCAACCCTCAGTCCTCGTCCTCAATCGACAACCCTCAATCCTCAATCCTCAATCCTCAACCCTCAATCCTCAATGTTCAAACCTCAATACCCAATCCTCAATCTTCAATCCTCAATCCTCAATCCTCAATCCTCAATCCTCAACCCTCAATCCTCAATCCTCAGTCCTCAAGCCTCAGTCCTGAATCCTCAATCCTGAATCCTCAATCTTCAGCCCTCAGTCCTCAACAATCAGTTGCGAATCCTCAATCCTCAATAGAATATCCTCAATTCACAGGTTTCAATACTCAATACTCAACCTGCAATCTTCAAATCTCTATCGACAAACATCAATTCTCATCACTCAACACTCAACACTCAGTCCCCAATCCTCAAACCTCAATCCTCAATACTCAATCCTCAATCCTCAATCTTCAATCCTCAATACTCAATCCTCAATCCTCAATCCTCAGTCCTCAAACCTCAATCCTGAATCCTCAATCCTGAATCCTCAATCTTCAGCATTCAGTCCTCAACTATCAGTTGTGAATCCTCAATCCTCAATAGAATATCCTCAATTCACAGGTTTCAATACTCAATACTCAACCTGCAATCTTCAAATCTCTATCCACAAACATCAATCCTCATCACTCAACCCTCAACACTCAGTCCCCAATCCTCAATATTCAAACCTCATTTCTCAATCCTCAATCCCCAGTCCTCAGTCCTCAAACCTCAATCCTCTACCCTCATCCCTCATCCTCAATCCTCAATCGACAATCCGCAATCCTCAATCTTCAATCCTCAATCCTCAATCCTCAATCCTCAATCCTCAGTCCTCAAACCTCAATCCTGAATCCTCAATCCTGAATCCTCAATCTTCAGCCCTCAGTCCACAACAATCCGTTGTTAATCCTCAATCCTCAATAGAATATCCTCAGTTCACAGTTTTCAATACTCAACACTCAATCTGCAATCTTCAAATCTCTATCCACAAACATCAATTTTCATCACTCAACCCTCAACACTCAGTCCTCAATTTTCAATCCTCAATCCTCAATTCTCAATCTTCAATCCTCAATACTGAATCTTCAATCCTCAATCCTCAATCCTCAATCCTCAATTCTCAATCCTCAATCCTCAGTCCTCAATCTTCAATCCTCAATACTCAATTTTCTGTAATCAATCCTCAATTCTCAATTCTCAATACTCAATCCTCAATCGTCAATCCTCAATCCCCAATCCTCAATCTTCTATCCTCAATCCTCAATCCTCAATCCTCAATACTCAATCTTCAATCCACAATACTCAATCTTCAATCCTCAATCCTCAATCCTCAATCCTCAATCCTCAATCCTCAATCCTCAATCTTCAATCCTCAATACTCAGTCTTCAATCCTCAATCCTCAATCCTCAATCCTCATTCGTCAATAATCAATACCCAATCCTCAGTCTTCAATCCTCAATCCTCAATCCTCAATTCTCAATCCTCAATCCTCAATCCTCAGACCTCAAACAGCAATAGTCAACCCTCAGTCCTCGTCCTCAATACACAACCATCAATACTCAATCGTCAATCTTCAATCTTCAATATTCAATCTTCAGTCCTCAATCCTCAATCCTCGATCCTCAATCCTAAATCCTCAATATTCAAACAGCAATACCCAATCCTCAATCTTCAATCCGCAATCCTCAATCATCAATCCTCAATCCTCAATCCTCAATACTCAATCCTCAGTCCTCAAACCTCAAACCTGAATCCCCAACCCTGAATCCTCAATCTTCAGACCTCAGTCCTCAACAATCAGTTGTCAATTCACAATCCTCAATAGAAGATCATCAATTCACAGTTTTCAATACACAATACTCAATCCTCAATCCTCAAACCTCAATCCTCAGACTTCAAACATAATACTGAATCCTCAGTCCTCGTCCTCAATCGACAACCCTCAATCCTCAATCCTCAATCTTCAATAATTAATAAACAATCTTCAATCCTCAATTCTCGATCCTCAATCCTCAACCCTCAATCCTCAATGTTCAGTCCTCAATACCGAATCCTCTATCTTCAATCCTCAATCCTCAATCTTCAATCCTCAATCTTAATCTCCAAACCTCACTACTCAAACTTCAATCCTCAATCCTCAATCCTCAATCCTCAATCCTCAATCTTCAATCCTCAATACTCAATCTTCAATCCTCAATCGTCAATCCTCAATCCTCAATCCTCAATCCCCAATCTTCAATCCTCAATACTCAATCTGCAATCCTCAATCCTCAGTCCTCACTCCTCAATACTCATTCTTCAATCCTCAATACCGAATCCTCAATCTTCAATCCTAAATCCTCAATCCTCAATTCTCAATCATCAAACCTCAATCCTCAGACTTCAAACATCAATACTCAACCCTCAGTCCTCGTCCTCAATCGACATCCCTCAATCCTCAATCCTCAATCTTCAATCATTAATATTCAATCTTCAATCCTCAATCCTCAATCCTCAATCCTCAACCCTCAATCCTCAATGTTCAATCCTCAATACCCAATCCTCAATCTTCAATCCTCAATCCTCAATCCTCAAGCCTCAATCCTCAATCCTCAATCCTCAATCCTCAGTCCTCAAACCTCAGTCCTGAATCCTCAATCCTGAATTCTCAATCTTCAGCCCTCAGTCCTCAACAATCAGTTGTGAATCCTCAATCCTCAATAGAATATCCTCAATTCACAGGTTTCAATACTCAATACTCAACCTGCAATCTTCAAATCTCTATCCACAAACATCAATTCTCATCACTCAACACTCAACACTCAGTCCCCAATCCTCAATCTTCAAACCTCAATCCTCAATCCTCAATCCTCAATCCTCAATCTTCCATCCTCAATACTCAATCCTCAATCCTCAATCCTCAGTCCTCAAACCTCAATACTGAATCGTCAATCCTGAATCCTCAATCTTCAGCCCTCAGTCCTCAGCTATCAGTTGTGAATCCTCAATCCTCAATAGAATATCCTCAATTCACAGGTTTCAATACTCAATACTCAACCTGCAATCCTCAAATCTCCATCCACAAACATCAATTCTCATCACTCAACCCTCAACAGTCAGTCCCCAATCCTCATTCTTCAATCCTCAATCCTCAATCCTCAATCCTCGATCGTCAATCTTCAATCCTCAATACTCAATCTTCAATCCTCCATCCTCATTCCTCAATCCTCAATCCTCAATCCTCAATCGCCAGGCTTCAATCCTCAATACTCAACCTTCATTCCTCAATCCTCAATCCTCATTCCTCAATCCTCATTCTTCAATCCTCAATACCCAATCCTCAATCTTCAATCCTCAATCCTCAAACCTCAACTCTCAATCCTCAATCCTCAATCCTCAGTCCTCAGTCCTCAAACCTCAATCCTCAACCCTCAGCCCTCATCCTCAATCCTCAACCCTCAGCCCTCATCCTCAATCCTCAATCCTCAATCTTCATTCTTCAATCCTCAATCCTCAAGCCTCAATCCTCAATCCTCAATCCTCAGTCCTCGAACCTCAATCCTGAATCGTCAATCCTGAATCATCAATCTTCAGACCTCAGACCTCAACAGTCAGACGTCAATACTCAATCCTCAATAGAATATCATCAATTCACAGTTTTCAATACTCAATACTCAACCTGCAATCTTCAAATCTCTATCCACAAACATCAGTTCTCATCACTGAACCCTCAACACTCAGTCCCCAATCCTCAATCTTCAATCCTCAATCCTCAATCCTCAATCCTCAATCCTCAATCTTCAATCCTCAATACTCAATCTTCAATCCTCAATCCTCAATCCACAATCCTCAATCCTCACTCTTCAATCCACAATACCCAATCCTCAATCTTCAATCCTCAATCCTCAGTCCTCAATTCTCAATCCTCAATCCTCAGTCCTCAGTCCTCAAACCTCAATCCTCAACACTCAGCCCTCATCCTCAATCCTCAATCGACAATCCGCAATCCTCAATCCTCAATCCTCAATCCTCAATCCTCAATCCTCAATCCTCAATCCTCAATCCTTAATCCTCAATCTTGAATCCTCAATCCTGAACCCTCGATCCTCAACCCTCCATCCTCAATAAAATATCCCCAATTCTCAGTTTTCAATGCTCAATTAGCAACCTTCATACCTCAATCTACAGACAACAATTCTGGACCCACAATCCTCAACCCTCAGTCCTCAATCTTCAATCCTCAGTCCTCAATCCTCAATCCTCAATCCTCAATCCTCAATCCTCAATCCTCAATGCTCAATCCTGAATCCTCAGTCCTCAAACCACTGTCCTCAATCATCAATCCTCAGTTCATAACCCTTAATCCTCAATCTTCAATCCTGAATCTTCAATACTCAACATTCAATCCACAATCCTCAATCCCCAATATTCAATGCGCAATCCTCAATTATCAAACCACAATCCTCAACCCGCAGTCCTCAATCCTCAATCCCCAATCCTCAATTCTCAATCCTCAATTCGCAAACCTCAATCCTCAATCCTCAATACTCAATCTTCAATCCTCAATCCTCAGTCCTCAATCTTCAATACTCAATGCTCAATCCTCAACACTCAATCCTCAGTCCTCAATCCTCAATCCTCAATCCTCAAACCTCAATCCTCAATCCTCAAACCTCAATCCTCAATCTTCAATCCTCAATACTCAATCTTCAATCCTCAATCCTCAAGCCTCAATCCTCAATCCTCAATCCTCAATCCCCAATCTTCAATCCTCAATATTCAATCTGCAGTCCTCAATCCTCAGTCCTCACTACTCAATCCTCATTCTTCAATCCTCAATACCGAATCCTCAATCTTCAATCCTCAATCCTCAATCCTCAATCCTCAATCCTCATTTCTCAATCCTCAATCCTCAGTCCTCAGACCTCAAACCTCAATCCTCTACTCTCATCCCTCATCCTCAATCCTCAATCGACAATCCGCAATCCTCAATCTTCAATCCTCAATCCTCAACCTTCAATCCTCAATCTTAATCTCCGATCCTCAATACTCAAACTTCAATCCTCAATCCTCAATCCTCAATACTCAATCCTCAATCTTCAATCCTCAATACTCAATCTTCAATCCTCAATCCACAATCCTCAATCCTCAATCCTCAATCCCCAATCTTCAATCCTCAATACTCAATCTGCAATCCTCAATCCTCAGTCCTCACTCCTCAATCCTCAATACCGAATCCTCAATCTTCAATCCTAAATCCTCAATCCTCAACTCTCAATCCTCAATCCTCAATCCTCAGACTTCAAACATCAATACTCAACCCTCAGTCCTCGTCCTCAATCGACAACCCTCAATCCTCAATCCTCAATCCTCAACCCTCAATCCTCAATGTTCAAACCTCAATACCCAATCCTCAATCTTCAATCCTCAATCCTCAATCCTCAATCCTCAATCCTCAATCCTCAATCCTCAATCCTCAGTCCTCAAGCCTCAGTCCTGAATCCTCAATCCTGAATCCTCAATCTTCAGCCCTCAGTCCTCAACAATCAGTTGCGAATCCTCAATCCTCAATAGAATATCCTCAATTCACAGGTTTCAATACTCAATACTCAACCTGCAATCTTCAAATCTCTATCGACAAACATCAATTCTCATCACTCAACACTCAACACTCAGTCCCCAATCCTCAAACCTCAATCCTCAATACTCAATCCTCAATCCTCAATCTTCAATCCTCAATACTCAATCCTCAATCCTCAATCCTCAGTCCTCAAACCTCAATCCTGAATCCTCAATCCTGAATCCTCAATCTTCAGCATTCAGTCCTCAACTATCAGTTGTGAATCCTCAATCCTCAATAGAATATCCTCAATTCACAGGTTTCAATACTCAATACTCAACCTGCAATCTTCAAATCTCTATCCACAAACATCAATCCTCATCACTCAACCCTCAACACTCAGTCCCCAATCCTCAATATTCAAACCTCATTTCTCAATCCTCAATCCCCAGTCCTCAGTCCTCAAACCTCAATCCTCTACCCTCATCCCTCATCCTCAATCCTCAATCGACAATCCGCAATCCTCAATCTTCAATCCTCAATCCTCAATCCTCAATCCTCAATCCTCAGTCCTCAAACCTCAATCCTGAATCCTCAATCCTGAATCCTCAATCTTCAGCCCTCAGTCCACAACAATCCGTTGTTAATCCTCAATCCTCAATAGAATATCCTCAGTTCACAGTTTTCAATACTCAACACTCAATCTGCAATCTTCAAATCTCTATCCACAAACATCAATTTTCATCACTCAACCCTCAACACTCAGTCCTCAATTTTCAATCCTCAATCCTCAATTCTCAATCTTCAATCCTCAATACTGAATCTTCAATCCTCAATCCTCAATCCTCAATCCTCAATTCTCAATCCTCAATCCTCAGTCCTCAATCTTCAATCCTCAATACTCAATTTTCTGTAATCAATCCTCAATTCTCAATTCTCAATACTCAATCCTCAATCGTCAATCCTCAATCCCCAATCCTCAATCTTCTATCCTCAATCCTCAATCCTCAATCCTCAATACTCAATCTTCAATCCACAATACTCAATCTTCAATCCTCAATCCTCAATCCTCAATCCTCAATCCTCAATCCTCAATCCTCAATCTTCAATCCTCAATACTCAGTCTTCAATCCTCAATCCTCAATCCTCAATCCTCATTCGTCAATAATCAATACCCAATCCTCAGTCTTCAATCCTCAATCCTCAATCCTCAATTCTCAATCCTCAATCCTCAATCCTCAGACCTCAAACAGCAATAGTCAACCCTCAGTCCTCGTCCTCAATACACAACCATCAATACTCAATCGTCAATCTTCAATCTTCAATATTCAATCTTCAGTCCTCAATCCTCAATCCTCGATCCTCAATCCTAAATCCTCAATATTCAAACAGCAATACCCAATCCTCAATCTTCAATCCGCAATCCTCAATCATCAATCCTCAATCCTCAATCCTCAATACTCAATCCTCAGTCCTCAAACCTCAAACCTGAATCCCCAACCCTGAATCCTCAATCTTCAGACCTCAGTCCTCAACAATCAGTTGTCAATTCACAATCCTCAATAGAAGATCATCAATTCACAGTTTTCAATACACAATACTCAATCTGCAATCTTCAAATCTCTATCCACAAACATCAATACACATCATTCAACCCTCAACACTCAGTCCGCAATCATCAATCTTCAATCCTCAATCCTCAATCCTCAATCCTCTATCCACAATCTTCAATCCTCAATACTCAATCTTCAATCCTCGGTCCTCAATCCTCAATCCTCAATCCTCAATCCTCAATCGTCAGGCTTCAATCCTCAATACTCAATCTTCAATCCTCAATCCTCAATCCTTATTCCTCAATGCTCATTCTTCAATCCTCAATACCTAATCCTCAATCTTCAATCCCCAATCCTCAATCCTTAACTCTCAATCCTCAATCCTCAGTCCTCAGTCCTCAAACCTCAATCCTCAACCCTCAGCCCTCATCCTCAATCCTCAATCCTCAATCGTCAATCCTCAATCCTCAATCCTCAAGCCTCAATCCTCAATCCTCAATCCTCAATCCTCAGTCCTCAAACCTCAAACCTGAATCCCCAACCCTGAATCCTCAATCTTCAGACCTCAGTCCTCAACAATCAGTTGTCAATTCACAATCCTCAATAGAAGATCATCAATTCACAGTTTTCAATACTCAATACTCAAACAGCAATCATCAAATCTCTATCCACAAACATCAATTCTCATCACTCAACACTCAACACTCAGTCCCCAATCCTCAATCTTCAATCCTCAATCCTCAAACCGCAATCCTCAATACTCAATCTTCAATCCTCCATTCCCAATCCTCAGTCTTCATTCCTCAATCATCAATCCTCAATTCTCAATCCTCAATCCTACAATCCTCAACCTTCAATCCTCAATACTCAGTCTTCAATCCTACAATCCTCAACCTTCAATCCTCAATACTCAGTCTTCAATGCTCAATCCTCAATCCTCAATCCTCAATCCTCAATCCTCAATCCTCAATTCTCAATCCTCAATCCACAATCCTCAACCTTCAATCCTCAATACTCAGTCTTCAATGCTCAATCCTCAATCCTCAATCCTCAATACTCAATCCTCAACCGTCAATCTTCAATCCTCAATACTCAATCTTCAATCCTCAATCCTCAATCCTCATTCTTCAATCCTCAATACCCAATCCTCAATCTTCAATACTCAATCCTCAATCCTCAATTCTCAATCCTCAATCCTCAGTCCTCAGTCCTCTAACCTGAATCCTCAACCCTCAGCCCTCATCCTCAATCCTCAATCCTCAATCCTCATCCTTCAATCCTCAATACCCAATCCTCAATCTTCAATCCTCAATCCTCAATCCTCAATTCTCAATCCTCAATCCTCAGTCCTCAGTTCTCTGACCTGAATCCTCAACCCTCAGCCCTCATCCTCAATCCTCAATCCTCAATCCTCAATCCTCAATCGTCAATCTTCAATCCTCAATCCTCAACCCTCAATCGTCAGGCATCAATCCTCAATACTCAACCTTCAATCCTCTATCCTCAATCCTCATTCATCACTGCTCATTCTTCAATCCTCAATACCTAATCCTCAATCTTCAATCCTCAATCCTCAATCCTCAACTCTCAATCCTCAATGCTCAGTCCTCAGTCCTCAAACCTCAATCCTCAACCCTCAGCCCTCATCCTCAATCCTCAATCCTCAATCTTCAATCCTCAATCCTCAACCCTCAGCCCTCAGTAATCAATCCTCAATCCTCAGTCCTCAAACCTCAATCCTGAATCCTCAATCCTGAATCCTCAATCTTCAGACATCAGACATCAACTGTCAGACGTCAATCCACAATCCTCGATAGAATATCATCAATTCACAGTTTTCAATACTCAATACTCAATCTGCAATCTTCAGACCTCTATCCCCAAACATCAATTCTCATCACTCAACCCTCAACACTCAGTCCCCAATCCTCAATCTTCAATCCTCAATCCTCAATCCGCAATCCTCAATCCTCAATGTTCAATCCACAATACTCAATCTTCAATCCTCAATCCTCAATCCTCAATCCTCAATCCTCAATCCTCAATCGTCAATCTTCAATCCTCAATATTCAATCTTCTGTAATCAATCCTCAATTCTCAATCCTCAATACTCAATCCTCAATCCTCAATCCTCAATCCTCAATCCTCAATCCTCAATCATCAAACCTCAATCTTCAATCCTCAGTCCCAAATCCTCAATCTTCATTACTCAATCCTCAATCCTCATTCTTCAATACTCAATACCCAATCCTCAATCTTCAATCCTCAGTCCTCAATCCTCAATTCTCAATCCTCAATCCTCAGTCCTCAATCTTCAATCCTCAATACTCAATCTTCTGTAATCAATCCTCAATTCTCAATCCTCAATACTCAATCCTCAATCGTCAATCCTCAATCGCCAATCCGCAATCTTCAACCCTCAGTCCCGAATCCTCAATCTTCATTACTCAATCCTCAATCCTCATTCTTCAATACTCAATACCCAATCCTCAATCTTCAATCCTCAATCCTCAATCCTCAATTCTCAATCCTCAATCCTCAGTCCTCAATCTTCAATCCTCAATACTCAATCTTCTGTTATCAATCCTCAATCCTCAATCCTCAATACTCAATCCTCAATCGTCAATCCTCAATCCCCAATCCTCAATCTTCAATCCTCAATCCTCAATCCTCAATCCTAAATCCTCAATCCTCAATCCTCAATCTTCAATCCTCAATACTCAGTCTTCAAACCTCAATCCTCGATCCTCAATCCTCAATCCTCATTCGTCAATAATCAATACCCAATCCTCAATCTTCAATCCTCAATCCTCAATCCTCAATTCTCAATCGTCAATCCTCAATCCTCAGACCTCAAACAGCAATACTCAACCCTCAGTCCTCGTCCTCAATACACAACCATCAATACTCAAGCGTCAACCTTCAATCTTCAATATTCAATCTTCAGTTCTCAATCCTCAATCCTCGATCCTCAAACCTAAATCCTCAATATTCAAACAGCAATACCCAATCCTCAATCTTCACTCCTCAATCCTCAATCCTCAAGCCTCAATCCTCAATCCTCAATCCTCAATCCTCAGTCCTCAAACCTCAAACCTGAATCCCCAACCCTGAATCCTCAATCTTCAGACCTCAGTCCTCAACAATCAGTTGTCAATTCACAATCCTCAATAGAAGATCATCAATTCACAGTTTTCAATACTAAATACTCAAACTGCAATCATCAAATCTCTATCCACAAACATCAATTCTCATCACTCAACACTCAACACTCAGTCCCCAATCCTCAATCTTCAATCCTCAATCCTCAAACCGCAATCCTCAATACTCAATCTTCAATCCTCAATTCCCAATCCTCAGTCTTCATTCCTCAATCCTCAATCCTCAATTCTCAATCCTCAATCCTACAATCCTCAACCTTCAATCCTCAATACTCAGTCTTCAATCCTACAATCCTCAACCTTCAATCCTCAATACTCAGTCTTCAATGCTCAATCCTCAATCCTCAATCCTCAATCCTCAATCCTCAATTCTCAATCCTCAATCCACAATCCTCAACCATCAATCCTCAATACTCAGTCTTCAATGCTCAATCCTCAATCCTCAATCCTCAATACTCAATCCTCAACCGTCAATCGTCAATCCTCAATACCCAATCCTCAATCTTCAATACTCAATCCTCAATCCTCAATTCTCAATCCTCAATCCTCAGTCCTCAGTCCTCTAACCTGAATCCTCAACCCTCAGCCCTCATCCTCAATCCTCAATCCTCAATCCTCATCCTTCAATCCTCAATACCCAATCCTCAATCTTCAATCCTCAATCCTCAATCCTCAATTCTCAATCCTCAATCCTCAGTCCTCAGTTCTCTGACCTGAATCCTCAACCCTCAGCCCTCATCCTCAATCCTCAATCCTCAATCCTCAATCCTCAATCGTCAATCTTCAATCCTCAATCCTCAACCCTCAATCGTCAGGCATCAATTCTCAATACTCAATCTTCAATCCTCTATCCTCAATCCTCATTCCTCAACCGTCAGTCCTCGTCCTCAATCCTCAACTCTCAATCCTCAATCCTCCCATCTTCAATCACCAATACTCAATCGTCAATCCTCAATCGTCAATCCTCAATCCTCAATACTCAACCATCAATCCTCAATCCTCAAAAGTCAATAGAATATCCTTAATTATCAGGATTCTATACTCATACCTCAACCCTCAACCCACAGCCCTCATTCTCAATCCTCAATCCACAATCCTCAAACCTAAATACTCAACCGTCAGTCCTCGTCCTCAATCCTCAACACTCAATCCTCAATCCTCCCATCTTCAATCATCAATACTCAACACTCAATCCTCAACCATCAATCCTCAATACTCAATCATCAATCCTCAATTCTCAACACTCAATATAATATCCTGACTTCTCATGGTTCAATACTCAATCCACAATATTCAGTAATCAAATATCAATCCTCAAACATCAATACTCAACACTCAATCCTCAACACTCAGTCCCCTCTCCTCAATCCTCCATCCTCAGTCCTCAAACCTCAAACCTGTATCCTCAATCGTGAATCCTCAATCTTCAGTCCTCAGTCCTCAACAATCAGTCGTCAATTCTCAATCCTCAATAGAATATCATCAATTCACAGTTTTCAATACTCAATACTCAATCTGCAATCTTCAAATCTCTATCCACAAACATCAATTCTCATCATTCAACCCTCGTCACTCAGTCCCCAATCTTCAATCTTCAATCCTCAATCCTCAATCCTCAATCCTCGATCGTCAGTCTTCAATCCTCAATACTCAATCTTCAATCCTCCATCCTCATTCCTCAATCCTCAATCCTCAATCCTCAATCGCCAGGCTTCAATCCTCAATACTCAACCTTCATTCCTCAATCCTCAATCCTCATTCCTCAATCCTCATTCTTCAATCCTCAATACCCAATCCTCAATCTTCAATCCTCAATCCTCAATCCTCAACTCTCAATCCTCAATCCTCAATCCTCAGTCCTCAGTCCTCAAACCTCAATCCTCAACCCTCAGCCCTCATCCTCAATCCTCAGCCCTCAGCCCTCGTCCTCAATCCTCAATCCTCAATCTTCATTCTTCAATCCTCAATCCTCAAGCCTCAATCCTCAATCCTCAATCCTCAGTCCTCGAACCTCAATCCTGAATCGTCAATCCTGAATCATCAATCTTCAGACCTCAGACCTCAACAGTCAGCCGTCAATCCTCAATCCTCAATAGAATATCATCAATTCACAGTTTTCAATACTAAATACTCAAACTGCAATCATCAAATCTCTATCCACAAACATCAATTCTCATCACTCAACACTCAACACTCAGTCCCCAATCCTCAATCTTCAATCCTCAATCCTCAAACCGCAATCCTCAATACTCAATCTTCAATCCTCAATTCCCAATCCTCAGTCTTCATTCCTCAATCCTCAATCCTCAATTCTCAATCCTCAATCCTACAATCCTCAACCTTCAATCCTCAATACTCAGTCTTCAATCCTACAATCCTCAACCTTCAATCCTCAATACTCAGTCTTCAATGCTCAATCCTCAATCCTCAATCCTCAATCCTCAATCCTCAATTCTCAATCCTCAACCCACAATCCTCAACCATCAATCCTCAATACTCAGTCTTCAATGCTCAATCCTCAATCCTCAATCCTCAATACTCAATCCTCAACCGTCAATCTTCAATCCTCAATACCCAATCCTCAACCTTCAATACTCAATCCTCAATCCTCAATTCTCAATCCTCAATCCTCAGTCCTCAGTCCTCTAACCTGAATCCTCAACCCTCAGCCCTCATCCTCAATCCTCAATCCTCAATCCTCATCCTTCAATCCTCAATACCCAATCCTCAATCTTCAATCCTCAATCCTCAATCCTCAATTCTCAATCCTCAATCCTCAGTCCTCAGTTCTCTGACCTGAATCCTCAACCCTCAGCCCTCATCCTCAATCCTCAATCCTCAATCCTCAATCCTCAATCGTCAATCTTCAATCCTCAATCCTCAACCCTCAATCGTCAGGCATCAATTCTCAATACTCAATCTTCAATCCTCTATCCTCAATCCTCATTCCTCAACCGTCAGTCCTCGTCCTCAATCCTCAACTCTCAATCCTCAATCCTCCCATCTTCAATCACCAATACTCAATCGTCAATCCTCAATCGTCAATCCTCAATGCTCAATCCTCAATCCTCAATATTCAACACTCAACACTCAACCATCAATCCTCAATACTCAATCCTCAATCCTCAATCCTCAATACTCAACCATCAATCGTCAATCCTCAAAAGTCAATAGAATATCCTTAATTATCAGGATTCTATACTCATACCTCAACCCTCAACCCACAGCCCTCATTCTCAATCCTCAATCCACAATCCTCAAACCTAAATACTCAACCGTCAGTCCTCGTCCTCAATCCTCAACACTCAATCCTCAATCCTCCCATCTTCAATCATCAATACTCAACACTCAATCCTCAACCATCAATCCTCAATACTCAATCATCAATCCTCAATTCTCAACACTCAATATAATATCCTGACTTCTCGTGGTTCAATACTCAATCCACAATATTCAGTAATCAAATATCAATCCTCAAACATCAATACTCAACACTCAATCCTCAACACTCAGTCCCCTCTCCTCAATCCTCCATCCTCAGTCCTCAAACCTCAAACCTGTATCCTCAATCGTGAATCCTCAATTTTCAGTCCTCAGTCCTCAACAATCAGTCGTCAATTCTCAATCCTCAATAGAATATCATCAATTCACAGTTTTCAATACTCAATACTCAATCTGCAATCTTCAAATCTCTATCCACAAACATCAATTCTCATCATTCAACCCTCATCACTCAGTCCCCAATCTTCAATCTTCAATCCTCAATCCTCAATCCTCAATCCTCGATCGTCAATCTTCAATCCTCAATACTCAATCTTCAATCCTCCATCCTCATTCCTCAATCCTCAATCCTCAATCCTCAATCGCCAGGCTTCAATCCTCAATACTCAACCTTCATTCCTCAATCCTCAATCCTCATTCCTCAATCCTCATTCTTCAATCCTCAATACCCAATCCTCAATCTTCAATCCTCAATCCTCAATCCTCAACATTCAATCCTCAATCCTCAATCCTCAGTCCTCAGTCCTCAAACCTCAATCCTCAACCCTCAGCCCTCATCCTCAATCCTCAGCCCTCAGCCCTCGTCCTCAATCCTCAATCCTCAATCTTCATTCTTCAATCCTCAATCCTCAAGCCTCAATCCTCAATCCTCAATCCTCAGTCCTCGAACCTCAATCCTGAATCGTCAATCCTGAATCATCAATCTTCAGACCTCAGACCTCAACAGTCAGACGTCAATCCTCAATCCTCAATAGAATATCATCAATTCACAGTTTTCAATACTCAATACTCAATCTGCAATCTTCAAATCTCTATCCACAAACATCAGTTCTCATCACTGAACCCTCAACACTCAGTCCCCAATCCTCAATCTTCAATCCTCAATCCTCAATCCTCAATCCTCAATCCTCAATCTTCAATCCTCAATACTCAATCTTCAATCCTCAATCCTCAATCCACAATCCTCAATCCTCACTCTTCAATCCACAATACCCAATCCTCAATCTTCAATCCTCAACTCTCAATCCTAAATGCTCAATATTCAAACAGCAATACCCAATCCTCAATCTTCAATCCGCAATCCTCAATCATCAATCCTCAATCCTCAATCCTCAATCCTCAATCCTCAGTCCTCAAACCTCAAACCTGAATCCCCAACCCTGAATCCTCAATCTTCAGACCTCAGTCCTCAACAATCAGTTGTCAATTCACAATCCTCAATAGAAGATCATCAATTCACAGTTTTCAATACACAATACTCAATCTGCAATCTTCAAATCTCTATCCACAAACATCAATACTCATCATTCAACCCTCAACACTCAGTCCGCAATCCTCAATCTTCAATCCTCAATCCTCAATCCTCAATCCTCTATCCTCAATGTTCAATCCACAATACTCAATCTTCAATCCTCAATCCTCAATCCTCAATCCTCAATCCTCAATCCTCAATCGTCAATCTTCAATCCTCAATACTCAGTCTTCAATCCAACAATCCTCAACCTTCAATCCTCAATACTCAATCTTCAATCCTCGATCCTCAATCCTCAATCCTCAATCCTCAATCCTCAATCGTCAGGCTTCAATCCTCAATACTCAATCTTCAATCCTCAATCCTCAATCCTTATTCCTCAATGCTCATTCTTCAATCCTCAATACCTAATCCTCAATCTTCAATCCCCAATCCTCAATCCTTAACTCTCAATCCTCAATCCTCAGTCCTCAGTCCTCAAACCTCAATCCTCAACCCTCAGCCCTCATCCTCAATCCTCAATCCTCAATCGTCAATCCTCAATCCTCAATCCTCAAGCCTCAATCCTCAATCCTCAATCCTCAATCCTCAGTCCTCAAACCTCAAACCTGAACCCCAACCCTGAATCCTCAATCTTCAGACCTCAGTCCTCAACAATCAGTTGTCAATTCACAATCCTCAATAGAAGATCATCAATTCACAGTTTTCAATACTCAATACTCAAACTGCAATCTTCAAATCTCTATCCACAAACATCAATTCTCATCACTCAACACTCAACACTCAACACTCAGTCCCCAATCCTCAATCTTCAATCCTCAATCCTCAAACCGCAATCCTCAATACTCAATCTTCAATCCTCAATTCCCAATCCTCAGTCTTCATTCCTCAATCCTTAATCCTCAATACTCAATCCTCAATCCTACAATCCTCAACCTTCAATCCTCAATACTCAGTCTTCAATCCTACAATCCTCAACCTTCAATCCTCAATACTCAGTCTTCAATGCTCAATCCTCAATCCTCAATCCTCAATCCTCAATCCTCAATCCTCAATTCTCAATCCTCAATCCTCAGTCCTCAGTTCTCTGACCTGAATCCTCAACCCTCAGCCCTCATCCTCAATCCTCAATCCTCAATCCTCAATCCTCAATCGTCAATCTTCAATCCTCAATCTTCAACCCTCAATCGTCAGGCATCAATTCTCAATACTCAATCTTCAATCCTCTATCCTCAATCCTCATTCCTCAATGCTCATTCTTCAATCCTCAATACCTAATCCTCAATCTTCAATCCTCAATCCTCAATCCTCAACTCTCAATCCTCAATCCTCAGTCCTCAGTCCTCAAACCTCAATCCTCAACCCTCAATCCTTAATCCTCAATCTTGAATCCTCAATCCTGAACCCTCGATCCTCAACCCTCCATCCTCAATAAAATATCCCCAATTCTCAGTTTTCAATGCTCAATTAGCAACCTTCATACCTCAATCTACAGACAACAATTCTGGACCCACAATCCTCAACCCTCAGTCCTCAATCTTCAATCCTCAGTCCTCAATCCTCAATCCTCAATCCTCAATCCTCAATCCTCAATCCTCAATGCTCAATCCTGAATCCTCAGTCCTCAAACCACAGTCCTCAATCATCAATCCTCAGTTCATAACCCTTAATCCTCAATCTTCAATCCTGAATCTTCAATACTCAACATTCAATCCACAATCCTCAATCCCCAATATTCAATGCGCAATCCTCAATTATCAAACCACAATCCTCAACCCGCAGTCCTCAATCCTCAATCCCCAATCCTCAATTCTCAATCCTCAATTCTCAAACCTCAATCCTCAATCCTCAATACTCAATCTTCAATCCTCAATCCTCAGTCCTCAATCTTCAATACTCAATGCTCAATCCTCAACACTCAATCCTCAGTCCTCAATCCTCAATCCTCAATCCTCAAACCTCAATCCTCAATCCTCAAACCTCAATCCTCAATATTCAATCCTCAATACTCAATCTTCAATCCTCAATCCTCAAGCCTCAATCCTCAATCCTCAATCCTCAATCCCCAATCTTCAATCCTCAATATTCAATCTGCAGTCCTCAATCCTCAGTCCTCACTACTCAATCCTCATTCTTCAATCCTCAATACCGAATCCTCAATCTTCAATCCTCAATCCTCAATCCTCAATCCTCAATCCTCATTTCTCAATCCTCAATCCTCAGTCCTCAGACCTCAAACCTCAATCCTCTACTCTCATCCCTCATCCTCAATCCTGAATCGACAATCCGCAATCCTCAATCTTCAATCCTCAATCCTCAACCTTCAATCCTCAATCTTAATCTCCGATCCTCAATACTCAAACTTCAATCCTCAATCCTCAATCCTCAATACTCAATCCTCAATCTTCAATCCTCAATACTCAATCTTCAATCCTCAATCCACAATCCTCAATCCTCAATCCTCAATCCCCAATCTTCAATCCTCAATACTCAATCTGCAATCCTCAATCCTCAGTCCTCACTCCTCAATCCTCAATACCGAATCCTCAATCTTCAATCCTAAATCCTCAATCCTCAACTCTCAATCCTCAATCCTCAATCCTCAGACTTCAAACATCAATACTCAACCCTCAGTCCTCGTCCTCAATCGACAACCCTCAATCCTCAATCCTCAATCCTCAACCCTCAATCCTCAATGTTCAATCCTCAATACCCAATCCTCAATCTTCAATCCTCAATCCTCAATCCTCAATCCTCAATCCTCAACCCTCAATCCTCAATCCTCAGTCCTCAAGCCTCAGTCCTGAATCCTCAATCCTGAATCCTCAATCTTCAGCCCTCAGTCCTCAACAATCAGTTGTGAATCCTCAATCCTCAATAGAACATCCTCAATTCACAGGTTTCAATACTCAATACTCAACCTGCAATCTTCAAATCTCTATCCACAAACATCAATCCTCATCACTCAACCCTCAACACTCAGTCCCCAATCCTCAATATTCAAACCTCATTTCTCAATCCTCAATCCCCAGTCCTCAGTCCTCAAACCTCAATCCTCTACCCTCATCCCTCATCCTCAATCCTCAATCGACAATCCGCAATCCTCAATCTTCAATCCTCAATCCTCAATCCTCAATCCTCAATCCTCAGTCCTCAAACCTCAATCCTGAATCCTCAATCCTGAATCCTCAATCTTCAGCCCTCAGTCCACAACAATCCGTTGTTAATCCTCAATCCTCAATAGAATATCCTCAGTTCACAGTTTTCAATACTCAACACTCAATCTGCAATCTTCAAATCTCTATCCACAAACATCAATTTTCATCACTCAACCCTCAACACTCAGTCCTCAATTTTCAATCCTCAATCCTCAATTCTCAATCTTCAATCCTCAATACTGAATCTTCAATCCTCAATCCTCAATCCTCAATCCTCAATTCTCAATCCTCAATCCTCAGTCCTCAATCTTCAATCCTCAATACTCAATTTTCTGTAATCAATCCTCAATTCTCAATTCTCAATACTCAATCCTCAATCGTCAATCCTCAATCCCCAATCCTCAATCTTCTATCCTCAATCCTCAATCCTCAATCCTCAATACTCAATCTTCAATCCACAATACTCAATCTTCAATCCTCAATCCTCAATCCTCAATCCTCAATCCTCAATCCTCAATCCTCAATCTTCAATCCTCAATACTCAGTCTTCAATCCTCAATCCTCAATCCTCAATCCTCATTCGTCAATAATCAATACCCAATCCTCAGTCTTCAATCCTCAATCCTCAATCCTCAATTCTCAATCCTCAATCCTCAATCCTCAGACCTCAAACAGCAATAGTCAACCCTCAGTCCTCGTCCTCAATACACAACCATCAATACTCAATCGTCAATCTTCAATCTTCAATATTCAATCTTCAGTCCTCAATCCTCAATCCTCGATCCTCAATCCTAAATCCTCAATATTCAAACAGCAATACCCAATCCTCAATCTTCAATCCGCAATCCTCAATCATCAATCCTCAATCCTCAATCCTCAATACTCAATCCTCAGTCCTCAAACCTCAAACCTGAATCCCCAACCCTGAATCCTCAATCTTCAGACCTCAGTCCTCAACAATCAGTTGTCAATTCACAATCCTCAATAGAAGATCATCAATTCACAGTTTTCAATACACAATACTCAATCTGCAATCTTCAAATCTCTATCCACAAACATCAATACACATCATTCAACCCTCAACACTCAGTCCGCAATCATCAATCTTCAATCCTCAATCCTCAATCCTCAATCCTCTATCCACAATCTTCAATCCTCAATACTCAATCTTCAATCCTCGGTCCTCAATCCTCAATCCTCAATCCTCAATCCTCAATCGTCAGGCTTCAATCCTCAATACTCAATCTTCAATCCTCAATCCTCAATCCTTATTCCTCAATGCTCATTCTTCAATCCTCAATACCTAATCCTCAATCTTCAATCCCCAATCCTCAATCCTTAACTCTCAATCCTCAATCCTCAGTCCTCAGTCCTCAAACCTCAATCCTCAACCCTCAGCCCTCATCCTCAATCCTCAATCCTCAATCGTCAATCCTCAATCCTCAATCCTCAAGCCTCAATCCTCAATCCTCAATCCTCAATCCTCAGTCCTCAAACCTCAAACCTGAATCCCCAACCCTGAATCCTCAATCTTCAGACCTCAGTCCTCAACAATCAGTTGTCAATTCACAATCCTCAATAGAAGATCATCAATTCACAGTTTTCAATACTCAATACTCAAACAGCAATCATCAAATCTCTATCCACAAACATCAATTCTCATCACTCAACACTCAACACTCAGTCCCCAATCCTCAATCTTCAATCCTCAATCCTCAAACCGCAATCCTCAATACTCAATCTTCAATCCTCCATTCCCAATCCTCAGTCTTCATTCCTCAATCATCAATCCTCAATTCTCAATCCTCAATCCTACAATCCTCAACCTTCAATCCTCAATACTCAGTCTTCAATCCTACAATCCTCAACCTTCAATCCTCAATACTCAGTCTTCAATGCTCAATCCTCAATCCTCAATCCTCAATCCTCAATCCTCAATCCTCAATTCTCAATCCTCAATCCACAATCCTCAACCTTCAATCCTCAATACTCAGTCTTCAATGCTCAATCCTCAATCCTCAATCCTCAATACTCAATCCTCAACCGTCAATCTTCAATCCTCAATACTCAATCTTCAATCCTCAATCCTCAATCCTCATTCTTCAATCCTCAATACCCAATCCTCAATCTTCAATACTCAATCCTCAATCCTCAATTCTCAATCCTCAATCCTCAGTCCTCAGTCCTCTAACCTGAATCCTCAACCCTCAGCCCTCATCCTCAATCCTCAATCCTCAATCCTCATCCTTCAATCCTCAATACCCAATCCTCAATCTTCAATCCTCAATCCTCAATCCTCAATTCTCAATCCTCAATCCTCAGTCCTCAGTTCTCTGACCTGAATCCTCAACCCTCAGCCCTCATCCTCAATCCTCAATCCTCAATCCTCAATCCTCAATCGTCAATCTTCAATCCTCAATCCTCAACCCTCAATCGTCAGGCATCAATCCTCAATACTCAACCTTCAATCCTCTATCCTCAATCCTCATTCATCACTGCTCATTCTTCAATCCTCAATACCTAATCCTCAATCTTCAATCCTCAATCCTCAATCCTCAACTCTCAATCCTCAATGCTCAGTCCTCAGTCCTCAAACCTCAATCCTCAACCCTCAGCCCTCATCCTCAATCCTCAATCCTCAATCATCAATCCTCAATCCTCAACCCTCAACCCTCAGTAATCAATCCTCAATCCTCAGTCCTCAAACCTCAATCCTGAATCCTCAATCCTGAATCCTCAATCTTCAGACATCAGACATCAACTGTCAGACGTCAATCCACAATCCTCGATAGAATATCATCAATTCACAGTTTTCAATACTCAATACTCAATCTGCAATCTTCAGACCTCTATCCCCAAACATCAATTCTCATCACTCAACCCTCAACACTCAGTCCCCAATCCTCAATCTTCAATCCTCAATCCTCAATCCGCAATCCTCAATCCTCAATGTTCAATCCACAATACTCAATCTTCAATCCTCAATCCTCAATCCTCAATCCTCAATCCTCAATCCTCAATCGTCAATCTTCAATCCTCAATATTCAATCTTCTGTAATCAATCCTCAATTCTCAATCCTCAATACTCAATCCTCAATCCTCAATCCTCAATCCTCAATCCTCAATCCTCAATCATCAAACCTCAATCTTCAATCCTCAGTCCCAAATCCTCAATCTTCATTACTCAATCCTCAATCCTCATTCTTCAATACTCAATACCCAATCCTCAATCTTCAATCCTCAGTCCTCAATCCTCAATTCTCAATCCTCAATCCTCAGTCCTCAATCTTCAATCCTCAATACTCAATCTTCTGTAATCAATCCTCAATTCTCAATCCTCAATACTCAATCCTCAATCGTCAATCCTCAATCGCCAATCCGCAATCTTCAACCCTCAGTCCCGAATCCTCAATCTTCATTACTCAATCCTCAATCCTCATTCTTCAATACTCAATACCCAATCCTCAATCTTCAATCCTCAATCCTCAATCCTCAATTCTCAATCCTCAATCCTCAGTCCTCAATCTTCAATCCTCAATACTCAATCTTCTGTTATCAATCCTCAATCCTCAATCCTCAATACTCAATCCTCAATCGTCAATCCTCAATCCCCAATCCTCAATCTTCAATCCTCAATCCTCAATCCTCAATCCTAAATCCTCAATCCTCAATCCTCAATCTTCAATCCTCAATACTCAGTCTTCAAACCTCAATCCTCGATCCTCAATCCTCAATCCTCATTCGTCAATAATCAATACCCAATCCTCAATCTTCAATCCTCAATCCTCAATCCTCAATTCTCAATCCTCAATCCTCAATCCTCAGACCTCAAACAGCAATACTCAACCCTCAGTCCTCGTCCTCAATACACAACCATCAATACTCAAGCGTCAACCTTCAATCTTCAATATTCAATCTTCAGTTCTCAATCCTCAATCCTCGATCCTCAAACCTAAATCCTCAATATTCAAACAGCAATACCCAATCCTCAATCTTCAATCCTCAATCCTCAATCCTCAAGCCTCAATCCTCAATCCTCAATCCTCAATCCTCAGTCCTCAAACCTCAAACCTGAATCCCCAACCCTGAATCCTCAATCTTCAGACCTCAGTCCTCAACAATCAGTTGTCAATTCACAATCCTCAATAGAAGATCATCAATTCACAGTTTTCAATACTAAATACTCAAACTGCAATCATCAAATCTCTATCCACAAACATCAATTCTCATCACTCAACACTCAACACTCAGTCCCCAATCCTCAATCTTCAATCCTCAATCCTCAAACCGCAATCCTCAATACTCAATCTTCAATCCTCAATTCCCAATCCTCAGTCTTCATTCCTCAATCCTCAATCCTCAATTCTCAATCCTCAATCCTACAATCCTCAACCTTCAATCCTCAATACTCAGTCTTCAATCCTACAATCCTCAACCTTCAATCCTCAATACTCAGTCTTCAATGCTCAATCCTCAATCCTCAATCCTCAATCCTCAATCCTCAATTCTCAATCCTCAATCCACAATCCTCAACCATCAATCCTCAATACTCAGTCTTCAATGCTCAATCCTCAATCCTCAATCCTCAATACTCAATCCTCAACCGTCAATCGTCAATCCTCAATACCCAATCCTCAATCTTCAATACTCAATCCTCAATCCTCAATTCTCAATCCTCAATCCTCAGTCCTCAGTCCTCTAACCTGAATCCTCAACCCTCAGCCCTCATCCTCAATCCTCAATCCTCAATCCTCATCCTTCAATCCTCAATACCCAATCCTCAATCTTCAATCCTCAATCCTCAATCCTCAATTCTCAATCCTCAATCCTCAGTCCTCAGTTCTCTGACCTGAATCCTCAACCCTCAGCCCTCATCCTCAATCCTCAATCCTCAATCCTCAATCCTCAATCGTCAATCTTCAATCCTCAATCCTCAACCCTCAATCGTCAGGCATCAATTCTCAATACTCAATCTTCAATCCTCTATCCTCAATCCTCATTCCTCAACCGTCAGTCCTCGTCCTCAATCCTCAACTCTCAATCCTCAATCCTCCCATCTTCAATCACCAATACTCAATCGTCAATCCTCAATCGTCAATCCTCAATCCTCAATACTCAACCATCAATCCTCAATCCTCAAAAGTCAATAGAATATCCTTAATTATCAGGATTCTATACTCATACCTCAACCCTCAACCCACAGCCCTCATTCTCAATCCTCAATCCACAATCCTCAAACCTAAATACTCAACCGTCAGTCCTCGTCCTCAATCCTCAACACTCAATCCTCAATCCTCCCATCTTCAATCATCAATACTCAACACTCAATCCTCAACCATCAATCCTCAATACTCAATCATCAATCCTCAATTCTCAACACTCAATATAATATCCTGACTTCTCGTGGTTCAATACTCAATCCACAATATTCAGTAATCAAATATCAATCCTCAAACATCAATACTCAACACTCAATCCTCAACACTCAGTCCCCTCTCCTCAATCCTCCATCCTCAGTCCTCAAACCTCAAACCTGTATCCTCAATCGTGAATCCTCAATCTTCAGTCCTCAGTCCTCAACAATCAGTCGTCAATTCTCAATCCTCAATAGAATATCATCAATTCACAGTTTTCAATACTCAATACTCAATCTGCAATCTTCAAATCTCTATCCACAAACATCAATTCTCATCATTCAACCCTCATCACTCAGTCCCCAATCTTCAATCTTCAATCCTCAATCCTCAATCCTCAATCCTCGATCGTCAATCTTCAATCCTCAATACTCAATCTTCAATCCTCCATCCTCATTCCTCAATCCTCAATCCTCAATCGTCAATCGCCAGGCTTCAATCCTCAATACTCAACCTTCATTCCTCAATCCTCAATCCTCATTCCTCAATCCTCATTCTTCAATCCTCAATACCCAATCCTCAATCTTCAATCCTCAATCCTCAATCCTCAACTCTCAATCCTCAATCCTCAATCCTCAGTCCTCAGTCCTCAAACCTCAATCCTCAACCCTCAGCCCTCATCCTCAATCCTCAGCCCTCAGCCCTCGTCCTCAATCCTCAATCCTCAATCTTCATTCTTCAATCCTCAATCCTCAAGCCTCAATCCTCAATCCTCAATCCTCAGCCCTCGAACCTCAATCCTGAATCGTCAATCCTGAATCATCAATCTTCAGACCTCAGACCTCAACAGTCAGACGTCAATCCTCAATCCTCAATAGAATATCATCAATTCACAGTTTTCAATACTCAATACTCAATCTGCAATCTTCAAATCTCTATCCACAAACATCAGTTCTCATCACTGAACCCTCAACACTCAGTCCCCAATCCTCAATCTTCAATCCTCAATCCTCAATCCTCAATCCTCAATCCTCAATCTTCAATCCTCAATACTCAATCTTCAATCCTCAATCCTCAATCCACAATCCTCAATCCTCACTCTTCAATCCACAATACCCAATCCTCAATCTTCAATCCTCAACTCTCAATCCTAAATGCTCAATATTCAAACAGCAATACCCAATCCTCAATCTTCAATCCGCAATCCTCAATCATCAATCCTCAATCCTCAATCCTCAATCCTCAATCCTCAGTCCTCAAACCTCAAACCTGAATCCCCAACCCTGAATCCTCAATCTTCAGACCTCAGTCCTCAACAATCAGTTGTCAATTCACAATCCTCAATAGAAGATCATCAATTCACAGTTTTCAATACACAATACTCAATCTGCAATCTTCAAATCTCTATCCACAAACATCAATACTCATCATTCAACCCTCAACACTCAGTCCGCAATCCTCAATCTTCAATCCTCAATCCTCAATCCTCAATCCTCTATCCTCAATGTTCAATCCACAATACTCAATCTTCAATCCTCAATCCTCAATCCTCAATCCTCAATCCTCAATCCTCAATCGTCAATCTTCAATCCTCAATACTCAGTCTTCAATCCAACAATCCTCAACCTTCAATCCTCAATACTCAATCTTCAATCCTCGATCCTCAATCCTCAATCCTCAATCCTCAATCCTCAATCGTCAGGCTTCAATCCTCAATACTCAATCTTCAATCCTCAATCCTCAATCCTTATTCCTCAATGCTCATTCTTCAATCCTCAATACCTAATCCTCAATCTTCAATCCCCAATCCTCAATCCTTAACTCTCAATCCTCAATCCTCAGTCCTCAGTCCTCAAACCTCAATCCTCAACCCTCAGCCCTCATCCTCAATCCTCAATCCTCAATCGTCAATCCTCAATCCTCAATCCTCAAGCATCAATCCTCAATCCTCAATCCTCAATCCTCAGTCCTCAAACCTCAAACCTGAACCCCAACCCTGAATCCTCAATCTTCAGACCTCAGTCCTCAACAATCAGTTGTCAATTCACAATCCTCAATAGAAGATCATCAATTCACAGTTTTCAATACTCAATACTCAAACTGCAATCTTCAAATCTCTATCCACAAACATCAATTCTCATCACTCAACACTCAACACTCAACACTCAGTCCCCAATCCTCAATCTTCAATCCTCAATCCTCAAACCGCAATCCTCAATACTCAATCTTCAATCCTCAATTCCCAATCCTCAGTCTTCATTCCTCAATCCTTAATCCTCAATTCTCAATCCTCAATCCTACAATCCTCAACCTTCAATCCTCAATACTCAGTCTTCAATCCTACAATCCTCAGCCTTCAATCCTCAATACTCAGTCTTCAATGCTCAATCCTCAATCCTCAATCCTCAATCCTCAATCCTCAATCCTCAATTCTCAATCCTCAATCCTCAGTCCTCAGTTCTCTGACCTGAATCCTCAACCCTCAGCCCTCATCCTCAATCCTCAATCCTCAATCCTCAATCCTCAATCGTCAATCTTCAATCCTCAATCTTCAACCCTCAATCGTCAGGCATCAATTCTCAATACTCAATCTTCAATCCTCTATCCTCAATCCTCATTCCTCAATGCTCATTCTTCAATCCTCAATACCTAATCCTCAATCTTCAATCCTCAATCCTCAATCCTCAACTCTCAATCCTCAATCCTCAGTCCTCAGTCCTCAAACCTCAATCCTCAACCCTCAGCCCTCATCCTCAATTCTCAATCCTCAATCTTCAATCCTCAATCCTAAACCCTCAACCCTCAGTAATCAATCCTCAATCCTCAGTCCTCAAACCTCAATCCTGATTCCTGAATCCTGAATCCTCAATCTTCAGACATCAGACCTCAGCTGTCAGACGTCAATCCACAATCCTCGATAGAATATAATCAATTCACAGTTTTCAATACTCAATACTCAATCTGCAATCTTCAGACCTCTATCCCCAAACATCAATTCTCATCACTCAACCCTCAACACTCAGTCCCCAATCCTCAATCTTCAATCCTCAAACCTCAATCCGCAATCCTCAATCCTCAATGTTCAATCCACAATACTCAATCTTCAATCCTCAATCCTCAATCCTCAATCCTCAATCCTCAATCCTCAATCGTCAATCTTCAATCCTCAATACTCAATCTTCTGTAATCAATCCTCAATTCTCAATCCTCAATACTCAATCCTCAATGCTCAATCCTCAATCCTCAATCCTCAATCCTCAATCATCAAACCTCAATCTTCAATCCTCAGTCCCAAATACTCAATCTTCATTACTCAATCCTCAATCCTCATTCTTCAATACTCAATACCCAATCCTCAATCTTCAATCCTCAATCCTCAATCCTCAATTCTCAATCCTCAATCCTCAGTCCTCAATCTTCAATCCTCAATACTCAATCTTCTGTAATCAATCCTCAATTCTCAATCCTCAATACTCAATCCTCAATCGTCAATCCTCAATCGCCAATCCGCAATCTTCAATCCTCAGTCCCGAATCCTCAATCTTCATTACTCAATCCTCAATCCTCAATCCTCAATCCTCAGACCTCAAACAGCAATACTCAACCCTCAGTCCTCGTCCTCAATACACAACCATCAATACTCAATCGTCAATCTTCAATCTTCAATATTCAATCTTCAGTTCTCAATCCTCAATCCTCGATCCTCAATCCTAAATCCTCAATATTCAAACAGCAATACCCAACCCTCAATCATCAATCTTCAATCCTCAATACTCAATCTTCAATCCTCAATCCTCAATCCTCAATCCTCAATCCTCAATCCTCAATCCCCAATCTTCAATCCTCAATACTCAATCTGCAATCCTCAATCCTCAGTCCTCACTCCTCAATCCTCATTCTTCAATCCTCAATACCGAATCCTCAATCTTCAATCCTAAATCCTCAATCCTCAACTCTCAATCCTCAATCCTCAATCCTCAGACTTCAAACATCAATACTCAACCCTCAGTCCTCGTCCTCAATCGACAACCCTCAATCCTCAATCCTCAATCTTCAATCATTAATATTCAATCTTCAATCCTCAATCCTCAATCCTCAATCCTCAACGCTCAATCCTCAATGTTCAATCCTCAATACCCAATCCTCAATCTTCAATCCTCAATCCTCAATCCTCAATCCTCAATCCTCAATCCTCAATCCTCAATCCTCAGTCCTCAAACCTCAGTCCTGAATCCTCAATCCTGAATCCTCAATCTTCAGCCCTCAGTCCTCAACAATCAGTTGTGAATCCTCAATCCTCAATAGAATATCCTCAATTCACAGGTTTCAATACTCAATACTCAACCTGCAATCTTCAAATCTCTATCGACAAATATCAATTCTCATCACTCAACACTCAACACTCAGTCCCAATCCTCAATCTTCAAACCTCAATCCTCAATACTCAATTCTCAATCCTCAATCTTCAATCCTCAATACTCAATCCTCAATCCTCAATCCTCAGTCCTCAAACCTCAATCCTGAATCCTCAATCCTGAATCCTCAATCTTCAGCCCTCAGTCCTCAACTATCAGTTGTGAATCCTCAATGCTCAATAGAATATCCTCAATTCACAGGTTTCAATACTCAATACTCAACCTGCAATCTTCAAATCTCTATCCACAAACATCAATCCTCATCACTCAACCCTCAACACTCAGTCCCCAATCCTCAATATTCAAACCTCATTTCTCAATCCTCAATCCCCAGTCCTCAGTCCTCAAACCTCAATCCTCTACCCTCATCCCTCATCCTCAATCCTCAATCGACAATCCGCAATCCTCAATCTTCAATCCTCAATCCTCAATCCTCAATCCTCAATCCTCAGTCCTCGAACCTCAATCCTGAATCCTCAATCCTGAATCCTCAATCTTCAGCCCTCAGTCTACAACAGTCCGTTGTTAATCCTCAATCCTCAATAGAATATCCTCAGTTCACAGTTTTCAATACTCAACACTCAATCTGCAATCTTCAAATCTCTATCCACAAACATCAATTTTCATCACTCAACCCTCAACACTCAGTCCTCAATTTTCAATCCTCAATCCTCAATTCTCAATCTTCAATCTTCAATACTGAATCTTCAATCCTCAATCCTCAATCCTCAATCCTCAATTCTCAATCCTCAATCCTCAGTCCTCAATCTTCAATCCTCAATACTCAATCTTCTGTGATCAATCCTCAATTCTCAATTCTCAATACTCAATCCTCAATCGTCAATCCTCAATCCCCAATCCTCAATCTTCTATCCTCAATCCTCAATCCTCAATCCTCAATACTCAATCTTCAATCCACAATACTCAATCTTCAATCCTCAATCCTCAATCCTCAATCCTCAATCCTCAATCCTCAATCCTCAATCTTCAATCCTCAATACTCAGTCTTCAATCCTCAATCCTCAATCCTCAATCCTCAATCCTCAATCCTCAATCCTCAATCCCCAATCTTCAATCCTCAATACTCAATCTGCAATCGTCAATCTTCAATCCTCAATACTCAATCTTCTGTAATCAATCCTCAATTCTCAATCCTCAATACTCAATCCTCAATGCTCAATCCTCAATCCTCAATCCTCAATCCTCAATCATCAAACCTCAATCTTCAATCCTCAGTCCCAAATCCTCAATCTTCATTACTCAATCCTCAATCCTCATTCTTCAATACTCAGTACCCAATCCTCAATCTTCAATCCTCAATCCTCAATCCTCAATTCTCAATCCTCAATCCTCAGTCCTCAATCTTCAATCCTCAATACTCAATCTTCTGTAATCAATCCTCAATTCTCAATCCTCAATACTCAATCCTCAATCGTCAATACTCAATCGCCAATCCGCAATCTTCAATCCTCAGTCCCGAATCCTCAATCTTCATTACTCAATCCTCAATCCTCAATCCTCAATCCTCAGACCTCAAACAGCAATACTCAACCCTCAGTCCTCGTCCTCAATACACAACCATCAATACTCAATCGTCAATCTTCAATCTTCAATATTCAATCTTCAATCCTCAATCCTCAATCCTCGATCCTCAATCCTAAATCCTCAATGTTCAATCCTCAATACCCAATCCTCAATCTTCAATCCTCAATCCTCAATCCTCAATCCTCAATCCTCAATCCTCAATCCTCAATCCTCAGTCCTCAAACCTCAGTCCTGAATCCTCAATCCTTAATCCTCAATCTTCAGCCCTCAGTCCTCAACAATCAGTTGTGAATCCTCAATCCTCAATTGAATATCCTCAATTCACAGGTTTCAATACTCAATACTCAACCTGCAATCTTCAAATCTCTATCCACAAACATCAATTCTCATCACTCAACACTCAACACTCAGTCCCCAATCCTCAATCTTCAAACCTCAATCCTCAATCCTCAATCCTCAACCGTCAGTCCTCGTCCTCAATCCTCAACACTCAATCCTCAATCCTCCCATCTTCAATCACCAATACTCAATCGTCAATCCTCAATCGTCAATCCTCAATGCTCAATCCTCAATCCTCAATATTCAACACTCAACACTCAACCATCAATCCTCAATACTCAATCCTCAATCCTCAATCCTAAATACTCAACCATCAATCCTCAATCCTCAAAAGTCGATAGAATATCCTTAATTATCAGGATTCTATACTCATACCTCAACCCTCAACCCACAGCCCTCATTCTCAATCCTCAATCCACAATCCTCAAACCTAAATACTCAACCGTCAGTCCTCGTCCTCAATCCTCAACACTCAATCCTCAATCCTCCCATCTTCAATCATCAATACTCAACACTCAATCCTCAACCATCAATCCTCAATACTCAATCATCAATCCTCAATTCTCAACACTCAATATAATATCCTGACTTCTCATGGTTCAATACTCAATCCACAATATTCAGTAATCAAATATCAATCCTCAAACATCAATACTCAACACTCAATCCTCAACACTCAGTCCCCTCTCCTCAATCCTCCATCCTCAGTCCTCAAACCTCAAACCTGTATCCTCAATCGTGAATCCTCAATCTTCAGTCCTCAGACCTCAACAATCAGTCGTCAATTCTCAATCCTCAATAGAATATCATCAATTCACAGTTTTCAATACTCAATACTCAATCTGCAATCTTCAAATCTCTATCCACAAACATCAATTCTCATCACTCAACACTCAACACTCAGTCCCCAATCCTCAATCTTCAAACCTCAATCCTCAATCCTCAATCCTCAACCGTCAGTCCTCGTCCTCAATCCTCAACACTCAATCCTCAATCCTCCCATCTTCAATCACCAATACTCAATCGTCAATCCTCAATCGTCAATCCTCAATACTCAATCTTCAATCCTCCATCCTCATTCCTCAATCCTCAATCCTCAATCCTCAATCGCCAGGCTTCAATCCTCAATACTCAACCTTCATTCCTCAATCCTCAATCCTCATTCCTCAATCCTCATTCTTCAATCCTCAATACCCAATCCTCAATCTTCAATCCTCAATCCTCAATCCTCAACTCTCAATCCTCAATACTCAATCCTCAGTCCTCAGTCCTCAAACCTCAATCCTCAACCCTCAGCCCTCATCCTCAATCCTCAGCCCTCAGCCCTCGTCCTCAATCCTCAATCCTCAATCTTCATTCTTCAATCCTCAATCCTCAAGCCTCAATCCTCAATCCTCAATCCTCAGTCCTCGAACCTCAATCCTGAATCGTCAATCCTGAATAATCAATCTTCAGACCTCAGACCTCAACAGTCAGACGTCAATCCTCAATCCTCAATAGAATATCATAAATTCACAGTTTTCAATACTCAATACTCAATCTGCAATCTTCAAATCTCTATCCACAAACATCAATTCTCATCACTCAACCCTCATCACTCAGTCCTCAATCCTCAATATTCAATCCTCAATCCTCAATCCTCAATCCACAATCCTCAGCCTTCAATCCTCAATACTCAATCTTCAATTCTCATTCCCAATCTTCAATCCTCAGTTCCCGATCCTCTATCGTCAACCTTCATTCCTCAATTCTCAATCTTCAATCCTCAGTCCTCAACCCTCATTCTTCAATCCTCAATACCCAATCCTCAATCTTCAATCCTCAATCCTCAATCCTCAATTCTCAATCCTCAATCCTCAGTCCTCAGCCCTCAAACCTCAATCCTCAACCCTCAGCCCTCATCCTCAATCCTCAATCCTCAATCCTCAATCCTCAATCTTCAATCCTCAATACTCAATATTCAATCCTCAATCCTCAGTCCTCAATCTTCAATCCTCAATGCTCAATCCTCAATCCTCAATCCTCAGTCCTCAATCCTCAATCCTCAATCCTCAAACCTCAATCCTCAATCCTCAATCCTCAATCCTCAATCCTCAATCCTCAATCCTCAATCCTCAATCTTCAATCCTCAATCCAGAACCCTCGATCCTCAATCCTCCATCCTCAATAAAATATCCCCAATTCTCAGTATTCAATACTCAATCAGCAACCTTCATACCTCTATCTACAAACAACAATTCTGGACCCACAATCCTCAACCCTCAGTCCTCAATCTTCAATCCTCAGTCCTCAATCCTCAGTCCTCAAACCTCTGTCCTCAATTATCAAACCACAATCCTCAACCCGCAGTCCTCAATCCTCAATCCCCAATCCTCAATCCTCAATCCTCAATTCTCAAACCTCAATCCTCAATCCTCAATACTCAATCTTCAATCCTCAATCCTCAGTCCTCAATCTTCAATCCTCAATGCTCAATCCTCAACCCTCAATCCTCAGTCCTCAATCCTCAATCCTCAATCCTCAAACCTCAATCCTCAATCCTCAAACCTCAATCCTCAATCTTCAATCCTCAATACTCAATCTTCAATCCTCAATCCTCAATCCTCGAACCTAAATCCTGAATCCTCAAACCTCAATCCTCAATCTTCAATCCTTAATACTCAATCTTCAATCTTCAATCATCAATCCTCAATCCTCAGTCCTCAATCTTCAATCCTCAATGCTCAATCCTCAATCCTCAATCCTCAGTCCTCAATCCTCAATCCTCAATCCTCGAACCTCAATCCTGAATCCTCAAACCTCAATCCTCAATCTTCAATCCTCAATCCTCAGTCCTCAATCTTCAACCCTCAACACTCAGTCCCCAATCCTCAATCTTCAATCCTCAATCCTCAATCCGCAATCCTCAATCCTCAATGTTCAATCCACAATACTCAATCTTCAATCCTCAATCCTCAATCCTCAATCCTCAATCCTCAATCCTCAATCGTCAATCTTCAATCCTCAATACTCAATCTTCTGTAATCAATCCTCAATTCTCAATCCTCAATACTCAATCCTCAATCCTCAATCCTCAATCCTCAATCCTCAATCCTCAATCATCAAACCTCAATCTTCAATCCTCAGTCCCAAATCCTCAATCTTCATTACTCAATCCTCAATCCTCATTCTTCAATACTCAATACCCAATCCTCAATCTTCAATCCTCAATCCTCAATCCTCAATTCTCAATCCTCAATCCTCAGTCCTCAATCTTCAATCCTCAATACTCAATCTTCTGTAATCAATCCTCAATTCTCAATCCTCAATACTCAATCCGCAATCGTCAATCCTCGATCGCCAATCCGCAATCTTCAACCCTCAGTCCCGAATCCTCAATCTTCATTACTCAATCCTCAATCCTCATTCTTCAATACTCAATACCCAATCCTCAATCTTCAATCCTCAATCCTCAATCCTCAATTCTCAATCCTCAATCCTCAGTACTCAATCTTCAATCCTCAATACTCAATCTTCTGTTATCAATCCTCAATTCTCAATCCTCAATACTCAATCCTCAATAGTCAATACTCAATCCCCAATCCCCAATCTTCAATCCTCAATCCTCAATCCTCAATCCTAAATCCTCAATCCTCAATCCTCAATCTTCAATCCTCAATACTCAGTCTTCAAACCTCAATCCTCAATCCTCAATCCTCAATCCTCATTCGTCAATAATCAATACCCAATCCTCAATCTTCAATCCTCAATCCTCAATCCTCAACTCTCAATCCTCAATCCTCAATCCTCAGACTTCAAACATCAATACTCAACCCTCAGTCCTCGTCCTCAATCGACAACCCTCAATCCTCAAGCCTCAATCCTCAACCCTCAATCCTCAATGTTCAATCCTCAATACCCAATCCTCAATCTTCAATCCTCAATCCTCAATCCTCAATCCTCAATCCTCAATCCTCAATCCTCAATCCTCAGTCCTCAAACCTCAGTCCTGAATCCTCAATCCTGAATCCTCAATCTTCAGCCCTCAGTCCTCAACAATCAGTTGTGAATCCTCAATCCTCAATAGAATATCCTCAATTCACAGGTTTCAATACTCAATACTCAACCTGCAATCTTCAAATCTCTATCGACAAATATCAATTCTCATCACTCAACACTCAACACTCAGTCCCAATCCTCAATCTTCAAACCTCAATCCTCAATACTCAATTCTCAATCCTCAATCTTCAATCCTCAATACTCAATCCTCAATCCTCAATCCTCAGTCCTCAAACCTCAATCCTGAATCCTCAATCCTGAATCCTCAATCTTCAGCCCTCAGTCCTCAACTATCAGTTGTGAATCCTCAATGCTCAATAGAATATCCTCAATTCACAGGTTTCAATACTCAATACTCAACCTGCAATCTTCAAATCTCTATCCACAAACATCAATCCTCATCACTCAACCCTCAACACTCAGTCCCCAATCCTCAATATTCAAACCTCATTTCTCAATCCTCAATCCCCAGTCCTCAGTCCTCAAACCTCAATCCTCTACCCTCATCCCTCATCCTCAATCCTCAATCGACAATCCGCAATCCTCAATCTTCAATCCTCAATCCTCAATCCTCAATCCTCAATCCTCAGTCCTCGAACCTCAATCCTGAATCCTCAATCCTGAATCCTCAATCTTCAGCCCTCAGTCTACAACAGTCCGCTGTTAATCCTCAATCCTCAATAGAATATCCTCAGTTCACAGTTTTCAATACTCAACACTCAATCTGCAATCTTCAAATCTCTATCCACAAACATCAATTTTCATCACTCAACCCTCAACACTCAGTCCTCAATTTTCAATCCTCAATCCTCAATTCTCAATCTTCAATCCTCAATACTGAATCTTCAATCCTCAATCCTCAATCCTCAATCCTCAATTCTCAATCCTCAATCCTCAGTCCTCAATCTTCAATCCTCAATACTCAATCTTCTGTGATCAATCCTCAATTCTCAATTCTCAATACTCAATCCTCAATCGTCAATCCTCAATCCCCAATCCTCAATCTTCTATCCTCAATCCTCAATCCTCAATCCTCAATACTCAATCTTCAATCCACAATACTCAATCTTCAATCCTCAATCCTCAATCCTCAATCCTCAATCCTCAATCCTCAATCCTCAATCTTCAATCCTCAATACTCAGTCTTCAATCCTCAATCCTCAATCCTCAATCCTCAATCCTCAATCCTCAATCCTCAATCCCCAATCTTCAATCCTCAATACTCAATCTGCAATCGTCAATCTTCAATCCTCAATACTCAATCTTCTGTAATCAATCCTCAATTCTCAATCCTCAATACTCAATCCTCAATGCTCAATCCTCAATCCTCAATCCTCAATCCTCAATCATCAAACCTCAATCTTCAATCCTCAGTCCCAAATCCTCAATCTTCATTACTCAATCCTCAATCCTCATTCTTCAATACTCAATACCCAATCCTCAATCTTCAATCCTCAATCCTCAATCCTCAATTCTCAATCCTCAATCCTCAGTCCTCAATCTTCAATCCTCAATACTCAATCTTCTGTAATCAATCCTCAATTCTCAATCCTCAATACTCAATCCTCAATCGTCAATCCTCAATCGCCAATCCGCAATCTTCAATCCTCAGTCCCGAATCCTCAATCTTCATTACTCAATCCTCAATCCTCAATCCTCAATCCTCAGACCTCAAACAGCAATACTCAACCCTCAGTCCTCGTCCTCAATACACAACCATCAATACTCAATCGTCAATCTTCAATCTTCAATATTCAATCTTCAATCCTCAATCCTCAATCCTCGATCCTCAATCCTAAATCCTCAATGTTCAATCCTCAATACCCAATCCTCAATCTTCAATCCTCAATCCTCAATCCTCAATCCTCAATCCTCAATCCTCAATCCTCAATCCTCAGTCCTCAAACCTCAGTCCTGAATCCTCAATCCTTAATCCTCAATCTTCAGCCCTCAGTCCTCAACAATCAGTTGTGAATCCTCAATCCTCAATTGAATATCCTCAATTCACAGGTTTCAATACTCAATACTCAACCTGCAATCTTCAAATCTCTATCCACAAACATCAATTCTCATCACTCAACACTCAACACTCAGTCCCCAATCCTCAATCTTCAAACCTCAATCCTCAATCCTCAATCCTCAACCGTCAGTCCTCGTCCTCAATCCTCAACACTCAATCCTCAATCCTCCCATCTTCAATCACCAATACTCAATCGTCAATCCTCAATCGTCAATCCTCAATGCTCAATCCTCAATCCTCAATATTCAACACTCAACACTCAACCATCAATCCTCAATACTCAATCCTCAATCCTCAATCCTAAATACTCAACCATCAATCCTCAATCTTCAAAAGTCAATAGAATATCCTTAATTATCAGGATTCTATACTCATACCTCAACCCTCAACCCACAGCCCTCATTCTCAATCCTCAATCCACAATCCTCAAACCTAAATACTCAACCGTCAGTCCTCGTCCTCAATCCTCAACACTCAATCCTCAATCCTCCCATCTTCAATCATCAATACTCAACACTCAATCCTCAACCATCAATCCTCAATACTCAATCATCAATCCTCAATTCTCAACACTCAATATAATATCCTGACTTCTCATTGTTCAATACTCAATCCACAATATTCAGTAATCAAATATCAATCCTCAAACATCAATACTCAACACTCAATCCTCAACACTCAGTCCCCTCTCCTCAATCCTCCATCCTCAGTCCTCAAACCTCAAACCTGTATCCTCAATCGTGAATCCTCAATCTTCAGTCCTCAGTCCTCAACAATCAGTCGTCAATTCTCAATCCTCAATAGAATATCATCAATTCACAGTTTTCAATACTCAATACTCAATCTGCAATCTTCAAATCTCTATCCACAAACATCAATTCTCATCACTCAACACTCAACACTCAGTCCCCAATCCTCAATCTTCAAACCTCAATCCTCAATCCTCAATCCTCAACCGTCAGTCCTCGTCCTCAATCCTCAACACTCAATCCTCAATCCTCCCATCTTCAATCACCAATACTCAATCGTCAATCCTCAATCGTCAATCCTCAATACTCAATCTTCAATCCTCCATCCTCATTCCTCAATCCTCAATCCTCAATCCTCAATCGCCAGGCTTCAATCCTCAATACTCAACCTTCATTCCTCAATCCTCAATCCTCATTCCTCAATCCTCATTCTTCAATCCTCAATACCCAATCCTCAATCTTCAATCCTCAATCCTCAATCCTCAACTCTCAATCCTCAATACTCAATCCTCAGTCCTCAGTCCTCAAACCTCAATCCTCAACCCTCAGCCCTCATCCTCAATCCTCAGCCCTCAGCCCTCGTCCTCAATCCTCAATCCTCAATCTTCATTCTTCAATCCTCAATCCTCAAGCCTCAATCCTCAATCCTCAATCCTCAGTCCTCGAACCTCAATCCTGAATCGTCAATCCTGAATCATCAATCTTCAGACCTCAGACCTCAACAGTCAGACGTCAATCCTCAATCCTCAATAGAATATCATCAATTCACAGTTTTCAATACTCAATACTCAATCTGCAATCTTCAAATCTCTATCCACAAACATCAATTCTCATCACTCAACCCTCATCACTCAGTCCTCAATCCTCAATATTCAATCCTCAATCCTCAATCCTCAATCCACAATCCTCAGCCTTCAATCCTCAATACTCAATCTTCAATTCTCATTCCCAATCCTCAATCCTCAGTTCCCGATCCTCTATCGTCAACCTTCATTCCTCAATTCTCAATCTTCAATCCTCAGTCCTCAACCCTCATTCTTCAATCCTCAATACCCAATCCTCAATCTTCAATCCTCAATCCTCAATCCTCAATTCTCAATCCTCAATCCTCAGTCCTCAGCCCTCAAACCTCAATCCTCAACCCTCAGCCCTCATCCTCAATCCTCAATCCTCAATCCTCAATCCTCAATCTTCAATCCTCAATACTCAATATTCAATCCTCAATCCTCAGTCCTCAATCTTCAATCCTCAATGCTCAATCCTCAACCCTCAATCCTCAGTCCTCAATCCTCAATCCTCAATCCTCAAACCTCAATCCTCAATCCTCAAACCTCAATCCTCAATCTTCAATCCGCAATACTCAATCTTCAATCCTCAATCCTCAATCCTCGAACCTCAATCCTGAATCCTCAAACCTCAATCCTCAATCTTCAATCCTTAATACTCAATCTTCAATCTTCAATCATCAATCCTCAATCCTCAGTCCTCAATCTTCAATCCTCAATGCTCAATCCTCAATCCTGAATCCTCAGTCCTCAATCCTCAATCCTCAATCCTCAATCCAAAATCTTCAATCCTCAATCCTCGATGCTCAATCCTCAACCCTCAATCCTCAATGTTCAGTCCTCAATACCGAATCCTCAATCTTCAATCCTCAATCCTCAATCTTCAATCCTCAATCTTAATCTCCAATCCTCAATACTCAAACTTCAATCCTCAATCCTCAATCCTCAATCCTCAATCCTCAATCTTCAATCCTCAATACTCCATCTTCAATCCTCAATCCTCAATCCTCAATCCTCAATCCTCAATCCCCAATCTTCAATCCTCAATACTCAATCTGCAATCCTCAATCCTCAGTCCTCACTCCTCAATCCTCAATACCGAATCCTCAATCTTCAATCCTAAATCCTCAATCCTCAACTCTCAATCCTCAATCCTCAATCCTCAGACTTCAAACATCAATACTCAACCCTCAGTCCTCGTCCTCAATCGACAACCCTCAATCCTCAATCCTCAATCCTCAACCCTCAATCCTCAATGTTCAATCCTCAATACCCAATCCTCAATCTTCAATCCTCAATCCTCAATCCTCAATCCTCAATCCTCAATCCTCAATCCTCAATCCTCAGTCCTCAAACCTCAGTCCTGAATCCTCAATCCTGAATCCTCAATCTTCAGCCCTCAGTCCTCAACAATCAGTTGTGAATCCTCAATCCTCAATAGAATATCCTCAATTCACAGGTTTCAATACTCAATACTCAACCTGCAATCTTCAAATCTCTATCGACAAATATCAATTCTCATCACTCAACACTCAACACTCAGTCCCAATCCTCAATCTTCAAACCTCAATCCTCAATACTCAATTCTCAATCCTCAATCTTCAATCCTCAATACTCAATCCTCAATCCTCAATCCTCAGTCCTCAAACCTCAATCCTGAATCCTCAATCCTGAATCCTCAATCTTCAGCCCTCAGTCCTCAACTATCAGTTGTGAATCCTCAATGCTCAATAGAATATCCTCAATTCACAGGTTTCAATACTCAATACTCAACCTGCAATCTTCAAATCTCTATCCACAAACATCAATCCTCATCACTCAACCCTCAACACTCAGTCCCCAATCCTCAATATTCAAACCTCATTTCTCAATCCTCAATCCCCAGTCCTCAGTCCTCAAACCTCAATCCTCTACCCTCATCCCTCATCCTCAATCCTCAATCGACAATCCGCAATCCTCAATCTTCAATCCTCAATCCTCAATCCTCAATCCTCAATCCTCAGTCCTCGAACCTCAATCCTGAATCCTCAATCCTGAATCCTCAATCTTCAGCCCTCAGTCTACAACAGTCCGTTGTTAATCCTCAATCCTCAATAGAATATCCTCAGTTCACAGTTTTCAATACTCAACACTCAATCTGCAATCTTCAAATCTCTATCCACAAACATCAATTTTCATCACTCAACCCTCAACACTCAGTCCTCAATTTTCAATCCTCAATCCTCAATTCTCAATCTTCAATCCTCAATACTGAATCTTCAATCCTCAATCCTCAATCCTCAATCCTCAATTCTCAATCCTCAATCCTCAGTCCTCAATCTTCAATCCTCAATACTCAATCTTCTGTGATCAATCCTCAATTCTCAATTCTCAATACTCAATCCTCAATCGTCAATCCTCAATCCCCAATCCTCAATCTTCTATCCTCAATCCTCAGTCCTCAAACCTCAAACCTGAATCCCCAACCCTGAATCCTCAATCTTCAGACCTCAGTCCTCAACAATCAGTTGTCAATTCACAATCCTCAATAGAAGATCATCAATTCACAGTTTTCAATACTCAATACTCAAACTGCAATCTTCAAATCTCTATCCACAAACATCAATTCTCATCACTCAACACTCAACACTCAGTCCCCAATCCTCAATCTTCAATCCTCTATCCTCAAACCGCAATCCTCAATACTCAATCTTCAATCCTCAATTCCCAATCCTCAGTCTTCATTCCTCAATCCTCAATCCTCAATTCTCAATCCTCAATCCTACAATCCTCAACCTTCAATCCTCAATACTCAGTCTTCAATCCTACAATCCTCAACCTTCAATCCTCAATACTCAGTCTTCAATGCTCAATCCTCAATCCTCAATCCTCAATCCTCAATCCTCAATTCTCAATCCTCAATCCACAATCCTCAACCTTCAATCCTCAATACTCAGTCTTCAATGCTCAATCCTCAATCCTCAATCCTCAATACTCAATCCTCAACCGTCAATCTTCAATCCTCAATACTCAATCTTCAATCCTCAATCCTCAATCCTCATTCTTCAATCATAAATACCCAATCCTCAATCTTCAATACTCAATCCTCAATCCTCAATTCTCAATCCTCAATCCTCAATCCTCAGTCCTCAGTCCTCTAACCTGAATCCTCAACCCTCAGCCCTCATCCTCAATCCTCAATCCTCAATCCTCATCCTTCAATCCTCAATACCCAATCCTCAATCTTCAATCCTCAATCCTCAATCCTCAATTCTCAATCCTCAATCCTCAGTCCTCAGTTCTCTGACCTGAATCCTCAACCCTCAGCCCTCATCCTCAATCGTCAATCCTCAATCCTCAATCCTCAATCGTCAATCTTCAATCCTCAATCCTCAACCCTCAATCGTCAGGCATCAATCCTCAATACTCAATCTTCAATCCTCTATCCTCAATCCTCATTCATCAATGCTCATTCTTCAATCCTCAATACCTAATCCTCAATCTTCATTACTCAATCCTCAATCCTCATTCTTCAATACTCAATACCCAATCCTCAATCTTCAATCCTCAATCCTCAATCCTCAATTCTCAATCCTCAATCCTCAGTCCTCAATCTTCAATCCTCAATACTCAATCTTCTGTTATCAATCCTTAATTCTCAATCCTCAATACTCAATCCTCATTAGTCAATCCTCAATCCCCAATCCTCAATCTTCAATCCTCCATCCTCAATCCTCAATCCTAAATCCTCAATCCTCAATCCTCAATCTTCAATCCTCAATACTCAGTCTTCAAACCTCAATCCTCAGACTTCAAACATAATACTGAATCCTCAGTCCTCGTCCTCAATCGACAACCCTCAATCCTCAATCCTCAATCTTAAATAATTAATAAACAATCTTCAATCCTCAATCCTCGATCCTCAATCCTCAACCCTCAATCCTCAATGTTCAGTCCTCAATACCGAATCCTCAATCTTCAATCCTCAATCCTCAATCTTCAATCCTCAATCTTAATCTCCAAACCTCAATACTCAAACTTCAATCCTCAATCCTCAATCCTCAATCCTCAATCCTCAATCTTCAATCCTCAATACTCAATCTTCAATCCTCAATCCTCAATCCTCAATCCTCAATCCTCAATCCCCAATCTTCAATCCTCAATACTCAATCTGCAATCCTCAATCCTCAGTCCTCACTCCTCAATCCTCATTCTTCAATCCTCAATACCGAATCCTCAATCTTCAATCCTAAATCCTCAATCCTCAACTCTCAATCCTCAATCCTCAATCCTCAATCCTCAATTCTCAATCCTCAATCCTCAGTCCTCAATCTTCAATCCTCAATACTCAATCTTCTGTAATCAATCCTCAATTCTCAATCCTCAATACTCAATCCTCAATCGTCAATCCTCAATCGCCAATCCGCAATCTTCAATCCTCAGTCCCGAATCCTCAATCTTCATTACTCAATCCTCAATCCTCATTCTTCAATACTCAATACCCAATACTCAATCTTCAATCCTCAATCCTCAACCCTCAATTCTCAATCCTCAATCCTCAGTCCTCAATCTTCAATCCTCAATACTCAATCTTCTGTAATCAATCCTCAATTCTCAATCCTCAATACTGAATCCTCAATCGTCAATCCTCAATCCCCAATCCTCAATCTTCAATCCTCAATCCTCAATCCTCAATCCTCAATCCTCAATCCTCAATCCTCAATCTTCAATCCTCAATACTCAGTCTTCAAACCTCAATCCTCAATCCTCAATCCTCAATCCTCATTCGTCAATAATCAATACCCAATCCTCAATCTTCAATCCTCAATCCTCAATCCTCAATTCTCAATCCTCAATCCTCAATCCTCAGACCTCAAACAGCAATACTCAACCATCAGTCCTCGTCCTCAATACACAACCATCAATACTCAATCGTCAATCTTCAATCTTCAATATTCAATCTTCAGTTCTCAATCCTCAATCCTCGATCCTCAATCCTAAATCCTCAATATTCAATCCTCAATACCCAATCCTCAATCTTCAATCCTCAGTCCTTAATCATCAATCCTCAATCCTCAATCCTCAATCCTCAATCCTCAGTCCTCAAACCTCAGTCCTGAATCCTCAATCCTTAATCCTCAATCTTCAGCCCTCAGTCCTCAACAATCAGTTGTGAATCCTCAATCCTCAATAGAATATCCTCAATTCACAGGTTTCAATACTCAATACTCAACCTGCAATCTTCAAATCTCTATCCACAAACATCAATTCTCATCACTCAACACTCAACACTCAGTCCCCAAACCTCAATCTTCAAACCTCAATCCTCAATCCTCAATCCTCAATCCTCAATCTTCAATCCTCAATACTCAATCCTCAATCCCCAATCCTCAGTCCTCAAACCTCAATCCTGAATCCTCAATCCTGAATCCTCAATCTTCAGCCCACAGTCCTCAACTATCAGTTGTGAATCCTCAATCCTCAATAGAATATCCTCAATTCACAGGTTTCAATACTCAATACTCAACCTGCAATCTTCAAATCTCTATCCACAAACATCAATTCTCATCACTCAACCCTCAACACTCAGTCCCCAATCCTCAAGATTCAAACCTCAATCCTCAATCCTCCATCCTCAATCCTCAATTTTCAATCCTCAATACTCAACCTTCAATCGTCAATCCTCAATCCACGGTCCTCAATCCTCAATCGTCAATCTCCAATCCTGAATACTCAATCTTAAATCCTCAATCCTCGATCCTCGATCCTCAATCCTCAATCCTCAATCCTCATCCTTCAATCCTCAATACCCAATCCTCAATCTTAAATCCTCAATTATCAATCCTCAATTCGCGACAATCAATCCTAAGTCCTCAGTCCTCAAACCTCAATTCTGAATCCTCAATCCTGCATCCTCAATCTTCAGCCCTCAGTCCTCAACAATCAGTTGTCAATCCTGAATCCCCAATAGAATATCCTCAATTCACAGTTTTCAATAGTCAATACTCAATCTGCAATCTTCAAATCTCTATCCGCAAACATCAACTCTCATCACTCAACCCTGAACCCTCAGCCCTCATTCTCAATCCTCAATCCACAATCGTCAAACCTAAATCCTCAACCGTCAGTCCTCGTCCTCAATCCTCAACACTCAATCCTCAATCCTCCCATCTTCAATCACCAATACTCAATCGTCAATCCTCAATCGTCAATCCTCAATGCTCAATCCTCAATCCTCAATATTCAACACTCAACACTCTACCATCAATCCTCAATACTCAATCATCAATCCTCAATCCTCAATCATCAATCCTCAATCATCAATCCTCAATCTTCAATACTCAATCCTCAATCCTCAATCCTCAATCCTCAATACTCAACCATCAATCCTCAATCCTCAAAAGTCAATAGAATATCCTTAATTATCAGGATTCTATACTCATACCTCAACCCTCAACCGTCAGCCCTCATTCTCAATCCTCAATCCACAATCCTCAAACCTAAATCCTCAACCGTCAGTCCTCGTCCTCAATCCACAACACTCAATCCTCAATCCTCCCATCTTCAATCATCAATACTCAATCGTCAATCCTGAATCGTCAATCCTCAATGCTCAATCCTCAATCCTCAATATTCAACACTCAGCCCTCAACCATCAATCCTCAATACTCAATCATCAATCCTCAATTCTCAACACTCAATATAATATCCTGACTTCTCATGGTTCAATACTCAATCCACAATATTCAGTAACCAAACATCAATCCTCAAACATCAATACTCAACACTCAATCCTCAACACTCAGTCCCCTCTCCTCAATCCTCCATCCTCAGTCCTCAAACCTCAAACCTGTATCCTCAATCGTGAATCCTCAATCTTCAGTCCTCAGTCCTCAACAATCAGTTGTCAATTCTCAATCCTCAATAGAATATCATCAATTCACAGTTTTCAATACTCAATACTCAATCTGCAATCTTCAAATCTCTATCCACAAACATCAATTCTCATCATTCAACCCTCATCACTCAGTCCCCAATCCTCAATCTTCAATCCTCAATCCTCAATCCTCAATCCTCGATCGTCAATCTTCAATCCTCAATACTCAATCTTCAATCCTCCATCCTCATTCCTCAATCCTCAATCCTCAATCCTCAATCGCCAGGCTTCAATCCTCAATACTCAACCTTCATTCCTCAATCCTCAATCCTCATTCCTCAATCCTCATTCTTCAATCCTCAATACCCAATCCTCAATCTTCAATCCTCAATCCTCAATCCTCAACTCTCAATCCTCAATCCTCAGTCCTCAGTCCTCAAACCTCAATCCTCAACCCTCAGCCCTCATCCTCAATCCTCAACCCTCAGCCCTCATCCTCAATCCTCAATCCGCAATCCTCAATCATCAATCCTCAATCCTCAATCCTCAATCCTCAATCCTCAGTCCTCAAACCTCAAACCTGAATCCCCAACCCTGAATCCTCAATCTTCAGACCTCAGTCCTCAACAATCAGTTGTCAATTCACAATCCTCAATAGAAGATCATCAATTCACAGTTTTCAATACTCAATACTCAAACTGCAATCTTCAAATCTCTATCCACAAACATCAATTCTCATCACTCAACACTCAACACTCAGTCCCCAATCCTCAATCTTCAATCCTCAATCCTCAAACCGCAATCCTCAATACTCAATCTTCAATCCTCAATTCCCAATCCTCAGTCTTCATTCCTCAATCCTCAATCCTCAATTCTCAATCCTCAATCCTACAATCCTCAACCTTCAATCCTCAATACTCAGTCTTCAATCCTATAATCCTCAACCTTCAATCCTCAATACTCAGTCTTCAATGCTCAATCCTCAATCCTCAATCCTCAATCCTCAATTCTCAATCCTCAATCCACAATCCTCAACCTTCAATCCTCAATACTCAGTCTTCAATGCTCAATCCTCAATCCTCAATCCTCAATACTCAATCCTCAACCGTCAATCTTCAATCCTCAATACTCAATCTTCAATCCTCAATCCTCAATCCTCATTCTTCAATCCTCAATACCCAATCCTCAGTAATCAATCCTCAATCCTCAGTCCTCAAACCTCAATCCTGAATCCTCAATCCTGAATCCTCAATCTTCAGACATCAGACATCAACTGTCAGACGTCAATCCACAATCCTCGATAGAATATCATCAATTCACAGTTTTCAATACTCAATACTCAATCTGCAATCTTCAGACCTCTATCCCCAAACATCAATTCTCATCACTCAACCCTCAACACTCAGTCCTCAATCCTCAATCTTCAATCCTCAATACTCAATCTTCTGTAATCAATCCTCAATTCTCAATCCTCAATACTCAATCCTCAATCCTCAATCCTCAATCCTCAATCCTCAATCCTCAATCATCAAACCTCAATCTTCAATCCTCAGTCCCAAATCCTCAATCTTCATTACTCAATCCTCAATCCTCATTCTTCAATACTCAATACCCAATCCTCAATCTTCAATCCTCAATCCTCAATCCTCAATTCTCAACCCTCAATCCTCAGTCCTCAATCTTCAATCCTCAATACTCAATCTTCTGTTATCAATCCTCAATTCTCAATCCTCAATACTCAATCCTCAATCGTCAATCCTCAATCCCCAATCCTCAATCTTCAATCCTCAATCCTCAATCCTCAATCCTAAATCCTCAATCCTCAATCCTCAATCTTTAATCCTCAATACTCAGTCTTCAAACCTCAATCCTCAATCCTCAATCCTCAATCCTCATTCGTCAATAATCAATACCCAATCCTCAATCTTCAATCCTCAATCCTCAATCCTCAATTCTCAATCCTCAATCCTCAATCCTCAGACCTCAAACAGCAATACTCAACCCTCAGTCCTCGTCCTCAATACACAACCATCAATACTCAATCGTCAATCTTCAATCTTCAATATTCAATCTTCAGTTCTCAATCCTCAATCCTCGATCCTCAATCCTAAATCCTCAATATTCAAACAGCAATACCCAATCCTCAATCTTCAATCCTCAATCCTCAATCCTCAAGCCTCAATCCTCAATCCTCAATCCTCAATCCTCAGTCCTCAAACCTCAAACCTGAATCCCCAACCCTGAATCCTCAATCTTCAGACCTCAGTCCTCAACAATCAGTTGTCAATTCACAATCCTCAATAGAAGATCATCAATTCACAGTTTTCAATACTCAATACTCAAACTGCAATCATCAAATCTCTATCCACAAACATCATTTCTCATCACTCAACACTCAACACTCAGTCCCCAATCCTCAATCTTCAATCCTCAATCCTCAAACCGCAATCCTCAATACTCAATCTTCAATCCTCAATTCCCAATCCTCAGTCTTCATTCCTCAATCCTCGATCCTCAATTCTCAATCCTCAATCCTCAATTCTCAATCCTCAATCCACAATCCTCAACCTTCAATCCTCAATACTCAGTCTTCAATGCTCAATCCTCAATCCTCAATCCTCAATACTCAATCCTCAACCGTCAATCTTCAATCCTCAATACCCAATCCTCAATCTTCAATACTCAATCCTCAATCCTCAATTCTCAATCCTCAATCCTCAGTCCTCAGTCCTCTAACCTGAATCCTCAACCCTCAGCCCTCATCCTCAATCCTCAATCCTCAATCCTCATCCTTCAATCCTCAATACCCAATCCTCAATCTTCAATCCTCAATCCTCAATCCTCAATTCTCAATCCTCAATCCTCAGTCCTCAGTTCTCTGACCTGAATCCTCAACCCTCAGCCCTCATCCTCAATCCTCAATCCTCAATCCTCAATCCTGAATCGTCAATCTTCAATCCTCAATCCTCAACCCTCAATCGTCAGGCATCAATTCTCAATACTCAATCTTCAATCCTCTATCCTCAATCCTCATTCCTCAACGCTCATTCTTCAATCCTCAATACCTAATCCTCAATCTTCAATCCTCAATCCTCAATCCTCAACTCTCAATCCTCAATCCTCAGTCCTCAGTCCTCAAACCTCAATCCTCAACCCTCAGCCCTCATCCTCAATCCTCAATCCTCAATCTTCAATCCTCAATCCTCAACCCTCAACCCTCAGTAATCGATCCTCAATCCTCAATCCTCAATCCTCAATCCTCAATCATCAATCTTCATTCCTCAATACTCAATCTTCAATCCTCAATCCTCAATCCTCAATCCTCAATCCTCAATCCTCAATCCAAAATCTTTAATCCTCAATACTCAATCTGCAATCCTCAATCCTCAGTCCTCACTCCTCAATACTCATTCTTCAATCCTCAATACCGAATCCTCAATCTTCAATCCTCAATCCTCAATCCTCAATTCTCAAACCTCAAACCTCAATCCTCAGACTTCAAACATAATACTGAATCCTCAGTCCTCGTCCTCAATCGACAACCCTCAATCCTCAATCCTCAATCTTCAATAATTAATAAACAATCTTCAATCCTCAATCCTCGATCCTCAATCCTCAACCCTCAATCATCAATGTTCAGTCCTCAATACCGAATCCTCAATCTTCAATCCTCAATCCTCAATCTTCAATCCTCAATCTTAATCTCCAAACCTCAATACTCAAACTTCAATCCTCAATCCTCAATCCTCAATCCTCAATCCTCAATCTTCAATCCTCAATACTCAATCTTCAATCCTCAATACTCAATCCTCAATCCTCAATCCTCAGTCCCCAATCTTCAATCCTCAATACTCAATCTGCAATCCTCAATCCTCAGATCTCAAACACCAATACTCAACCCTCAGGCCTCGTCCTCAATACACAACCATCAATACTCAATCGTCAATCTTCAATCTTCAATATTCAATCTTCAGTCCTCAATCCTCAATCCTCGATCCTCAATCCTAAATCCTCAATATTCAAACAGCAATACCCAATCCTCAATCTTCAATCCGCAATCCTCAATCATCAATCCTCAATCCTCAATCCTCAATCCTCAATCCTCAGTCCTCAAACCTCAAACCTGAATCCCCAACCCTGAATCCTCAATCTTCAGACCTCAGTCCTCAACAATCAGTTGTCAATTCACAATCCTCAATAGAAGATCATCAATTCACAGTTTTCAATAAACAATACTCAATCTGCAATCTTCAAATCTCTATCCACAAACATCAATACTCATCATTCAACCCTCAACACTCAGTCCGCAATCCTCAATCCTCAGTCCTCAGTCCTCAAACCTCAATCCTCAACCCTCAGCCCTCATCCTCAATCCTCAATCCTCAATCTTCAATCCTCAATCCACAACCCTCAACCCTCAGTAATCAATCCTCAATCCTCAGTCCTCAAACCTCAATCCTGAAACCTCAATCCTGAATCCTCAATCTTCAGACATCAGACATCAACTGTCAGACGTCAATCCACAATCCTCGATAGAATATCATCAATTCACAGTTTTCAATACTCAATACTCAATCTGCAATCTTCAGACCTCTATCCCCAAACATCAATTCTCATCACTCAACCCTCAACACTCAGTCCCCAATCCTCAATCTTCAATCCTCAATCCTCAATCCGCAATCCTCAATCCTCAATGTTCAATCCACAATACTCAATCTTCAATCCTCAATCCTCAATCCTCAATCCTCAATCCTCAATCCTCAATCGTCAATCTTCAATCCTCAATACTCAATCTTCTGTAATCAATCCTCAATTCTCAATCCTCAATACTCAATCCTCAATCCTCAATCCTCAATCCTCAATCCTCAATCCTCAATCATCAAACCTCAATCTTCAATCCTCAGTCCCAAATCCTCAATCTTCATTACTCAATCCTCAATCCTCATTCTTCAATACTCAATACCCAATCCTCAATCTTCAATCCTCAATCCTCAATCCTCAATTCTCAATCCTCAATCCTCAGTCCTCAATCTTCAATCCTCAATACTCAATCTTCTGTAATCAATCCTCAATTCTCAATCCTCAATACTCAATCCGCAATCGTCAATCCTCAATCGCCAATCCGCAATCTTCAACCCTCAGTCCCGAATCCTCAATCTTCATTACTCAATCCTCAATCCTCATTCTTCAATACTCAATACCCAATCCTCAATCTTCAATCCTCAATCCTCAATCCTCAATTCTCAATCCTCAATCCTCAGTCCTCAATCTTCAATCCTCAATACTCAATCTTCTGTTATCAATCCTCAATTCTCAATCCTCAATACTCAATCCTCAATAGTCAATCCTCAATCCCCAATCCTCAATCTTCAATCCTCAATCCTCAATCCTCAATCCTAAATCCTCAATCCTCAATCCTCAATCTTCAATCCTCAATACTCAGTCTTCAAACCTCAATCCTCAATCCTCAATCCTCAATCCTCATTCGTCAATAATCAATACCCAATCCTCAATCTTCAATCCTCAATCCTCAATCCTCAATTCTCAATCCTCAATCCTCAGTCCTCAGTTCTCTGACCTGAATCCTCAACCCTCAGCCCTCATCCTCAATCGTCAATCCTCAATCCTCAATCCTCAATCGTCAATCTTCAATCCTCAATCCTCAACCCTCAATCGTCAGGCATCAATCCTCAATACTCAATCTTCAAACCTCTATCCTCAATCCTCAATCCTCAATACTCAATCTTCAATCCAAAATACTCAATCTTCAATCCTCAATCCTCAATCCTCGATCCTCAATCCTAAATCCTCAATATTCAAACAGCAATACCCAATCCTCAATCTTCAATCCGCAATCCTCAATCATCAATCCTCAATACTCAATCCTCAACCCTCAACACTCAGTCCGCAATCCTCAATCTTCAATCCTCAATCCTCAAACCGCAATCCTCAATACTCAATCTTCAATCCTCAATTCCCAATCCTCAGTCTTCATTCCTCAATCCTCAATCCTCAATTCTCAATCCTCAATCCTACAATCCTCAACCTTCAATCCTCAATACTCAGTCTTCAATCCTACAATCCTCAACGTTCAATCCTCAATACTGAGTCTTCAATGCTCAATCCTCAATCCTCAATCCTCAATCCTCAATCCTCAATTCTCAATCCTCAATCCACAATCCTCAACCTTCAATCCTCAACACTCAGTCTTCAATGCTCAATCCTCAATCCTCAATCCTCAATACTCAATCCTCAACCGTCAATCTTCAATCCTCAATACTCAATCTTCAATCCTCATTCATCAATGCTCATTCCTCAATCCTCAATACCTAATCCTCAATCTTCAATCCTCAATCCTCAATCCTCAACTCTCAATCCTCAATCCTCAGTCCTCAGTCCTCAAACCTCAATCCTCAACCCTCAGCCCTCATCCTCAATCCTCAATCCTCAATCTTCAATCCTCAATCCTCAACCCGCAACCCTCAGTAATCAATCCTCAATCCTCAGTCCTCAAACCTCAATCCTGAATCCTCAATCCTGAATCCTCAATCTTCAGACATCAGACATCAACTGTCAGACGTCAATCCACAATCCTCGATAGAATATCATCAATTCACAGTTTTCAATACTCAATACTCAATCTGCAATCTTCAGACCTCTATCCCCAAACATCAATTCTCATCACTCAACCCTCAACACTCAGTCCCCAATCCTCAATCTTCAATCCTCAATCCTCAATCCGCAATCCTCAATCCTCAATGTTCAATCCACAATACTCAGTCTTCAATGCTCAATCCTCAATCCTCAATCCTCAATACTCAATCCTCAACCGTCAATCTTCAATCCTCAATACCCAATCCTCAATCTTCAATACTCAATCCTCAATCCTCAATTCTCAATCCTCAATCCTCAGTCCTCAGTCCTCTAACCTGAATCCTCAACCCTCAGCCCTCATCCTCAATCCTCAATCCTCAATCCTCATCCTTCAATCCTCAATACCCAATCCTCAATCTTCAATCCTCAGTCCTCAATCCTCAATTCTCAATCCTCAATCCTCAGTCCTCAGTTCTCTGACCTGAATCCTCAACCCTCAGCCCTCATCCTCAATCGTCAATCCTCAATCCTCAATCCTCAATCGTCAATCTTCAATCCTCAATCCTCAACCCTCAATCGTCAGGCATCAATCCTCAATACTCAATCTTCAATCCTCTATCCTCAATCCTCATTCATCAATGCTCATTCTTCAATCCTCAATACCTAATCCTCAATCTTCATTACTCAATCCTCAATCCTCATTCTTCAATACTCAATACCCAATCCTCAATCTTCAATCCTCAATCCTCAATCCTCAATTCTCAATCCTCAATCCTCAGTCCTCAATCTTCAATCCTCAATACTCAATCTTCTGTTATCAATCCTTAATTCTCAATCCTCAATACTCAATCCTCATTAGTCAATCCTCAATCCCCAATCCTCAATCTTCAATCCTCCATCCTCAATCCTCAATCCTAAATCCTCAATCCTCAATCCTCAATCTTCAATCCTCAATACTCAGTCTTCAAACCTCAATCCTCAGACTTCAAACATAATACTGAATCCTCAGTCCTCGTCCTCAATCGACAACCCTCAATCCTCAATCCTCAATCTTAAATAATTAATAAACAATCTTCAATCCTCAATCCTCGATCCTCAATCCTCAACCCTCAATCCTCAATGTTCAGTCCTCAATACCGAATCCTCAATCTTCAATCCTCAATCCTCAATCTTCAATCCTCAATCTTAATCTCCAAACCTCAATACTCAAACTTCAATCCTCAATCCTCAATCCTCAATCCTCAATCCTCAATCTTCAATCCTCAATACTCAATCTTCAATCCTCAATCCTCAATCCTCAATCCTCAATCCTCAATCCCCAATCTTCAATCCTCAATACTCAATCTGCAATCCTCAATCCTCAGTCCTCACTCCTCAATCCTCATTCTTCAATCCTCAATACCGAATCCTCAATCTTCAATCCTAAATCCTCAATCCTCAACTCTCAATCCTCAATCCTCAATCCTCAATCCTCAATTCTCAATCCTCAATCCTCAGTCCTCAATCTTCAATCCTCAATACTCAATCTTCTGTAATCAATCCTCAATTCTCAATCCTCAATACTCAATCCTCAATCGTCAATCCTCAATCGCCAATCCGCAATCTTCAATCCTCAGTCCCGAATCCTCAATCTTCATTACTCAATCCTCAATCCTCATTCTTCAATACTCAATACCCAATACTCAATCTTCAATCCTCAATCCTCAACCCTCAATTCTCAATCCTCAATCCTCAGTCCTCAATCTTCAATCCTCAATACTCAATCTTCTGTAATCAATCCTCAATTCTCAATCCTCAATACTGAATCCTCAATCGTCAATCCTCAATCCCCAATCCTCAATCTTCAATCCTCAATCCTCAATCCTCAATCCTCAATCCTCAATCCTCAATCCTCAATCTTCAATCCTCAATACTCAGTCTTCAAACCTCAATCCTCAATCCTCAATCCTCAATCCTCATTCGTCAATAATCAATACCCAATCCTCAATCTTCAATCCTCAATCCTCAATCCTCAATTCTCAATCCTCAATCCTCAATCCTCAGACCTCAAACAGCAATACTCAACCATCAGTCCTCGTCCTCAATACACAACCATCAATACTCAATCGTCAATCTTCAATCTTCAATATTCAATCTTCAGTTCTCAATCCTCAATCCTCGATCCTCAATCCTAAATCCTCAATATTCAATCCTCAATACCCAATCCTCAATCTTCAATCCTCAGTCCTTAATCATCAATCCTCAATCCTCAATCCTCAATCCTCAATCCTCAGTCCTCAAACCTCAGTCCTGAATCCTCAATCCTTAATCCTCAATCTTCAGCCCTCAGTCCTCAACAATCAGTTGTGAATCCTCAATCCTCAATAGAATATCCTCAATTCACAGGTTTCAATACTCAATACTCAACCTGCAATCTTCAAATCTCTATCCACAAACATCAATTCTCATCACTCAACACTCAACACTCAGTCCCCAAACCTCAATCTTCAAACCTCAATCCTCAATCCTCAATCCTCAATCCTCAATCTTCAATCCTCAATACTCAATCCTCAATCCCCAATCCTCAGTCCTCAAACCTCAATCCTGAATCCTCAATCCTGAATCCTCAATCTTCAGCCCACAGTCCTCAACTATCAGTTGTGAATCCTCAATCCTCAATAGAATATCCTCAATTCACAGGTTTCAATACTCAATACTCAACCTGCAATCTTCAAATCTCTATCCACAAACATCAATTCTCATCACTCAACCCTCAACACTCAGTCCCCAATCCTCAAGATTCAAACCTCAATCCTCAATCCTCCATCCTCAATCCTCAATTTTCAATCCTCAATACTCAACCTTCAATCGTCAATCCTCAATCCACGGTCCTCAATCCTCAATCGTCAATCTCCAATCCTGAATACTCAATCTTAAATCCTCAATCCTCGATCCTCGATCCTCAATCCTCAATCCTCAATCCTCATCCTTCAATCCTCAATACCCAATCCTCAATCTTAAATCCTCAATTATCAATCCTCAATTCGCGACAATCAATCCTAAGTCCTCAGTCCTCAAACCTCAATTCTGAATCCTCAATCCTGCATCCTCAATCTTCAGCCCTCAGTCCTCAACAATCAGTTGTCAATCCTGAATCCCCAATAGAATATCCTCAATTCACAGTTTTCAATAGTCAATACTCAATCTGCAATCTTCAAATCTCTATCCGCAAACATCAACTCTCATCACTCAACCCTGAACCCTCAGCCCTCATTCTCAATCCTCAATCCACAATCGTCAAACCTAAATCCTCAACCGTCAGTCCTCGTCCTCAATCCTCAACACTCAATCCTCAATCCTCCCATCTTCAATCACCAATACTCAATCGTCAATCCTCAATCGTCAATCCTCAATGCTCAATCCTCAATCCTCAATATTCAACACTCAACACTCTACCATCAATCCTCAATACTCAATCATCAATCCTCAATCCTCAATCATCAATCCTCAATCATCAATCCTCAATCTTCAATACTCAATCCTCAATCCTCAATCCTCAATCCTCAATACTCAACCATCAATCCTCAATCCTCAAAAGTCAATAGAATATCCTTAATTATCAGGATTCTATACTCATACCTCAACCCTCAACCGTCAGCCCTCATTCTCAATCCTCAATCCACAATCCTCAAACCTAAATCCTCAACCGTCAGTCCTCGTCCTCAATCCTCAACACTCAATCCTCAATCCTCCCATCTTCAATCATCAATACTCAATCGTCAATCCTGAATCGTCAATCCTCAATGCTCAATCCTCAATCCTCAATATTCAACACTCAGCCCTCAACCATCAATCCTCAATACTCAATCATCAATCCTCAATTCTCAACACTCAATATAATATCCTGACTTCTCATGGTTCAATACTCAATCCACAATATTCAGTAACCAAACATCAATCCTCAAACATCAATACTCAACACTCAATCCTCAACACTCAGTCCCCTCTCCTCAATCCTCCATCCTCAGTCCTCAAACCTCAAACCTGTATCCTCAATCGTGAATCCTCAATCTTCAGTCCTCAGTCCTCAACAATCAGTTGTCAATTCTCAATCCTCAATAGAATATCATCAATTCACAGTTTTCAATACTCAATACTCAATCTGCAATCTTCAAATCTCTATCCACAAACATCAATTCTCATCATTCAACCCTCATCACTCAGTCCCCAATCCTCAATCTTCAATCCTCAATCCTCAATCCTCAATCCTCGATCGTCAATCTTCAATCCTCAATACTCAATCTTCAATCCTCCATCCTCATTCCTCAATCCTCAATCCTCAATCCTCAATCGCCAGGCTTCAATCCTCAATACTCAACCTTCATTCCTCAATCCTCAATCCTCATTCCTCAATCCTCATTCTTCAATCCTCAATACCCAATCCTCAATCTTCAATCCTCAATCCTCAATCCTCAACTCTCAATCCTCAATCCTCAGTCCTCAGTCCTCAAACCTCAATCCTCAACCCTCAGCCCTCATCCTCAATCCTCAACCCTCAGCCCTCATCCTCAATCCTCAATCCGCAATCCTCAATCATCAATCCTCAATCCTCAATCCTCAATCCTCAATCCTCAGTCCTCAAACCTCAAACCTGAATCCCCAACCCTGAATCCTCAATCTTCAGACCTCAGTCCTCAACAATCAGTTGTCAATTCACAATCCTCAATAGAAGATCATCAATTCACAGTTTTCAATACTCAATACTCAAACTGCAATCTTCAAATCTCTATCCACAAACATCAATTCTCATCACTCAACACTCAACACTCAGTCCCCAATCCTCAATCTTCAATCCTCAATCCTCAAACCGCAATCCTCAATACTCAATCTTCAATCCTCAATTCCCAATCCTCAGTCTTCATTCCTCAATCCTCAATCCTCAATTCTCAATCCTCAATCCTACAATCCTCAACCTTCAATCCTCAATACTCAGTCTTCAATCCTATAATCCTCAACCTTCAATCCTCAATACTCAGTCTTCAATGCTCAATCCTCAATCCTCAATCCACAATCCTCAATTCTCAATCCTCAATCCACAATCCTCAACCTTCAATCCTCAATACTCAGTCTTCAATGCTCAATCCTCAATCCTCAATCCTCAATACTCAATCCTCAACCGTCAATCTTCAATCCTCAATACTCAATCTTCAATCCTCAATCCTCAATCCTCATTCTTCAATCCTCAATACCCAATCCTCAGTAATCAATCCTCAATCCTCAGTCCTCAAACCTCAATCCTGAATCCTCAATCCTGAATCCTCAATCTTCAGACATCAGACATCAACTGTCAGACGTCAATCCACAATCCTCGATAGAATATCATCAATTCACAGTTTTCAATACTCAATACTCAATCTGCAATCTTCAGACCTCTATCCCCAAACATCAATTCTCATCACTCAACCCTCAACACTCAGTCCTCAATCCTCAATCTTCAATCCTCAATACTCAATCTTCTGTAATCAATCCTCAATTCTCAATCCTCAATACTCAATCCTCAATCCTCAATCCTCAATCCTCAATCCTCAATCCTCAATCATCAAACCTCAATCTTCAATCCTCAGTCCCAAATCCTCAATCTTCATTACTCAATCCTCAATCCTCATTCTTCAATACTCAATACCCAATCCTCAATCTTCAATCCTCAATCCTCAATCCTCAATTCTCAACCCTCAATCCTCAGTCCTCAATCTTCAATCCTCAATACTCAATCTTCTGTTATCAATCCTCAATTCTCAATCCTCAATACTCAATCCTCAATCGTCAATCCTCAATCCCCAATCCTCAATCTTCAATCCTCAATCCTCAATCCTCAATCCTAAATCCTCAATCCTCAATCCTCAATCTTTAATCCTCAATACTCAGTCTTCAAACCTCAATCCTCAATCCTCAATCCTCAATCCTCATTCGTCAATAATCAATACCCAATCCTCAATCTTCAATCCTCAATCCTCAATCCTCAATTCTCAATCCTCAATCCTCAATCCTCAGACCTCAAACAGCAATACTCAACCCTCAGTCCTCGTCCTCAATACACAACCATCAATACTCAATCGTCAATCTTCAATCTTCAATATTCAATCTTCAGTTCTCAATCCTCAATCCTCGATCCTCAATCCTAAATCCTCAATATTCAAACAGCAATACCCAATCCTCAATCTTCAATCCTCAATCCTCAATCCTCAAGCCTCAATCCTCAATCCTCAATCCTCAATCCTCAGTCCTCAAACCTCAAACCTGAATCCCCAACCCTGAATCCTCAATCTTCAGACCTCAGTCCTCAACAATCAGTTGTCAATTCACAATCCTCAATAGAAGATCATCAATTCACAGTTTTCAATACTCAATACTCAAACTGCAATCATCAAATCTCTATCCACAAACATCATTTCTCATCACTCAACACTCAACACTCAGTCCCCAATCCTCAATCTTCAATCCTCAATCCTCAAACCGCAATCCTCAATACTCAATCTTCAATCCTCAATTCCCAATCCTCAGTCTTCATTCCTCAATCCTCGATCCTCAATTCTCAATCCTCAATCCTCAATTCTCAATCCTCAATCCACAATCCTCAACCTTCAATCCTCAATACTCAGTCTTCAATGCTCAATCCTCAATCCTCAATCCTCAATACTCAATCCTCAACCGTCAATCTTCAATCCTCAATACCCAATCCTCAATCTTCAATACTCAATCCTCAATCCTCAATTCTCAATCCTCAATCCTCAGTCCTCAGTCCTCTAACCTGAATCCTCAACCCTCAGCCCTCATCCTCAATCCTCAATCCTCAATCCTCATCCTTCAATCCTCAATACCCAATCCTCAATCTTCAATCCTCAATCCTCAATCCTCAATTCTCAATCCTCAATCCTCAGTCCTCAGTTCTCTGACCTGAATCCTCAACCCTCAGCCCTCATCCTCAATCCTCAATCCTCAATCCTCAATCCTGAATCGTCAATCTTCAATCCTCAATCCTCAACCCTCAATCGTCAGGCATCAATTCTCAATACTCAATCTTCAATCCTCTATCCTCAATCCTCATTCCTCAACGCTCATTCTTCAATCCTCAATACCTAATCCTCAATCTTCAATCCTCAATCCTCAATCCTCAACTCTCAATCCTCAATCCTCAGTCCTCAGTCCTCAAACCTCAATCCTCAACCCTCAGCCCTCATCCTCAATCCTCAATCCTCAATCTTCAATCCTCAATCCTCAACCCTCAACCCTCAGTAATCGATCCTCAATCCTCAATCCTCAATCCTCAATCCTCAATCATCAATCTTCATTCCTCAATACTCAATCTTCAATCCTCAATCCTCAATCCTCAATCCTCAATCCTCAATCCTCAATCCAAAATCTTTAATCCTCAATACTCAATCTGCAATCCTCAATCCTCAGTCCTCACTCCTCAATACTCATTCTTCAATCCTCAATACCGAATCCTCAATCTTCAATCCTCAATCCTCAATCCTCAATTCTCAAACCTCAAACCTCAATCCTCAGACTTCAAACATAATACTGAATCCTCAGTCCTCGTCCTCAATCGACAACCCTCAATCCTCAATCCTCAATCTTCAATAATTAATAAACAATCTTCAATCCTCAATCCTCGATCCTCAATCCTCAACCCTCAATCCTCAATGTTCAGTCCTCAATACCGAATCCTCAATCTTCAATCCTCAATCCTCAATCTTCAATCCTCAATCTTAATCTCCAAACCTCAATACTCAAACTTCAATCCTCAATCCTCAATCCTCAATCCTCAATCCTCAATCTTCAATCCTCAATACTCAATCTTCAATCCTCAATACTCAATCCTCAATCCTCAATCCTCAGTCCCCAATCTTCAATCCTCAATACTCAATCTGCAATCCTCAATCCTCAGATCTCAAACACCAATACTCAACCCTCAGGCCTCGTCCTCAATACACAACCATCAATACTCAATCGTCAATCTTCAATCTTCAATATTCAATCTTCAGTCCTCAATCCTCAATCCTCGATCCTCAATCCTAAATCCTCAATATTCAAACAGCAATACCCAATCCTCAATCTTCAATCCGCAATCCTCAATCATCAATCCTCAATCCTCAATCCTCAATCCTCAATCCTCAGTCCTCAAACCTCAAACCTGAATCCCCAACCCTGAATCCTCAATCTTCAGACCTCAGTCCTCAACAATCAGTTGTCAATTCACAATCCTCAATAGAAGATCATCAATTCACAGTTTTCAATAAACAATACTCAATCTGCAATCTTCAAATCTCTATCCACAAACATCAATACTCATCATTCAACCCTCAACACTCAGTCCGCAATCCTCAATCCTCAGTCCTCAGTCCTCAAACCTCAATCCTCAACCCTCAGCCCTCATCCTCAATCCTCAATCCTCAATCTTCAATCCTCAATCCACAACCCTCAACCCTCAGTAATCAATCCTCAATCCTCAGTCCTCAAACCTCAATCCTGAAACCTCAATCCTGAATCCTCAATCTTCAGACATCAGACATCAACTGTCAGACGTCAATCCACAATCCTCGATAGAATATCATCAATTCACAGTTTTCAATACTCAATACTCAATCTGCAATCTTCAGACCTCTATCCCCAAACATCAATTCTCATCACTCAACCCTCAACACTCAGTCCCCAATCCTCAATCTTCAATCCTCAATCCTCAATCCGCAATCCTCAATCCTCAATGTTCAATCCACAATACTCAATCTTCAATCCTCAATCCTCAATCCTCAATCCTCAATCCTCAATCCTCAATCGTCAATCTTCAATCCTCAATACTCAATCTTCTGTAATCAATCCTCAATTCTCAATCCTCAATACTCAATCCTCAATCCTCAATCCTCAATCCTCAATCCTCAATCCTCAATCATCAAACCTCAATCTTCAATCCTCAGTCCCAAATCCTCAATCTTCATTACTCAATCCTCAATCCTCATTCTTCAATACTCAATACCCAATCCTCAATCTTCAATCCTCAATCCTCAATCCTCAATTCTCAATCCTCAATCCTCAGTCCTCAATCTTCAATCCTCAATACTCAATCTTCTGTAATCAATCCTCAATTCTCAATCCTCAATACTCAATCCGCAATCGTCAATCCTCAATCGCCAATCCGCAATCTTCAACCCTCAGTCCCGAATCCTCAATCTTCATTACTCAATCCTCAATCCTCATTCTTCAATACTCAATACCCAATCCTCAATCTTCAATCCTCAATCCTCAATCCTCAATTCTCAATCCTCAATCCTCAGTCCTCAATCTTCAATCCTCAATACTCAATCTTCTGTTATCAATCCTCAATTCTCAATCCTCAATACTCAATCCTCAATAGTCAATCCTCAATCCCCAATCCTCAATCTTCAATCCTCAATCCTCAATCCTCAATCCTAAATCCTCAATCCTCAATCCTCAATCTTCAATCCTCAATACTCAGTCTTCAAACCTCAATCCTCAATCCTCAATCCTCAATCCTCATTCGTCAATAATCAATACCCAATCCTCAATCTTCAATCCTCAATCCTCAATCCTCAATTCTCAATCCTCAATCCTCAGTCCTCAGTTCTCTGACCTGAATCCTCAACCCTCAGCCCTCATCCTCAATCGTCAATCCTCAATCCTCAATCCTCAATCGTCAATCTTCAATCCTCAATCCTCAACCCTCAATCGTCAGGCATCAATCCTCAATACTCAATCTTCAATCCTCTATCCTCAATCCTCAATCCTCAATACTCAATCTTCAATCCAAAATACTCAATCTTCAATCCTCAATCCTCAATCCTCGATCCTCAATCCTAAATCCTCAATATTCAAACAGCAATACCCAATCCTCAATCTTCAATCCGCAATCCTCAATCATCAATCCTCAATACTCAATCCTCAACCCTCAACACTCAGTCCGCAATCCTCAATCTTCAATCCTCAATCCTCAAACCGCAATCCTCAATACTCAATCTTCAATCCTCAATTCCCAATCCTCAGTCTTCATTCCTCAATCCTCAATCCTCAATTCTCAATCCTCAATCCTACAATCCTCAACCTTCAATCCTCAATACTCAGTCTTCAATCCTACAATCCTCAACGTTCAATCCTCAATACTGAGTCTTCAATGCTCAATCCTCAATCCTCAATCCTCAATCCTCAATCCTCAATTCTCAATCCTCAATCCACAATCCTCAACCTTCAATCCTCAACACTCAGTCTTCAATGCTCAATCCTCAATCCTCAATCCTCAATACTCAATCCTCAACCGTCAATCTTCAATCCTCAATACTCAATCTTCAATCCTCAATCCTCAATCCTCATTCTTCAATCCTCAATACCCAATCCTCAATCTTCAATACTCAATCCTCAATCCTCAATTCTCAATCCTCAATCCTCAGTCCTCAGTCCTCTAACCTGAATCCTCAACCCTCAGCCCTCATCCTCAATCCTCAATCCTCAATCCTCATCCTTCAATCCTCAATACCCAATCCTCAATCTTCAATCCTCAATCCTCAATCCTCAATTATCACTCCTCAATCCTCAGTCCTCAGTTCTCTGACCTGAATCCTCAACCCTCAGCCCTCATCCTCAATCCTCAATCCTCAATCCTCAATCCTCAATCGTCAATCTTCAATCCTCAATCCTCAACCCTCAATCGTCAGGCATCAATCCTCAATACTCAATCTTCAATCCTCTATCCTCAATCCTCATTCATCAATGCTCATTCCTCAATCCTCAATACCTAATCCTCAATCTTCAATCCTCAATCCTCAATCCTCAACTCTCAATCCTCAATCCTCAGTCCTCAGTCCTCAAACCTCAATCCTCAACCCTCAGCCCTCATCCTCAATCCTCAATCCTCAATCTTCAATCCTCAATCCTCAACCCGCAACCCTCAGTAATCAATCCTCAATCCTCAGTCCTCAAACCTCAATCCTGAATCCTCAATCCTGAATCCTCAATCTTCAGACATCAGACATCAACTGTCAGACGTCAATCCACAATCCTCGATAGAATATCATCAATTCACAGTTTTCAATACTCAATACTCAATCTGCAATCTTCAGACCTCTATCCCCAAACATCAATTCTCATCACTCAACCCTCAACACTCAGTCCCCAATCCTCAATCTTCAATCCTCAATCCTCAATCCGCAATCCTCAATCCTCAATGTTCAATCCACAATACTCAGTCTTCAATGCTCAATCCTCAATCCTCAATCCTCAATACTCAATCCTCAACCGTCAATCTTCAATCCTCAATACCCAATCCTCAATCTTCAATACTCAATCCTCAATCCTCAATTCTCAATCCTCAATCCTCAGTCCTCAGTCCTCTAACCTGAATCCTCAACCCTCAGCCCTCATCCTCAATCCTCAATCCTCAATCCTCATCCTTCAATCCTCAATACCCAATCCTCAATCTTCAATCCTCAATCCTCAATCCTCAATTCTCAATCCTCAATCCTCAGTCCTCAGTTCTCTGACCTGAATCCTCAACCCTCAGCCCTCATCCTCAATCCTCAATCCTCAATCCTCAATCCTCAATCGTCAATCTTCAATCCTCAATCCTCAACCCTCAATCGTCAGGCATCAATTCTCAATACTCAATCTTCAATCCTCTATCCTCAATCCTCATTCCTCAATGCTCATTCTTCAATCCTCAATACCTAATCCTCAATCTTCAATCCTCAGTCCTCAATCCTCAACTCTCAATCGTCAATCCTCAGTCCTCAGTCCTCAAACCTCAATCCTCAACCCTCAGCCCTCATCCTCAATCCTCAATCCTCAATCTTCAATCCTCAATACTCAACCCTCAACCCTCAGTAATCAATCCTCAATCCTCAATCCTCAATCCTCAATCCTCAATCCTCAATCATCAATCTTCAATCCTCAATACTCAATCTTCAATCCTCAATCCTCAATCCTCAATCCTCAATCCTCAATCCTCAATCCAAAATCTTCAATCCTCAATACTCAACCTGCAATCCTCAATCCTCAGTCCTCACTCCTCAATACTCATTCTTCAATCCTCAATACCGAATCCTCAATCTTCAATCCTCAATCCTCAATCCTCAATTCTCAATCCTCAAACCTCAATCCTCAGACTTCAAACATAATACTGAATCCTCAGTCCTCGTCCTCAATCGACAACCCTCAATCCTCAATCCTCAATCTTAAATAATTAATAAACAATCTTCAATCCTCAATCCTCGATCCTCAATCCTCAACCCTCAATCCTCAATGTTCAGTCCTCAATACCGAATCCTCAATCTTCAATCCTCAATCCTCAATCTTCAATCCTCAATCTTAATCTCCAAACCTCAATACTCAAACTTCAATCCTCAATCCTCAATCCTCAATCCTCAATCCTCAATCTTCAATCCTCAATACTCAATCTTCAATCCTCAACACTCAATCCTCAATCCTCAATCCTCAGTCCCCAATCTTCAATCCTCAATACTCAATCTGCAATCCTCAATCCTCAGATCTCAAACACCAATACTCAACCCTCAGGCCTCGTCCTCAATACACAACCATCAATACTCAATCGTCAATCTTCAATCTTCAATATTCAATCTTCAGTCCTCAATCCTCAATCCTCGATCCTCAATCCTAAATCCTCAATATTCAAACAGCAATACCCAATCCTCAATCTTCAATCCGCAATCCTCAATCATCAATCCTCAATCCTCAATCCTCAATCCTCAATCCTCAGTCCTCAAACCTCAAACCTGAATCCCCAACCCTGAATCCTCAATCTTCAGACCTCAGTCCTCAACAATCAGTTGTCAATTCACAATCCTCAATAGAAGATCATCAATTCACAGTTTTCAATAAACAATACTCAATCTGCAATCTTCAAATCTCTATCCACAAACATCAATACTCATCATTCAACCCTCAACACTCAGTCCGCAATCCTCAATCTTCAATCCTCAATCCTCAATCCTCAATCCTCGATCCACAATCTTCAATCCTCAATACTCAATCTTCAATCCTCGATCCTCAATCCTCAATCCTCAATCCTCAATCCTCAATCCTACAATCCTCAACCTTCAATCCTCAATACTCAGCCTTCAATCCTACAATCCTCAACCTTCAATCCTCAATACTCAGTCTTCAATGCTCAACCCTCAATCCTCAATCCTCAATCGTCAATCCTCAATCCTCAATCCTCAAGCCTCAGTCCTCAATCCTCAATCCTCAATCCTCAGTCCTCAAACCTCAAACCTGAATCCCCAACCCTGAATCCTCAATCTTCAGACCTCAGTCCTCAACAATCAGTTGTCAATTCACAATCCTCAATAGAAGATCATCAATTCACAGTTTTCAATACTCAATACTCAAACTGCAATCTTCAAATCTCTATCCACAAACATCAATTCTCATCACTCAACACTCAACACTCAGTCCCCAATCCTCAATCTTCAATCCTCAATCCTCAAACCGCAATCCTCAATACTCAATCTTCAATCCTCAATTCCCAATCCTCAGTCTTCATTCCTCAATCCTCAATCGTCAATTCTCAATCCTCAATCCTACAATCCTCAACCTTCAATCCTCAATACTCAGTCTTCAATCCTACAATCCTCAACCTTCAATCCTCAATACTCAGTCTTCAATGCTCAATCCTCAATCCTCAATCCTCAATCCTCAATCCTCAATTCTCAATCCTCAATCCACAGTCCTCAACCTTCAATCCTCAATACTCAGTCTTCAATGCTCAATCCTCAATCCTCAATCCTCAATACTCAATCCTCAACCGTCAATCTTCAATCCTCAATACTCAATCTTCAATCCTCAATCCTCAATCCTCATTCTTCAATCCTCAATACCCAATCCTCAATCTTCAATACTCAATCCTCAATCCTCAATTCTCAATCCTCAATCCTCAGTCCTCAGTCCTCTAACCTGAATCCTCAACCCTCAGCCCTCATCCTCAATCCTCAATCCTCAATCCTCATCTTTCAATCCTCAATACCCAATCCTCAATCTTCAATCCTCAATCCTCAATCCTCAATTCTCAATCCTCAATCCTCAGTCCTCAGTTCTCTGACCTGAATCCTCAACCCTCAGCCCTCATCCTCAATCCTCAATCCTCAATCCTCAATCCTCAATCGTCAATCTTCAATCCTCAATCCTCAACCCTCAATCGTCAGGCATCAATCCTCAATATTCAATCTTCAATCCTCTATCCTCAATCCTCATTCATCAATGCTCATTCTTCAATCCTCAATACCTAATCCTCAATCTTCAATCCTCAATCCTCAATCCTCAACTCTCAATCCTCAATCCTCAGTCCTCAGTCCTCAAACCTCAATCCTCAACCCTCAGCCCTCATCCTCAATCCTCAATCCTCAATCTTCAATCCTCAATCCTCAACCCTCAACCCTCAGTAATCAATCCTCAATCCTCAGTCCTCAAACCTCAATCCTGAATCCTCAATCCTGAATCCTCAATCTTCAGACATCAGACATCAACTGTCAGACGTCAATCCACAATCCTCGATAGAATATCATCAATTCACAGTTTTCAATACTCAATACTCAATCTGCAATCTTCAGACCTCTATCCCCAAACATCAATTCTCATCACTCAACCCTCAACACTCAGTCCCCAATCCTCAATCTTCAATCCTCAATCCTCAATCCGCAATCCTCAATCCTCAATGTTCAATCCACAATACTCAATCTTCAATCCTCAATCCTCAATCCTCAATCCTCAATCCTCAATCCTCAATCGTCAATCTTCAATCCTCAATACTCAATCTTCTGTAATCAATCCTCAATTCTCAATCCTCGATACTCAATCCTCAATCCTCAATCCTCAATCCTCAATCCTCAATCCTCAATCCTCAATCATCAAACCTCAATCTTCAATCCTCAGTCCCAAATCCTCAATCTTCATTACTCAATCCTCAATCCTCATTCTTCAATACTCAATACCCAATCCACAATCTTCAATCCTCAATCCTCAATCCTCAATTCTCAATCCTCAATCCTCAGTCCTCAAACTTCAATCCTCAATACTCAATCTTCTGTAATCAATCCTCAATTCTCAATACTCAATACTCAATCCTCAATCGTCAATCCTCAATCGCCAATCCGCAATCTTCAACCCTCAGTCCCGAATCCTCAATCTTCATTACTCAATCCTCAATCCTCAATCCTCAATCCTCAATCCTCAATCCAAAATCTTCAATCCTCAATACTCAATCTGCAATCCTCAATCCTCAGTCCTCACTCCTCAATACTCATTCTTCAATCCTCAATACCGAATCCTCAATCTTCAATCCTAAATCCTCAATCCTCAACTCTCAATCCTCAATCCTCAATCCTCAGACTTCAAACATCAATACTCAACCCTCAGTCCTCGTCCTCAATCGACAACCCTCAATCCTCAATCCTCAATCTTCAATCATTAATATTCAATCTTCAATCCTCAATCCTCAATCCTCAATCCTCAACCCTCAATCCTCAATGCTCAATCCTCAATACCCAATCCTCAATCTTCAATCCTCAATCCTCAATCCTCGAACCTCAATCCTGAATCCTCAAACCTCAATCCTCAATCTTCAATCCTCAATACTCAATCTTCAATCCTCAATCCTCAATCCTCAATCCTCAATCCTCAATCCTCAATCCAAAATCTTCAATCCTCAATCCTCGATCCTCAATCCTCAACCCTCAATCCTCAATGTTCAGTCATCAATACCGAATCCTCAATCTTCAATCCTCAATCCTCAATCTTCAATCCTCAATCTTAATCTCCGATCCTCAATACTCAAACTTCAATCCTCAATCCTCAATCCTCAATCCTCAATCCTCAATCTTCAATCCTCAATACTCAATCTTCAATCCTCAATCCTCAATCCTCAATCCTCAATCCTCAATCCCCAATTTTCAATCCTCTATACTCAACCTGCAATCCTCAATCCTCAGTCCTCACTCCTCAATCCTCAATACCGAATCCTCAATCTTCAATCCTAAATCCTCAATCCTCAACTCTCAATCCTCAATCCTCAATCCTCAGACTTCAAACATCAATACTCAACCCTCAGTCCTCGTCCTCAATCGACAACCCTCAATCCTCAATCCTCAACCCTCAACCCTCAATCCTCAATGTTCAATCCTCAATACCCAATCCTCAATCTTCAATCCTCAATCCTCAATCTTCAATCCTCAATGCTCAATCCTCAACACTCAATCCTCAGTCCTCAATCCTCAATCCTCAATCCTCAAACCTCAATCCTCAATCCTCAGCCCTCATCCTCAATCCTCAATCCTCAATACTCAATCTTCAATCCTCAATACTCAATCCTCAATCCTCAATCCTCAATCCTCAATCCTCAATCTTCAATCCTCAATGCTCAATCCTCAATCCTCAATCCTCAGTCCTCAATCCTCAATCCTCAATCCTCAAACCTCAATCCTCAATCCTCAATCCTCAATACTCAATCCTCAATCCTCAATCCTCAATCCTCAATCTTCAATCCTCAATCCTGAACCCTCGATCCTCAATCCTCCATCCTCAATAAAATATCCCCAATTCTCAGTATTCAATACTCAATCAGCAACCTTCATACCTCTATCTACAAACAACAATACTGGACCCACAATCCTCAACCCTCATTCCTCAATCTTCAATCCTCAGTCCTCAATCCTCAGTCCTCAAACCTCTGTCCTCAATTATCAAACCACAATCCTCAACCCGCAGTCCTCAATCCTCAATCCCCAATCCTCAATCCTCAATCCTCAATTCTCAAACCTCAATCCTCAATCCTCAATACTCAATCTTCAATCCTCAATCCTCAGTCCTCAATCTTCAATCCTCAATGCTCAATCCTCAACCCTCAATCCTCAGTCCTCAATCCTCAATCCTCAATCCTCAAACCTCAATCCTCAATTCTCAAACCTCAATCCTCAATCTTCAATCCTCAATACTCAGTCTTCAATCCTCAATCCTCAATCCTCGAACCTCAATCCTGAATCCTCAAACCTCAATCCTCAATCTTCAATCCTCAATACTCAATCTTCAATCTTCAATCCTCAATCCTCAATCCTCAGTCCTCAATCTTCAATCCTCAATGCTCAATCCTCAATCCTCAATCCTCAGTCCTCAATCCTCAATCCTCAATCCTCGAACCTCAATCCTGAATCCTCAAACCTCAATCCTCAATCTTCAATCCTCAATACTCAATCTTCAATCCTCAATCCTCAATCCTCAATCCTCAATCCTCAATCCTCAATCCAAAATCTTCAATCCTCAATCCTCGATCCTCAATCCTCAACCCTCAATCCTCAATGTTCAGTCCTCAATACCGAATCCTCAATCTTCAATCCTCAATCCTCAATCTTCAATCCTCAATCTTAATCTCCGATCCTCAATACTCAAACTTCAATACTCAATCCTCAATCCTCAATCCTCAATCCTCAATCTTCAATCCTCAATACTCAATCTTCAATCCTCAATCCTCAATCCTCAATCCTCAATCCTCAATCCTCAATCCTCAATCCTCGAACCTCAATCCTGAATCCTCAAACCTCAATCCTCAATCTTCAATCCTCAATACTCATTCATCAATCCTCAATTCTCAACACTCAATATAATATCCTGACTTCTCATGGTTCAATACTCAATCCACAATATTCAGTAACCAAATATCAATCCTCAAACATCAATACTCAACACTCAATCCTCAACACTCAGTCCCCTCTCCTCAATCCTCCATCCTCAGTCCTCAAACCTCAAACCTGTATCCTCAATCGTGAATCCTCAATCTTCAGTCCTCAGTCCTCAACAATCAGTTGTCAATTCTCAATCCTCAATAGAATATCATCAATTCACAGTTTTCAATACTCAATACTCAATCTGCAATCTTCAAATCTCTATCCACAAACATCAATTCTCATCATTCAACCCTCATCACTCAGTCCCCAATCCTCAATCTTCAATCCTCAATCCTCAATCCTCAATCCTCGATCGTCAATCTTCAATCCTCAATACTCAATCTTCAATCCTCCATCCTCATTCCTCAATCCTCAATCCTCAATCCTCAATCGCCAGGCTTCAATCCTCAATACTCAACCTTCATTCCTCAATCCTCAATCCTCATTCCTCAATCCTCATTCTTCAATCCTCAATACCCAGTCCTCAATCTTCAATCCTCAATCCTCAATCCTCAACTCTCAATCCTCAATCCTCAGTCCTCAGTCCTCAAACCTCAATCCTCAACCCTCGGCCCTCATCCTCAATCCTCAACCCTCAGCCCTCATCCTCAATCCTCAATCCTCAATCTTCATTCTTCAATCCTCAATCCTCAAGCCTCAATCCTCAATCCTCAATCCTCAGTCCTTGAACCTCAATCCTGAATCGTCAATCCTGAATCCTCAATCTTCAGACCTCAGACCTCAACAGTCAGACGTCAATCCTCAATCCTCAATAGAACATCATCAATTCACAGTTTTCATTACTAAATACTCAATCTGCAATCTTCAAATCTCTATCCACAAACATCAATTCTCATCACTCAACCCTCTCTACTCAGTCCCCAATCCTCAATATTCAATCCTCAATCCTCAATCTTCAATCCACAATCCTCAGCCTTCAATCCTCAATACTCAATCTTAAATGCTCATTCCTTAATCCTCAATCCTCAGTTCTCGATCCTCAATCGTCAACCATCATTCTTCAATACTCAATCTTCAATCCTCAGTCCTCAATCCTCATTCTTCAATCCTCAATACCCAATCTTCAATCTTCAATCCTCAATCCTCAATCCTCAATTCTCAATCCTCAATCCTCAGTCCTCAGCCCTCAAACCTCAATCCTCAACCCTCAGCCCTCATCCTCAATCCTCAATCCTCAATCCTCAATCCTCAATCCTCAATCTTGAATCCTCAATACTCAATCTTCAATCCTAAATACTCAGTCCTCAATCCTCAATCCTCAATCCAAAATCTTCAATCCTCAATACTCAATCTGCAATCCTCAATACCCAATCCTCAATCTTCAATCCTCAATCCTCAATCCTCAATCCTCAATCCTCAATCCTCAATCCTCAATCCTCAGTCCTCAAACCTCAGTCCTGAATCCTCAATCCTGAATCCTCAATCTTCAGCCCTCAGTCCTCAACAATCAGTTGTGAATCCTCAATCCTCAATAGAATATCCTCAATTCACAGGTTTCAATACTCAATACTCAACCTGCAATCTTCAAATCTCTATCCACAAACATCAATTCTCATCACTCAACACTCAACACTCAGTCCCCAATCCTCAATCTTCAAACCTCAATCCTCAATCCTCAATCCTCAATACTCAACCTTCAATCCTCAATCCTCAATCCACGGTCCTCAATCCTCAATCGTCAATCTCCAATCCTGAATACTCAATCTTAAATCCTCAATCCTCAATCCTCAATCCTCAATCCTTAATCCTCATTCTTCAATCCTCAATACCCAATCCTTAATCTTAAATCCTCAATTATCAATCCTCAATTCGCGACACTCAATCCTAAGTCCTCAGTCCTCAAACCTCAATCCTGAATCGTCAATCCTACATCCTCAATCTTCAGCCCTCAGTCCTCAACAATCAGTTGTCAATCCTCAATCCCCAATAGAATATCCTCAATTCACAGTTTTCAATAGTCAATACTCAATCTGCAATCTTCAAATCTCTATCGACAAACATCAACTCTCATCACTCAACCCTGAACCCTCAGCCCTCATTCTCAATCCTCAATCCACAATCGTCAAACCTAAATCCTCAACCGTCAGTCCTCGTCCTCAATCCTCAACACTCAATCCTCAATCCTCCCATCTTCAATCACCAATACTCAATCGTCAATCCTCAATCGTCAATCCTCAATGCTCAATCCTCAATCCTCAATATTCAACACTCAACACTCAACCATCAATCCTCAATACTCAATCCTCAATCCTCAATCCTCAATACTCAACCATCAATCCTCAATCCTCAAAAGTCAATAGAATATCCTTAATTATCAGGATTCTACACTCATACCTCAACCCTCAACCCACAGCCCTCATTCTCAATCCTCAATCCACAATCCTCAAACCTAAATACTCAACCGTCAGTCCTCGTCCTCAATCCTCAACACTCAATCCTCAATCCTCCCATCTTCAATCATCAATACTCAACACTCAATCCTCAACCATCAATCCTCAATACTCAATCATCAATCCTCAATTCTCAACACTCAATATAATATCCTGACTTCTCATGGTTCAATACTCAATCCACAATATTCAGTAATCAAATATCAATCCTCAAACATCAATACTCAACACTCAATCCTCAACATTCAGTCCCCTCTCCTCAATCCTCCATCCTCAGTCCTCAAACCTCAAACCTGTATCCTCAATCGTGAATCCTCAATCTTCAGTCCTCAGTCCTCAACAATCAGTCGTCAATTCTCAATCCTCAATAGAATATCATCAATTCACAGTTTTCAATACTCAATACTCAATCTGCAATCTTCAAATCTCTATCCACAAACATCAATTCTCATCATTCAACCCTCATCACTCAGTCCCCAATCCTCAATCTTCAATCCTCAATCCTCAATCCTCAATCCTCAATCCTCAATCTTCAATCCTCAATACTCAATCTTCAATCCTCAATCCTCAATCCACAATCCACAATCCTCACTCTTCAATCCACAATACCCAATCCTCAATCTTCAATCCTCAATCCTCAACGCTCAACTCTCAATCCTCAATCCTCAGTCCTCAGTCCTCAAACCTCAATCCTCAACTCTCAGCCCTCATCTTCAATCCTCAATCGACAATCCGCAATCCTCAATCTTCAATCCTCAATCCTCAATCCTCAATCCTCAATCCTCAATCCTCAATCCTCAATCCTCAATCCTCAATCCTTAATCCTCAACCTTCAATCTTCAATCCTGAACCCTCGATCCTCAACCCTCCATCCTCTATAAAATATCCCCAATTCTCAGTTTTCAATACTCAATTAGCAACCTTCATACCTCAATCTACAAACAACAATTCTGGACCCACAATCCTCAACCCTCAGTCCTCAATCTTCAATCCTCAGTCCTCAATCCTCAATCCTCAATCCTCAATCCTCAATCCTCAGTCCTCAAACCACAGTCCTCAATCATCAATCCTCAGTTCATAACCCTTAATCCTCAATCTTCAATCCTCAATCTTCAATACCCAACATTCAATCCTCAATCCTCAATCCCCAATATTCAATGCGCAATCCTCAATTATCAAACCACAATCCTCAACCCGCAGTCCTCAATCCTCAATCCCCAATCCTCAATCCTCAATCCTCAATTCTCAAACCTCAATCCTCAATCCTCAATACTCAATCTTCAATCCTCAATCCTCAGTCCTGAATCTTCAATCCTCAATGCTCAATCCTCAACACTCAATCCTCAGTCCTCAATCCTCAATCCTCAATCCTCAAACCTCAATCCTCAATCCTCAGACCTCAATACTCAATCTTCAATCCTCAATACTCAATCTTCAATCCTCAATCCTCAATCCTCAATCCTCAATCCTCAATCCTCAATCCTCAATCCCCAATCTTCAATCCTCAATATTCAATCTGCAATCCTCAATCCTCAGTCCTCACTACTCAATCCTCATTCTTCAATCCTCAATACCGAAACCTCAATCTTCAATCCTCAATCCTCAATCCTCAATCCTCAATCCTCTATCCTCAATCGTCAGTCTTCAATCCTCAGTGCTCAACCTTTAATCCTCAATACTCAATCCTCAATCCTCAATCCTCATCCTTCAATCCTCAATACCCAATCCTCAATCTTGAATCCTCAATCCTCAATCCTCATTTCTCAATCCTCAATCCTCAGTCCTCAGACCTCAAACCTCAATCCTCTACTCTCATCCCTCATCCTCAATGCTCAATCGACAATCCGCAATCCTCAATCTTCAATCCTCAATCCTCAATCCTCAATCCTCAATCCTCAGTCCTCAAACCTCAGTCCTGAATCCTCAATCCTGAATCCTCAATCTTCAGCCCTCAGTCCTCTACAATCAGTTGTCAATCCTCATTCCTCAATAGAATATCATCAATTCACAGTTTTCATTACTAAATACTCAATCTGCAATCTTCAAATCTCTATCCACAAACATCAATTCTCATCACTCAACCCTCATCACTCAGTCCTCAATCCTCAATATTCAATCCTCAATCCTCAATCCTCAATCCACAATCCTCAGCCTTCAATCCTCAATACTCAATCTTCAATGCTCATTCCCAATCCTCAATCCTCAGTTCTCGATCCTCTATCGTCAACCTTCATTCCTCAATTCTCAATCTTCAATCCTCAGTCCTCAACCCTCATTCTTCAATCCGTAATACCCAATCCTCAATCTTCAATCCTCAATCCTCAATCCTCAATTCTTAATCCTCAATCCTCAGTCCTCAGCCCTCAAACCTCAATCCTCAACCCTCAGCCCTCATCCTCAATCCTCAATCCTCAATCCTCAATCCTCAATCCTCAATCTTCAATCCTCAATACTCAATATTCAATCATCAATCCTCAGTCCTCTATCTTCAATCCTCAATGCTCAATCCTCAATCCTCAACCCTCAGTCCTCAATCCTCAATCCTCAATCCTCAATCCTCAATCCTCAATCCTCAATCCTCAATCCTCAATCCTCAATCCTCAATCCTCAATCCTCAATCCTTAATCCTCAATCTTCAATCCTCAATCCTGAACCCTCGATCCTCAATCCTCCATCCTCAATAAAATATCCCCAATTCTCAGTTTTCAATACTCAATCAGCAACCTTCATACCTCAATCTACAAACAACAATTCTGGACCCACAATCCTCAACCCTCAGTCCTCAATCTTCAATCCTCAATCCTCAGTCCTCAATCCTCTATCCTCAATCCTCAATCCTCAATCCTCAGTCCTCAAACCACAGTCCTCAATCATCAATCCTCAATCCTCAATCCTCAATCCTCAATCGTCAGTCCTCAAACCTCAATCCTGAATCCTCAAACCTGAATCCTCAATCTTCAGCCCTCAGTCCTCTCCAATCAGTTGTCAATCCTCAATCCTCAATAGAATATCATCAATTCACAGTTTTCATTACTAAATACTCAATCTGCAATCTTCAAATCTCTATCCACAAACATCAATTCTCATCACTCAACCCTCAACACTCAGTCCCCAATCCTCAATATTCTATCCTCAATCCTCAATCCTCAATCCACAATCCTCAGGATTCAATCCTCAATACTCAATCTTCCATGCTCATCCCACAATCCTCAATGCTCAATTCTCGATCCTCAATCGTCAACCTTCATTCCTCAATACTCAATCTTCAATCCTCAATCCTGAATCCTCATCCTTCAATCCTCAATACCCAATCCTCAATCTTCAATCCTCAATCCTCAATCCTCAATTCTCAATCCTCAATCCTCAGTCCTCAGCCCTCAGACCTCAATCCTCAACCCTCAGCCCTCATCCTCAATCCTCAATCCTCAATCCTCAATCCTCAATCTTCAATCCTCAATACTCAATCTTCAATCCTCAATCCTCAGTCCTCAATCTTCAATCCTCAATGCTCAATCCTCAATCCTCAATCCTCAGTCCTCAATCCTCAATCCTCAAATCTCAAACCTCAATCCTCAATCCTCAATACTCAATCTTCAATCCTCAATCCTCAGTCCTCAATCTTCAATCCTCAATGCTCAATCCTCAATCCTCAATCCTCAGTCCTCAATACTCAATCCTCAATCCTCAAACCTCAATCCTCAATCCTCAAACCTCAATCCTCAATCTTCAAACCTCAATACTCAATCTTCAATCCTCAATCCTCAATCCTCAATCCCCAATCCTCAATCCTCAAACATCAATCCTCAATCCTCAAACCTCAATCCTCAATCTTCAATCCTCAATACTCAATCTTCAATCCTCAATCCTCAATCCTCAATCCTCAATCCTCAATCCTCAATCCTCAATCCCCAATCTTCAATCCTCAATACTCAATCTGCAATCCTCAATCCTCAGTCCTCACTACTCAATCCTCATTCTTCAATCCTCAATACCGAATCCTCAATCTTCAATCCTCAATCCTCAATCCTCAATCCTCAATCCTCAATCCTCAATTTTCAGTCATTAATAATCAATCTTCAATCCTCAATCCTCGATCCTCAATCCCCAACCCTCAATCCTCAATGTTAAGTGCTCAATACCGAATCCTCAATCTTCAGTCCTCAATCCTCAATCTTCAATCCTCAATCTTAATCACCAATCCTCAATACTCAATCTTCAATCCTCAATCCTCAACCCTCAATCCTCAATCCTCAATCTTCAATTCTCAATACTTAATCTTCAATCCTCAATCCTCAATCCTCAATCCTCAATCCTCAATCTTCAATCCTCAATACTCAATCTTCAATTCTCAATCCTCAATCCTCTATCCTCAATCGTCAGTCTTCAATCCTCAGTGCTCAACCTTTAATCCTCAATACTCAATCCTCAATCCTCAATCCTCATCCTTCAATCCTCAATACCCAATCCTCAATCTTCAATCCTCAATCCTCAATCCGCATTTCTCAATCCTCAATCCTCAGTCCTCAGACCTCAAACCTCAATCCTCTACTCTCATCCCTCATCCTCAATCCTCAATCGACTATCCGCAATCCTCAATCTTCAATCCTCAATCCTCAATCCTCTATCATCAATCCTCAGTCCTCAAACCTCAGTCCTGAATCCTCAATCCTGAATCCTCAATCTTCAGCTCTCAGTCCTCTACAATCAGTTGTCAATCCTCATTCCTCAATAGAATATCATCAATTCACAGTTTTCATTACTAAATACTCAATCTGCAATCTTCAAATCTCTATCCACAAACATCAATTCTCATCACTCAAACCTCATCACTCAGTCCCCAATCCTCAATATTCAATCCTCAATCCTCAATCCTCAATCCACAATCCTCAGCCTTCAATCCTCAATACTCAATCTTCAATGCTCATTCCCAATACTCAATCCTCAATTCTCGATCCTCAATCGTCAACCTTCATTCCTCAATTTTCAATCTTCAATCGTCAGTCCTCAACCCTCATTCTCCAATCCTCAATACCCAATCCTCAATCTTCAATCCTCAATCCTCAATCCTCAATTCTCAATCCTCAATCCTCAGTCCTCAGCCCTCAAACCTCAATCCTCAACCCTCAGCCCTCATCCTCAATCCTCAATCCTCAATCCTCAATCCTCAATCTTCAATCCTCAATACTCAATATTCAATCCTCAATCCTCAGTCCTCAATATTCAATCCTCAATGCTCAATCCTCAATCCTCAATCCTCAGTCCTCAATCCTCAATCCTCAATCCTCAAACCTGAATCCTCAATCCTCAATCCTCAATCCTCAATCCTCAATCCTCAATCCTCAAGTCTCAGTCTTCAATCCTCAATCCTGAACCCTCGATCCTCAATCCTCCATCCTCAATAAAATATCCCCAATTCTCAGTTTTCAATACTCAATCAGCAACCTTCATACCTCAATCTACAAACAACAATTCTGGACCCACAATCCTCAACCCTCAGTCCTCAATCTTCAATCCTCAGTCCTCAATCCTCAGTCCTCAAACCTCTGTCCTCAATTATCAAACCACAATCCTCAACCCGCAGTCCTCAATCCTCAATCCCCAATCCTCAATCCTCAATCCTCAATTCTCAAACCTCAATCCTCAATCCTCTATCCTCAGTCCTCAAACCACAGTCCTCAATCATCAATCCTCAATCCTCAATTCTCAATCCTCAATCCTCAGTCCTCAAACCTCAATCCTGAATCCTCAATCCTGAATCCTCAATCTTCAGCCCTCAGTCCTCTACAATCAGTTGTCAATCCTCAATCCTCAATAGAATATCATCAATTCACAGTTTTCATTACTAAATACTCAATCTACAATCTTCAAATCTCTATCCACAAACGTCAATCCTCATCACTCAACCCTCAACACTCAGTCCCCAATCCTCAATATTCTATCCTCAATCCTCAATCCTCAATCCACAATCCTCAGCATTCAATCCTCAATACTCAATCTTCCATGCTCATTCCACAATTCTCAATGCTCAATTCTCGATCCTCAATCGTCAACCTTCATTCCTCAATACTCAATCTTCAATCCTCAATCCTCAATCCTCATCCTTCAATCCTCAATACCCAATCCTCAATCTTCAATCCTCAACCCTCAATCCTCGATCCTGAATCCTCAATCCTGAATACTCAATCTTCAGCCCTCAGTCCTCTACAATCAGTTGTCAATCCTCAATCCTCAATCCTCAATCCTCAATCATCAATCTTCAATCCTCAATACTCAATCTTCAATCCTCAATCCTCAGTCCTCAATCTTCAATCCTCAATGCTCAATTCTCAATCCTCAATCCTCAGTCCTCAATCCTCAATCCTCAATTCTCAAACCTCCATCCTCAATCCTCAATACTCAATCTTCAATACTCAATCCTCAGTCCTCTATCTTCAATCGTCAATGCTCAATCCTCAATCCTCTATCCTCAGTCCTCAATCCTCAATCCTCAATCCTCAAACCTCAATCCTCAATCCTCAAACCTCAATCCTCAAACCTCAAACCTCAATCTTCAATCCTCAATACTCAATCATCAATCCTCAATCCTCAATCCTCAGTCCTCAATCCTCAATCCTCAATCCCCAATCTTCAATCCTCAATACTCAATCTGCAATCCTCAATCCTCAGTCATCACTACTCAATCCTCATTCTTCAATCCTCAATACCGAATCCTCAATCTTCAATCCTCAATCCTCAATCCTCAATCCTCAATCCTCAATTTTCAATCATTAATAATCAATCTTCAATCCTCAATCCTCGATCCTCAATCCCCAACCCTCAATCCTCAATGTTCAGTCCTCAATACCGAATCCTCAATCTTCAATCCTCAATCCTCAACCTTCAATCCTCAATCTTAATCACCAATCCTCAATACTCAATCCTCAATCCTCAATCCTCAATCCTCAATCTTCAATCCTCAATACTCAATCTTCAATCCTCAATCCTCAGTCCTCAATCATCAATCCTCAATGCTCAATCCTCAATCCTCAATCCTCAGTCCTCAATCCTCAATCCTCAATTCTCAAACCTCCATCCTCAGTCCTCAATACTCAATCTTCAATCCTCAATCCTCAGTCCTCAATCTTCAATCACCAATGCTCAATCCTCAATCCTCAATCCTCAATCGACAATCCGCAATCCTCAATCTTCAATCCTCAATCCTCAACCCTCAATCCTCAATCCTCAGTCCTCAAACCTCAGTCCTGAATCCTCAATCCTGAATCCTCAATCTTCAGCCCTCAGTCCTCTACAATCAGTTGTCAATCCTCATTCTTCAATAGAATATCATCAATTCACAGTTTTCATTACTAAATACTCAATCTGCAATCTTCAAATCTCTATCCACAAACATCAATTCTCATCACTCAGCCCTCATCACTCTGTCCCCAATCCTCAATTCTCAATCCTCAATCCTCAGTCCTCATCCCTCAAACCTCAATCCTCAACCCTCAGCCCTCATCCTCAATCCTCAATCCTCAATCCTCAATCCTCAATCTTCAATCCTCAATACTCAATATTCAATCCTCAATCCTCAGTCCTCAATCTTCAATCCTCAATGCTCAATCCTCAATCTTCAATCCTCAATACTCAATCATCAATCATCAATCCTCAATCCTCAATCCTCAATCCTCAATCCTCAATCCCCAATCTTCAATCCTCAATACTCAATCTGCAATCCTCAATCCTCAGTCCTCACTACTCAATCCTCATTCTTCAATCCTCAATACCGAATCCTCAATCTTCAATCCTCAATCCTCAATCCTCAATCCTCAATCCTCAATTTTCAATCATTAATAATCAATCTTCAATCCTCAATCCTCGATCCTGAATCCCCAACCCTCAATCCTCAATGTTCAGTCCTCAATACCGAATCCTCAATCTTCAATCCTCAATCCTCAATCTTCAATCCTCAATCTTAATCACCAATCCTCAATACTCAATCCTCAATCCTCAATCCTCAATCCTCAATCTTCAATCCTCAATACTCAATCTTCAATCCTCAATCCTCAGTCCTCAATCTTCAATCCTCATTGCTCAATCCTCAATTCTCAATCCTCAATACTCAGTCCTCAAACCTCAATCCTCAATACTCAATCTTCAATCCTCAATCCTCAGTCCTCAATCCTCAATCCTCAATCCTCAATCCTCAATCCTCAGTCCTCAAACCACAGTCCTCAATCATCAATCCTCAGTTCTCAACCCTTAATCCTCAATCTTCAATCCTCAATCTTCAATACTCAACATTCAATCCTCAATCCTCAATCCCCAATATTCAATGCGCAATCCTCAATTATCAAGCCACAATCCTCAACCCGCAGTCCTCAATCCTCAATCCCCAATCCTCAATCCTCAATCCTCAATTCTCAAACCTCAATCCTCAATCCTCAATACTCAATCTTCAATCCTCAATCCTCAGCCCTCAATCTTCAATCCTCAATGCTCAATCCTCAATCCTCAATCCTCAGTCCTCAATCCTCAATCCTCAATCCTCAAACCTCAATCCTCAATCCTCAAACCTCAATCCTCAATCTGCAATCCTCAATCTGCAATCCTCAATACTCAATCTTCAATGCTCAATCCTCAATCCTCAATCCTCAATCCTCAATCGTCAATCCCCAATCTTCAATCCTCAATACTCAATCTGCAATCCTCAATCCTCAGTCCTCACTACTCAATCCTCATTCTTCAATCCTCAATACCGAATCCTCAATCTTCAATCCTCAATCCTCAATCCTCAATCCTCAATCCTCAATTTTCAATCATTAATAATGAATCTTCAATCCTCAATCCTCGATCCTCAAACCCCAACCCTCAATCCTCAATGTTCAGTCCTCAATACCGAATCCTCAATCTTCAATCCTCAATCCTCATTCTTGAATCCTCAATCTTAATCACCAATCCTCAATACTCAACCTTCAATCCTCAATCCTCAATCCTCAATCCTCAATCCTCAATCTTCAATTCTCAATACTCAATCTTCAATCCTCAATCCTCAATCCTCAATCCTCAATCCTCGATCTTCAATCCTCAATACTCAATCTTCAATCCTCAATCCTCAATCCTCTATCCTCAATCGTCAGTCTTCAATCCTCAGTGCTCAACCTTTAATCCTCAATACTCAATCCTCAATCCTCAATCCTCATCCTTCAGTCCTCAATACCCAATCCTCAATCTTCAATCCTCAATCCTCAATCTTCATTTCTCAATCCTCGATCCTCAGTCCTCAGACCTCAAACCTCAAACCTCTACTCTCATCCCTCATCCTCAATCCTCAATCGACAATCCGCAATCCTCATCCTTCAATCCTCAATACCCAATCCTCAATCTTCAATCCTCAATCCTCAATCCTCAGTCCTCAAACCTCAGTCCTGAATCCTCAATCCTGAATCCTCAATCTTCAGCCCTCAGTCCTCTACAATCAGTTGTCAATCCTCATTCTTCAATAGAATATCATCAATTCACAGTTTTCATTACTAAATACTCAATCTGCAATCTTCAAATCTCTATCCACAAACATCAATTCTCATCACTCAGGCCTCATCACTCTGTCCCCAATCCTCAATTCTCAATCCTCAATCCTCAGTCCTCATCCCTCAAACCTCAATCCTCAACCCTCAGCCCTCATCCTCAATCCTCAATCCTCAATCCTCAATCCTCAATCTTCAATCCTCAATACTCAATATTCAATCCTCAATCCTCAGTCCTCAATCTTCAATCCTCAATGCTCAATCCTCAATCTTCAATCCTCAATACTCAATCATCAATCCTCAATCCTCAATCCTCAATCCTCAATCCTCAATCCTCAATCCCCAATCTTCAATCCTCAATACTCAATCTGCAATCCTCAATCCTCAGTCCTCACTACTCAATCCTCATTCTTCAATCCTCAATACCGAATCCTCAATCTTCAATCCTCAATCCTCAATCCTCAATCCTCAATCCTCAATTTTCAATCATTAATAATCAATCTTCAATCCTCAATCCTCGATCCTGAATCCCCAACCCTCAATCCTCAATGTTCAGTCCTCAATACCGAATCCTCAATCTTCAATCCTCAATCCTCAATCTTCAATCCTCAATCTTAATCACCAATCCTCAATACTCAATCCTCAATCCTCAATCCTCAATCCTCAATCTTCAATCCTCAATACTCAATCTTCAATCCTCAATCCTCAGTCCTCAATCTTCAATCCTCATTGCTCAATCCTCAATTCTCAATCCTCAGTCCTCAATCCTCAATCCTCAATTCTCAAACCTCCATCCTCAATCCTCAATACTCAATCTTCAATCCTCAATCCTCAGTCCTCAATCTTCAATCACCAATGCTCAATCCTCAATCCTCAATCCTCAGTCCTCAATCCTCAATCCTCAATCCTCAAACCTCAATCCTCAATCCTCAAACCTCAATCCTCAATCTTCAATCCTCAATACTCAATCTTCAATCCTCAATCCTCAATCCTCAATCCTCAATCCTCAATCCTCAATCCCCAATCTTCAATCCTCAATACTCAATCTGCAATCCTCAATCCTCAGTCCTCACTACTCAATCCTCATTCTTCAATCCTCAATATCGAATCCTCAATCATCAATCCTCAATCCTCAATCCTCAATTCTCAATCCTCAATTTTCAATCATTAATAATCAATCTTCAATCCTCAATCCTCGATCCTCAATCCCCAACCCTCAATCCTCAATGTTCAGTCCTCAATACCGAATCCTCAATCTTCAATCCTCAATCCTCAATCTTCAATCCTCAATCTTAATCACCAATCCTCAATACTCAATCTACAATCCTCAATCCTCAATCCTCAATCCTCAATCCTCAATCTTCAATCCTCTATCCTCAGTCCTCAAACCACAGTCCTCAATCATCAATCCTCAATCCTCAATCCTCAATCCTCAATCCTCAATACTCAGTCATCAAACCTCAATCCTCAATACTCAATCTTCAATCCTCAATCTTCAGTCCTCAATCCTCAATCCTCAATCCTCAATCCTCAATCCTCAGTCCTCAATCTTCAATCACCAATGCTCAATCCTCAATCCTCAATCCTCAGTCCTCAATCCTCAATCCTCAATCCTCAATCCTCAAACCTCAATCCTCAATCCTCAATCCTCAAACCTCAATCCTCAATCTTCAATCCTCAATACTCAATCTTCAATCCTCAATCCTCAATCCTCAATCCTCAATCCTCAATCCTCAATCACCAATCTTCAATCCTCAATACTCAATCTGCAATCCTCAATTATCAGTCCTCACTACTCAATCCTCATTCTTCAATCCTCAATACCGAATCCTCAATCTTCATTCCTCAATCCTCAATCCTCAATCCTCAATACTCAATCTTCAATCCTCAATCTTCAGTCCTCAATCCTCAATCCTCAATCCTCAATACTCAGTCCTCAAACCTCAATCCTCAATACTCAATCTTCAATCCTCAATCTTCAGTCCTCAATCCTCAATCCTCAATCCTCAATCCTCAATCCTCAGTCCTCAATCTTCAATCACCAATGCTCAATCCTCAATCCTCAATCCTCAGTCCTCAATCCTCAATCCTCAATCCTCAATCCTCAAACCTCAATCCTCAATCCTCAATCCTCAAACCTCAATCCTCAATCTTCAATCCTCAATACTCAATCTTCAATCCTCAATCCTCAATCCTCAATCCTCAATCCTCAATCCTCAATCACCAATCTTCAATCCTCAATACTCAATCTGCAATCCTCAATTATCAGTCCTCACTACTCAATCCTCATTCTTCAATCCTCAATACCGAATCCTCAATCTTCATTCCTCAATCCTCAATCCTCAATTCTCAATCCTCAATTTTCAATCATTAATAATCAATCTTCAATCCTCAATCCTCGAACCTCAACCCCAACCCTCAATCCTCAATGTTCAGTCCTCAATACCGAATCCTCAATCTTCAATCCTCAATCCTCAATCTTCAATCCTCAATCTTAATCACCAATCCTCAATACTCAATCTTCAATCCTCAATCCTCAATCCTCAATCCTCAATCCTCAATCTTCAATTCTCAATCCTCAGTCCTCGAACCACAGTCCTCAATCATCAATCCTCAATCCTCAATCCTCAATCCTCAATACTCAGTCCTCAAACCTCAATCCTCAATACTCAATCTTCAATCCTCAATCCTCAGTCCTCAATCCTCAATCCTCAATCCTCAATCCTCAATCCTCAGTCCTCAAACCACAGTCCTCAATCATCAATCCTCAGTTCTCAACCCTTAATCCTCAATCTTCAATCCTCAATCTTCAATACTCAACATTCAATCCTCAATCCTCAATCCCCAATATTCAATGCGCAATCCTCAATTATCAAGCCACAATCCTCAACCCGCAGTCCTCAATCCTCAATCCCCAATCCTCAATCCTCAATCCTCAATTCTCAAACCTCAATCCTCAATCCTCAATACTCAATCTTCAATCCTCAATCCTCAGCCCTCAATCTTCAATCCTCAATGCTCAATCCTCAATCCTCAATCCTCAGTCCTCAATCCTCAATCCTCAATCCTCAAACCTCAATCCTCAATCCTCAAACCTCAATCCTCAATCTGCAATCCTCAATCTGCAATCCTCAATACTCAATCTTCAATGCTCAATCCTCAATCCTCAATCCTCAATCCTCAATCGTCAATCCCCAATCTTCAATCCTCAATACTCAATCTGCAATCCTCAATCCTCAGTCCTCACTACTCAATCCTCATTCTTCAATCCTCAATACCGAATCCTCAATCTTCAATCCTCAATCCTCAATCCTCAATCCTCAATCCTCAATTTTCAATCATTAATAATCAATCTTCAATCCTCAATCCTCGATCCTCAAACCCCAACCCTCAATCCTCAATGTTCAGTCCTCAATACCGAATCCTCAATCTTCAATCCTCAATCCTCATTCTTGAATCCTCAATCTTAATCACCAATCCTCAATACTCAACCTTCAATCCTCAATCCTCAATCCTCAATCCTCAATCCTCAATCTTCAATTCTCAATACTCAATCTTCAATCCTCAATCCTCAATCCTCAATCCTCAATCCTCGATCTTCAATCCTCAATACTCAATCTTCAATCCTCAATCCTCAATCCTCTATCCTCAATCGTCAGTCTTCAATCCTCAGTGCTCAACCTTTAATCCTCAATACTCAATCCTCAATCCTCAATCCTCATCCTTCAGTCCTCAATACCCAATCCTCAATCTTCAATCCTCAATCCTCAATCTTCATTTCTCAATCCTCGATCCTCAGTCCTCAGACCTCAAACCTCAAACCTCTACTCTCATCCCTCATCCTCAATCCTCAATCGACAATCCGCAATCCTCATCCTTCAATCCTCAATACCCAATCCTCAATCTTCAATCCTCAATCCCCAATCCTCATTTCTCAATCCTCGATCCTCAGTCCTCAGACCTCAAACCCCAATCCTCTACTCTCATCCCTCATCCTCAATCCTCAATCGACAATCCTCAATCCTCAATCCTCAATACTCAGTCCTTAAACCACAGTCCTCAATCATCAATCCTCAGTTCTCAACCCTTAATCCTCAATCTTAAATCCTCAATCTTCAATACTCAACATTCAATCCTCAATCCTCAGCCCCCAATATTCAATGCTCAATCCTCAATTATCAAACTACAATCCTCAAACCGCAGTCCTCAATCCTCAATCCCCAATCCTCAATCCTCAATCCTCAATTCTCGAACCTCAATCCTCAATCCTCAATACTCAATCTTCAATCCTCAATCCTCAATCCTCAATCCTCAATCCTCAATCCTCAATCCTCAATCCTCTATCCTCAGTCCTCAAACCACAGTCCTCAATCATCAATCCTCAATCCTCAATCCTCAATCCTCAATCCTCAGTCCTCAAACCTCAATCCTGAATCCTCAATCCTGAATCCTCAATCTTCAGCACTCAGTCCTCTACAATCAGTTGTCAATCCTCAATCCTCAATAGAATATCATCAATTCACAGTTTTCATTACTAAATACTCAATCTACAATCTTCAAATCTCTATCCACAAACGTCAATCCTCATCACTCAACCCTCAACACTCAGTCCCCAATCCTCAATATTCTATCCTCAATCCTCAATCCTCAATCCACAATCCTCAGCATTCAATCCTCAATACTCAATCTTCCATGCTCATTCCACAATCCTCAATGCTCAATTCTCGATCCTCAATCGTCAACCTTCATTCCTCAATACGCAATTTTCAATCCTCAATCCTCAATCCTCATCCTTCAATCCTCAATACCCAATCCTCAATCTTCAATCCTCAACCCTCAATCCTCAATCCTGAATCCTCAATCCTGAATACTCAATCTTCAGCCCTCAGTCCTCTACAATCAGTTGTCAATCCTCAATCCTCAATCCTCAATCCTCAATCCTCAATCTTCAATCCTCAATACTCAATCTTCAATCCTCAATCCTCAGTCCTCAATCTTCAACCCTCAATGCTCAATTCTCAATCCTCAATCCTCAGTCCTCAATCCTCAATCCTCAATTCTCAAACCTCCATCCTCAATCCTCAATACTCAATCTTCAATCCTCAATCCTCAGTCCTCTATCTTCAATCGTCAATGCTCAATCCTCAATCCTCTATCCTCAGTCCTCAATCCTCAATCCTCAATCCTCAAACCTCAATCCTCAATCCTCAAACCTCAATCCTCAAACCTCAAACCTCAATCTTCAATCCTCAATACTCAATCATCAATCCTCAATCCTCAATCCTCAATCCTCAATCCTCAATCCTCAATCCCCAATCTTCAATCCTCAATACTCAATCTGCAATCCTCAATCCTCAGTCCTCACTACTCAATCCTCATTCTTCAATCCTCAATACCGAATCCTCAATCTTCAATCCTCAATCCTCAATCCTCAATCCTCAATCCTCAATCCTCAATTTTCAATCATTAATAATCAATCTTCAATCCTGAATCCTCGATCCTCAATGTTCAGTCCTCAATACCGAATCCTCAATCTTCAATCCCCAATCCTCAATCTTCAATCCTCAATCTTAATCACCAATCCTCAATACTCAATCCTCAATCCTCAATCCTCAATCCTCAATCCTCAGTCCTCAATCCTCAATCCTCAATTCTCAAACCTCCATCCTCAATCCTCAATACTCAATCTTCAATCCTCAATCCTCAGTCCTCAATCTTCAATCACCAATGCTCAATCCTCAATCCTCAATCCTCAGTCCTCAATCCTCAATCCTCAATCCTCAAACCTCAATCCTCAATCCTCAAACCTCAATCCTCAATCTTCAATCCTCAATACTCAATCTTCAATCCTCAATCCTCAATCCTCAATCCTCAATCCTCAATCCTCAATCCCCAATCTTCAATCCTCAATACTCAATCTGCAATCCTCAATCCTCAGTCCTCACTACTCAATCCTCATTCTTCAATCCTCAATACCGAATCCTCAATATTCAATCCTCAATCCTCAATACTCAATTCTCAATCCTCAATTTTCAATCATTAATAATCAATCTTCAATCCTCAATCCTCCATCCTCAATCCCCAACCCTCAATCCTCAATGTTCAGTCCTCAATACCGAATCCTCAATCTTCAATCCTCAATCCTCAATCTTCAATCCTCAATCTTAATCACCAATCCTCAATACTCAATCTTCAATCCTTAATCCTCAATCCTCAATCCTCAATCCTCAATCTTCAATTCTCAATCCTCAGTCCTCAAACCACAGTCCTCAATCATCAATCCTCAATCCTCAATCCTCAATCCTCAATCCTCAATACTCAGTCCTCAAACCTCAATCCTCAATACTCAATCTTCAATCCTCAATCTTCAGTCCTCAATCCTCAATCCTCAATCCCCAATCCTCAATCCTCAGTCCTCAATCTTCAATCACCAATGCTCAATCCTCAATCCTCAATCCTCAGTCCTCAATCCTCAATCCTCAATCCTCAATCCTCAAACCTCAATCCTCAATCCTCAAACCTCAATCCTCAATCTTCAATCCTCAATACTCAATCCCCAATATTCAATGCGCAATCCTCAATTATCAAACCACAATCCTCAACCCGCAGTCCTCAATCCTCAATCCCCAATCCTCAATCCTCAATCCTCAATTCTCAAACCTCAATCCTCAATCCTCAATACTCAATCTTCAATCCTCAATCCTCTGTCCTCAATCTTCAATCCTCAATGCTCAATCCTCAATCCTCAATCCTCAATCTTCAATTCTCAATACTCAATGTTCAATCCTCAATCCTCAATCCTCAATCCTCAATCCTCGATCTTCAATCCTCAATACTCAATCTTCAATCCTCAATCCTCAATCCTCTATCCTCAATCGTCAGTCTTCAATCCTCAGTGCTCAACCTTTAATCCTCAGTCCTCAACCCTCATTCTTCAATCCTCAATACCCAATCCTCAATCTTCAATCCTCAATCCTCAATCCTCAATTCTCAATCCTCAATCCTCAGTCCTCAGCCCTCAAACCTCAATCCTCAACCCTCAGCCCTCATCCTCAATCCTCAATCCTCAATCCTCAATCCTCAAACTTCAATCCTCAACACTCAATATTCAATCCTCAATCCTCAGTCCTCAATCTTCAATCCTCAATGCTCAATCCTCAATCCTCAATCCTCAATACTTAATCGTCAATCCTCAATCCTTATCCTTCAATCCTCAATACCCAATCCTCAATCTTCAATCCTGAATCCTCAACCTTCATTTCTCAATCCTCGATCCTCAGTCCTCAGACCTCAAACCTCAATCCTCTACTCTCATCCCTCATCCTCAATCCTCAATCGACAATCCGCAATCCTCATCCTTCAATCCTCAATACCCAATCCTCAATCTTCAATCCTCAATCCTCAATCCTCATTTCTCAATCCTCGATCCTCAATCCTCTATCCTCAGTCCTCAAACCACAGTCCTCAATCCTCAATCCTCAATCCCCAATCTTCAATCCTCAATACTCAATCTGCAATCTTCAATCCTCAGTCCTCACTACTCAATCCTCATTCTTCAATCCTCAATACCCAATCGTCAATCTTCAATCCTCAATCCTCAATCCTCATTTCTCAATCCTCGATCCTCAGTCCTCAGACCTCAAACCTCAATCCTCTACTCTCATCCCTCATCCTCAATCCTCAATCGACAATCCGCAATCCTCAATCTTCAATCCTCAATCCTCAATCCTCAATCCTCAATCCTCAGTCCTCAAACCTCAGTCCTGAATCCTCAACCCTGAATCCTAAATCTTCAGCCCTCAGTCCTCTACAATCAGTTGTTAATCCTCATTCCTCAATAGAATATCATCAACTCACAGTTTTCATTACTAAATACACAATCTGCAATCTTCAAATCACTATCCACAAACATCAATTCTCATCACTCAACCCTCATCACACAGTCCCCAATCCTCAATATTCAATCCTCAATCCTCAATCCTCAATCCACAATCCTCAGCCTTCAATCCTCAATACTCAATCTTCAATGCTCATTCCCAATCCACAATCCTCAATTCTCGATCCTCAATCGTCAACCATCATTCCTCAATTCTCAATCTTCAATCCTCAGTCCTCAACCCTCATTCTTCAATCCTCAATACCCAATCCTCAATCTTCAATCCTCAATCCTCAATCCTCAATTCTCAATCCTCAATCCTCAGTCCTCAGCCCTCAAACCTCAATCCTCAACCCTCAGCCCTCATCCTCAATCCTCAATCCTCGATCCTCAATCCTCAATCTTCAATCCTCAATACTCAATATTCAATCCTCAATCCTCAGTCCTCAATCTTCAATCCTCAATGCTCAATCCTCAATCCTCAATCCTCAGTCCTCAATCCTCAATCCTCAATCCTCAAACCTCAATCCCCAATCCTCAATCCTCAATCCTCAATCCTCAATCCTCAATCCTCAATCCTCAATCTGCAATCCTCAATCCTGAAACCTCGACCCTCAATCCTCCATCATCAATAAAATATCCCGAATTCTCAGTTTTCAATACTCAATCAGCAACCTTCATACCTCAATCTACAAACAACAATTCTGGACCCACAATCCTCAACCCTCAGTCCTCAATCTTCAATCCTCAGTCCTCAATCCCCAGTCCTCAAACCTCTGTCCTCAATCATCAAACCTTAATCCTCAATCCTCAATCGTCATTCCTCAAACCTCAACCATTAATCCTCAATCCTGAGTCCTAATTACTCAATCCTCAATCTTCAATAGAATATCGTCAATTCTCAGTCATCAATACTGAATCCTCAATCTTCAATCTTCAACTCTCAAACCCCAAATCTCATTCCTCAATTTTCAGTCCTCAATCCTCAATATTCAATCCTCAATCCTCAATCCTCAATCCTCAATCCTCAATACTCAATCTGCAACCCTCAATCCTCAGTCCTCACTACTCAATCCTCATTCTTCAATCCTCAATACCGAATCCTAAATCTTCAATCCTCAATCCTCAATCCTCAATCCTCAATCCTCAATTTTCAATCATTAATAATCAATCATCAATCCTCAATCCTCGATCCTCAATCCCCGACCCTCAATCCTCAATGTTCAGTCCTCAATACCGAATCCTCAATCTTCAATCCTCAATCCTCAATCTTCAATCCTCAATCTTAATCACCAATCCTCAATACTCAATCTTCAATCCTCAATCCCCAATCCTCAATCCTCAATCCTCAATCTTCAATTCTCAATCCTCAGTCCTCAAACCTCAATCCTCAATACTCAATCTTCAATCCTCAATCCTCAGTCCTCAATCATCAATCCTCAATCCACAATCCTCAATCCTCAGTCCTCAAACCACAGTCCTCAATCATCAATCCTCAGTTCTCAAACCTTAATCCTCAATCTTCAATCCTCAATCTTCAAAACTCAACATTCAATCCTCAATACTCAATCCCCAACATTCAATGCACAATCCTCAACTATCAAACCACAATCCTCAACCCGCAGTCCTCAATCCTCAATCCCCAATCCTCAATCCTCAATCCTCAATTCTCAAACCTCAATCCTCAAACCTTAATACTCAATCTTCAATCCTCAATCCTCAGTCCTCAATCCTCAATTCTCAATCCTCAGTCCTCAATCCTCAGTCCTCAAACCACAGTGCTCAATAATCAATCCTCAATCCTCAATCCTCAATACTCAATCCTCAGTCCTCAAACCTCAATCCTGAATCCTCAATCCTGAATCCTCAATCTTCAGCCCTCAGTCCTCTACAATCTGTTGTCAATCCTCAATCCTCAATAGAATATCATCAATTCACAGTTTTCATTACTAAATACTCAATCTGCAATCTTCAAATCTCTATCCACAAACATCAATTCTCATCACTCAACCCTCAACACTCAGTCCCCAATCCTCAATATTCTATCCTCAATCCTCAATCCTCAATCCACAATGCTCAGCATTCAATCCTCAATACTCAATCTTTCATGCTCATTCCACAATCCTCAATGCTCAATTCTCGATCCTCAATCGTCAACCTTCATTCCTCAATACTCAATCTTCAATCCTCAATCCTCAATCCTCATCCTTCAATCCTCAATACCCAATCCTCAATCTTCAATCCTCAATCCTCAATCCTCAATTCTCAATCCTCTCTCCTCAATTCTCAATTCTCAATCCTCAGTCCTCAGCCCTCAAACCTCAATCCTCAACCCTCAGCCCTCATCCTCAATCCTCAATCCTCAATCCTCAATCCTCAATCCTCAATCCTCAACCTTCAATCCTCAATACTCAATCTTCAATCCTCAATCCTCAGTCCTCAATCTTCAATCCTCAATGCTCAATCCTCAATCCTCAATCCTCAGTCCTCAATCCTCAATCTTCAATTCTCAAACCTCCATCCTCAATCCTCAATACTCAATCTTCAATCCTCAATCCTCAGTCTTCAATCTTCAATCATCAATGCTCAATCCTCAATCCTCAACCCTCAGTCCTCAATCCTCAATCCTCAATCCTCAAACCTCAATCCTCAATCCTCAAACCTCAATCCTCAATCTTCAATCCTCAATCCTCAGTCCTCAAACCTCAGTCCTGAATCCTCAATCCTGAATCCTCAATCTTCAGCCCTCAGTCCTCTACAATCAGTTGTCAATCCTCATTCCTCTATAGCATATCATCAATTCACAGTTTTCATTACTAAATACTCAATCTGCAATCTTCAAATCTCTATCCACAAACATCCATTCTCATCACTCAGCCCTCATCACTCTATCCCCAATCCTCAATATTCAATCCTCAATCCTCAATCCTCAATCCACAATCCTCAGCCTTCAATCCTCAATACTCAATCTTCAATGCTCATTCCCAATCCTCCATCCTCAATTCTCGATCCTCAATCGTCAACCTTCATTCCTCAATTCTCAATCTTCAATCCTCAGTCCTCAATCCTCAATTTTCAATCATTAATAATCAATCTTCAATCCTGAATCCTCGATCCTCAATGTTCAGTCCTCAATACCGAATCCTCAATCTTCAATCCGCAATCCTCAATCTTCAATCCTCAATCTTAATCACCAATCCTCAATACTCAATCCTCAATCCTCAATCCTCAATCCTCAATCCTCAGTCCTCAATCCTCAATCCTCAATTCTCAAACCTCCATCCTCAATCCTCAATACTCAATCTTCAATCCTCAATCCTCAGTCCTCAATCTTCAATCACCAATGCTCAATCCTCAATCCTCAATCCTCAGTCCTCAATCCTCAATCCTCAATCCTCAGTCCTCAATCCTCAATCCTCAATCCTCAAACCTCAATCCTCAATCCTCAAACCTCAATCCTCAATCTGCAATCCTCAATCTGCAATCCTCAATACTCAATCTTCAATGCTCAATCCTCAATCCTCAATCCTCAATCCTCAATCGTCAATCCCCAATCTTCAATCCTCAATACTCAATCTGCAATCCTCAATCCTCAGTCCTCACTACTCAATCCTCATTCTTCAATCCTCAATACCGAATCCTCAATCTTCAATCCTCAATCCTCAATCCTCAATCCTCAATCCTCAATTTTCAATCATTAATAATCAATCTTCAATCCTCAATCCTCGATCCTCAAACCCCAACCCTCAATCCTCAATGTTCAGTCCTCAATACCGAATCCTCAATCTTCAATCCTCAATCCTCATTCTTGAATCCTCAATCTTAATCACCAATCCTCAATACTCAACCTTCAATCCTCAATCCTCAATCCTCAATCCTCAATCCTCAATCTTCAATTCTCAATACTCAATCTTCAATCCTCAATCCTCAATCCTCAATCCTCAATCCTCGATCTTCAATCCTCAATACTCAATCTTCAATCCTCAATCCTCAATCCTCTATCCTCAATCGTCAGTCTTCAATCCTCAGTGCTCAACCTTTAATCCTCAATACTCAATCCTCAATCCTCAATCCTCATCCTTCAGTCCTCAATACCCAATCCTCAATCTTCAATCCTCAATCCTCAATCTTCATTTCTCAATCCTCGATCCTCAGTCCTCAGACCTCAAACCTCAAACCTCTACTCTCATCCCTCATCCTCAATCCTCAATCGACAATCCGCAATCCTCATCCTTCAATCCTCAATACCCAATCCTCAATCTTCAATCCTCAATCCCCAATCCTCATTTCTCAATCCTCGATCCTCAGTCCTCAGACCTCAAACCCCAATCCTCTACTCTCATCCCTCATCCTCAATCCTCAATCGACAATCCTCAATCCTCAATCCTCAATACTCAGTCCTTAAACCACAGTCCTCAATCATCAATCCTCAGTTCTCAACCCTTAATCCTCAATCTTAAATCCTCAATCTTCAATACTCAACATTCAATCCTCAATCCTCAGCCCCCAATATTCAATGCTCAATCCTCAATTATCAAACTACAATCCTCAAACCGCAGTCCTCAATCCTCAATCCCCAATCCTCAATCCTCAATCCTCAATTCTCGAACCTCAATCCTCAATCCTCAATACTCAATCTTCAATCCTCAATCCTCAATCCTCAATCCTCAATCCTCAATCCTCAATCCTCAATCCTCTATCCTCAGTCCTCAAACCACAGTCCTCAATCATCAATCCTCAATCCTCAATCCTCAATCCTCAATCCTCAGTCCTCAAACCTCAATCCTGAATCCTCAATCCTGAATCCTCAATCTTCAGCACTCAGTCCTCTACAATCAGTTGTCAATCCTCAATCCTCAATAGAATATCATCAATTCACAGTTTTCATTACTAAATACTCAATCTACAATCTTCAAATCTCTATCCACAAACGTCAATCCTCATCACTCAACCCTCAACACTCAGTCCCCAATCCTCAATATTCTATCCTCAATCCTCAATCCTCAATCCACAATCCTCAGCATTCAATCCTCAATACTCAATCTTCCATGCTCATTCCACAATCCTCAATGCTCAATTCTCGATCCTCAATCGTCAACCTTCATTCCTCAATACGCAATTTTCAATCCTCAATCCTCAATCCTCATCCTTCAATCCTCAATACCCAATCCTCAATCTTCAATCCTCAACCCTCAATCCTCAATCCTGAATCCTCAATCCTGAATACTCAATCTTCAGCCCTCAGTCCTCTACAATCAGTTGTCAATCCTCAATCCTCAATCCTCAATCCTCAATCCTCAATCTTCAATCCTCAATACTCAATCTTCAATCCTCAATCCTCAGTCCTCAATCTTCAACCCTCAATGCTCAATTCTCAATCCTCAATCCTCAGTCCTCAATCCTCAATCCTCAATTCTCAAACCTCCATCCTCAATCCTCAATACTCAATCTTCAATCCTCAATCCTCAGTCCTCTATCTTCAATCGTCAATGCTCAATCCTCAATCGTCTATCCTCAGTCCTCAATCCTCAATCCTCAATCCTCAAACCTCAATCCTCAATCCTCAAACCTCAATCCTCAAACCTCAAACCTCAATCTTCAATCCTCAATACTCAATCATCAATCCTCAATCCTCAATCCTCAATCCTCAATCCTCAATCCTCAATCCCCAATCTTCAATCCTCAATACTCAATCTGCAATCCTCAATCCTCAGTCCTCACTACTCAATCCTCATTCTTCAATCCTCAATACCGAATCCTCAATCTTCAATCCTCAATCCTCAATCCTCAATCCTCAATCCTCAATCCTCAATTTTCAATCATTAATAATCAATCTTCAATCCTGAATCCTCGATCCTCAATGTTCAGTCCTCAATACCGAATCCTCAATCTTCAATCCCCAATCCTCAATCTTCAATCCTCAATCTTAATCACCAATCCTCAATACTCAATCCTCAATCCTCAATCCTCAATCCTCAATCCTCAGTCCTCAATCCTCAATCCTCAATTCTCAAACCTCCATCCTCAATCCTCAATACTCAATCTTCAATCCTCAATCCTCAGTCCTCAATCTTCAATCACCAATGCTCAATCCTCAATCCTCAATCCTCAGTCCTCAATCCCCAATCCTCAATCCTCAAACCTCAATCCTCAATCCTCAAACCTCAATCCTCAATCTTCAATCCTCAATACTCAATCTTCAATCCTCAATCCTCAATCCTCAATCCTCAATCCTCAATCCTCAATCCCCAATCTTCAATCCTCAATACTCAATCTGCAATCCTCAATCCTCAGTCCTCACTACTCAATCCTCATTCTTCAATCCTCAATACCGAATCCTCAATATTCAATCCTCAATCCTCAATACTCAATTCTCAATCCTCAATTTTCAATCATTAATAATCAATCTTCAATCCTCAATCCTCGATCCTCAATCCCCAACCCTCAATCCTCAATGTTCAGTCCTCAATACCGAATCCTCAATCTTCAATCCTCAATCCTCAATCTTCAATCCTCAATCTTAATCACCAATCCTCAATACTCAATCTTCAATCCTTAATCCTCAATCCTCAATCCTCAATCCTCAATCTTCAATTCTCAATCCTCAGTCCTCAAACCACAGTCCTCAATCATCAATCCTCAATCCTCAATCCTCAATCCTCAATCCTCAATACTCAGTCCTCAAACCTCAATCCTCAATACTCAATCTTCAATCCTCAATCTTCAGTCCTCAATCCTCAATCCTCAATCCCCAATCCTCAATCCTCAGTCCTCAATCTTCAATCACCAATGCTCAATCCTCAATCCTCAATCCTCAGTCCTCAATCCTCAATCCTCAATCCTCAATCCTCAAACCTCAATCCTCAATCCTCAAACCTCAATCCTCAATCTTCAATCCTCAATACTCAATCCCCAATATTCAATGCGCAATCCTCAATTATCAAACCACAATCCTCAACCCGCAGTCCTCAATCCTCAATCCCCAATCCTCAATCCTCAATCCTCAATTCTCAAACCTCAATCCTCAATCCTCAATACTCAATCTTCAATCCTCAATCCTCTGTCCTCAATCTTCAATCCTCAATGCTCAATCCTCAATCCTCAATCCTCAATCTTCAATTCTCAATACTCAATGTTCAATCCTCAATCCTCAATCCTCAATCCTCAATCCTCGATCTTCAATCCTCAATACTCAATCTTCAATCCTCAATCCTCAATCCTCTATCCTCAATCGTCAGTCTTCAATCCTCAGTGCTCAACCTTTAATCCTCAGTCCTCAACCCTCATTCTTCAATCCTCAATACCCAATCCTCAATCTTCAATCCTCAATCCTCAATCCTCAATTCTCAATCCTCAATCCTCAGTCCTCAGCCCTCAAACCTCAATCCTCAACCCTCAGCCCTCATCCTCAATCCTCAATCCTCAATCCTCAATCCTCAAACTTCAATCCTCAACACTCAATATTCAATCCTCAATCCTCAGTCCTCAATCTTCAATCCTCAATGCTCAATCCTCAATCCTCAATCCTCAATACTTAATCGTCAATCCTCAATCCTTATCCTTCAATCCTCAATACCCAATCCTCAATCTTCAATCCTGAATCCTCAACCTTCATTTCTCAATCCTCGATCCTCAGTCCTCAGACCTCAAACCTCAATCCTCTACTCTCATCCCTCATCCTCAATCCTCAATCGACAATCCGCAATCCTCATCCTTCAATCCTCAATACCCAATCCTCAATCTTCAATCCTCAATCCTCAATCCTCATTTCTCAATCCTCGATCCTCAATCCTCTATCCTCAGTCCTCAAACCACAGTCCTCAATCCTCAATCCTCAATCCCCAATCTTCAATCCTCAATACTCAATCTGCAATCTTCAATCCTCAGTCCTCACTACTCAATCCTCATTCTTCAATCCTCAATACCCAATCGTCAATCTTCAATCCTCAATCCTCAATCCTCATTTCTCAATCCTCGATCCTCAGTCCTCAGACCTCAAACCTCAATCCTCTACTCTCATCCCTCATCCTCAATCCTCAATCGACAATCCGCAATCCTCAATCTTCAATCCTCAATCCTCAATCCTCAATCCTCAATCCTCAGTCCTCAAACCTCAGTCCTGAATCCTCGATCCTGAATCCTCAATCTTCAGCCCTCAGTCCTCTACAATCAGTTGTCAATCCTCATTCTTCAATAGAATATCATCAATTCACAGTTTTCATTACTAAATACTCAATCTGCAATCTTCAAATCTCTATCCACAAACATCAATTCTCATCACTCAGCCCTCATCACTCAGTCCCATATCCTCAATATTCAATCCTCAATCCTCAATCCTCAATCCACAATCCTCAGCCTTCAATCCTCAATACTCAATCTTCAATGCTCATTCCCAATCCTCCATCCTCAATTCTCGATCCTCAATCGTCAACCTTCATTCCTCAATTCTCAATCTTCAATCCTCAGTCCTCAACCCTCATTCTTCAATCCTCAATACCCAATCCTCAATCTTCAATCCTCAATCCTCAATCCTCAATTCTCAATCCTCAATCCTCAGTCCTCAGCCCTCAAACCTCAATCCTCAACCCTCAGCCCTCATCCTCAATCCTCAATCCTCAATCCTCAGTCCTCAATCTTCAATCCTCAATGCTCAATCCTCAATCTTCAATCCTCAATACTCAATCATCAATCCTCAATCCTCAATCCTCAATCCTCAATCCTCAATCCTCAATCCCCAATCTTCAATCCTCAATACTCAATCTGCAATCCTCAATCCTCAGTCCTCACTACTCAATCCTCATTCTTCAATCCTCAATACCGAATCCTCAATCTTCAATCCTCAATCCTCAATCCTCAATCCTCAATCCTCAATTTTCAATCATTAATAATCAATCTTCAATCCTCAATCCTCGATCCTCAATCCCCAACCCTCAATCCTCAATGTTCAGTCCTCAATACCGAATCCTCAATCTTCAATCCTCAATCCTCAATCTTCAATCCTCAATCTTAATCACCAATCCTCAATACTCAATCCTCAATCCTCAATCCTCAATCCTCAATCTTCAATCCTCAATACTCAATCTTCAATCCTCAATCCTCAGTCCTCAATCTTCAATCCTCAATGCTCAATCCTCAATCCTCAATCCTCAGTCCTCAATCCTCAATCCTCAATTCTCAAACCTCCATCCTCAATCCTCAATACTCAATCTTCAATCCTCAATCCTCAGTCCTCAATCTTCAATCACCAATGCTCAATCCTCAATCCTCAATCCTCAGTCCTCAATCCTCAATCCTCAATCCTCAAACCTCAATCCTCAATCCTCAAACCTCAATCCTCAATCTTCAATCCTCAATACTCAATCTTCAATCCTCAATCCTCAATTATCAATCCTCAATCCTCAATCCTCAATCCCCAACCTTCAATCCTCAATACTCAATCTGCAATCCTCAATCCTCAGTCCTCACTACTCAATCCTCATTCTTCAATCCTCAATACCGAATCCTCAATCTTCAATCCTCAATCCTCAATCCTCAATTCTCAATCCTCAATTTTCAATCATTAATAATCAATCTTCAATCCTCAATCCTCGATCCTCAATCCCCAACCCTCAATCCTCAATGTTCAGTCCTCAATACCGAATCCTCAATCTTCAATCCTCAATCCTCAATCTTCAATCCTCAATCTTAATCACCAATCCTCAATACTCAATCTTCATTCCTCAATCCTCAATCCTCAATCCTCAATCCTCAATCTTCAATTCTCAATCCTCAGTCCTCAAACCACAGTCCTCAATCATCAATCCTCAATCCTCAATCCTCAATCCTCAATCCTCAATACTCAGTCCTCAATCCTCAATCCTCAATCCTCAATCCTCAATCCTCAGTCCTCAATCTTCAATCACCAATGCTCAATCCTCAATCCTCAATCCTCAGTCCTCAATCCTCAATCCTCAATCCTCATTCCTCAAACCTCAATCCTCAATCCTCAAACCTCAATCCTCAATCTTCAATCCTCAATACTCAATCTTCAATCCTCAATCCTCAATCGTCAATCCTCAATCCTCAATCCTCAATCACCAATCTTCAATCCTCAATACTCAATCTGCAATCCTCAATTATCAGTCCTCACTACTCAATCCTCATTCTTCAATCCTCAATACCGAATCCTCAATCTTCAATCCTCAATCCTCAGTCCTCAATCCTCAATCCTCAATCCTCAATCCTCAATCCTCAGTCCTCAAACCACAGTCCTCAATCATCAATCCTCTGTTCTCAACCCTTAATCCTCAATGTTCAATCCTCAATCTTCAATACTCAACATTCAATCCTCAATCCTCAATCCCCAATATTCAATGCGCAATCCTCAATTATCAAACCACAATCCTCAACCCGCAGTCCTCAATCCTCAATCCCCAATCCTCAATCCTCAATCCTCAATTCTCAAACCTCAATCCTCAATCCTCAATACTCAATCTTCAATCCTCAATCCTCTGTCCTCAATCTTCAATCCTCAATGCTCAATCCTCAATCCTCAATCCTCAGTCCTCAATCCTCAATCCTCAATCCTCAAACCTCAATCCTCAATCCTCAAACCTCAATCCTCAATCTGCAATCCTCAATACTCAATCTTCAATGCTCAATCCTCAATCCTCAATCACCAATCTTCAATCCTCAATACTCAATCTGCAATCCTCAATTATCAGTCCTCACTACTCAATCCTCATTCTTCAATCCTCAATACCGAATCCTCAATCTTCAATCCTCAATCCTCAATCCTCAATCATCAATCCTCAATTTTCAATCATTAATAATCAATCTTCAATCCTCAATCCTCGATCCTCAAACCCCAACCCTCAATCCTCAATGTTCAGTCCTCAATACCGAATCCTCAATCTTCAATCCTCAATCCTCAATCTTGAATCCTCAATCTTGATCACCAATCCTCAATACTCAACCTTCAATCCTCAATCCTCAATCCTCAATCCTCAATCCTCAATCTTCAATTCTCAATACTCAATCTTCAATCCTCAATCCTCAATCCTCAATCCTCAATCCTCGATCTTCAATCCTCAATACTCAATCTTCAATCCTCAATCCTCAATCCTCTATCCTCAATCGTCAGTCTTCAATCCTCAGTGCTCAACCTTTAATCCTCAATACTCAATCCTCAATCCTCAATCCTCATCCTTCAGTCCTCAATACCCAATCCTCAATCTTCAATCCTCAATCCTCAATCCTCATTTCTCAGTCCTCAATCCTCAGTCCTCAGACCTCAAACCTCAATCCTCTACCCTCATCCCTCATCCTCAATCCTCAATCGACAATCCGCAATCCTCAATCCTCAATCCTCAATCCTCAATCCTCAATCACCAATCTTCAATCCTCAATACTCAATCTGCAATCCTCAATTATCAGTCCTCACTACTCAATCCTCATTCTTCAATCCTCAATACCGAATCCTCAAACCTCAATCCTCAATCCTCAAACCTCAATCCTCAATCTGCAATCCTCAATACTCAATCTTCAATGCTCAATCCTCAATCCTCGATCACCAATCTTCAATCCTCAATACTCAATCTGCAATCCTCAATTATCAGTCCTCACTACTCAATCCTCATTCTTCAATCCTCAATACCGAATCCTCAATCTTCAATCCTCAATCCTCAATCCTCAATCATCAATCCTCAATTTTCAATCATTAATAATCAATCTTCAATCCTCAATCCTCGATCCTCAAACCCCAACCCTCAATCCTCAATGTTCAGTCCTCAATACCGAATCCTCAATCTTCAATCCTCAATCCTCAATCTTGAATCCTCAATCTTAATCACCAATCCTCAATACTCAACCTTCAATCCTCAATCCTCAATCCTCAATCCTCAATCCTCAATCTTCAATTCTCAATACTCAATCTTCAATCCTCAATCCTCAATCCTCAATCCTCAATCCTCGATCTTCAATCCTCAATACTCAATCTTCAATCCTCAATCCTCAATCCTCTATCCTCAATCGTCAGTCTTCAATCCTCAGTGCTCAACCTTTAATCCTCAATACTCAATCCTCAATCCTCAATCCTCATCCTTCAGTCCTCAATACCCAATCCTCAATCTTCAATCCTCAATCCTCAATCCTCATTTCTCAGTCCTCAATCCTCAGTCCTCAGACCTCAAACCTCAATCCTCTACCCTCATCCCTCATCCTCAATCCTCAATCGACAATCCGCAATCCTCAATCTTCAATCCTCAATCCTCAATCCTCAATCCTCAATCCTCAGTCCTCAAACCTCAGTCCTGAATCCTCAACCCTGAATCCTAAATCTTCAGCCCTCAGTCCTCTACAATCAGTTGTTAATCCTCATTCCTCAATAGAATATCATCAACTCACAGTTTTCATTACTAAATACACAATCTGCAATCTTCAAATCACTATCCACAAACATCAATTCTCATCACTCAACCCTCATCACACAGTCCCCAATCCTCAATATTCAATCCTCAATCCTCAATCCTCAATCCACAATCCTCAGCCTTCAATCCTCAATACTCAATCTTCAATGCTCATTCCCAATCCACAATCCTCAATTCTCGATCCTCAATCGTCAACCATCATTCCTCAATTCTCAATCTTCAATCCTCAGTCCTCAACCCTCATTCTTCAATCCTCAATACCCAATCCTCAATCTTCAATCCTCAATCCTCAATCCTCAATTCTCAATCCTCAATCCTCAGTCCTCAGCCCTCAAACCTCAATCCTCAACCCTCAGCCCTCATCCTCAATCCTCAATCCTCGATCCTCAATCCTCAATCTTCAATCCTCAATACTCAATATTCAATCCTCAATCCTCAGTCCTCAATCTTCAATCCTCAATGCTCAATCCTCAATCCTCAATCCTCAGTCCTCAATCCTCAATCCTCAATCCTCAAACCTCAATCCCCAATCCTCAATCCTCAATCCTCAATCCTCAATCCTCAATCCTCGATCCTCAATCTGCAATCCTCAATCCTGAAACCTCGACCCTCAATCCTCCATCATCAATAAAATATCCCGAATTCTCAGTTTTCAATACTCAATCAGCAACCTTCATACCTCAATCTACAAACAACAATTCTGGACCCACAATCCTCAACCCTCAGTCCTCAATCTTCAATCCTCAGTCCTCAATCCCCAGTCCTCAAACCTCTGTCCTCAATCATCAAACCTTAATCCTCAATCCTCAATCGTCATTCCTCAAACCTCAACCATTAATCCTCAATCCTGAGTCCTAATTACTCAATCCTCAATCTTCAATAGAATATCGTCAATTCTCAGTCATCAATACTGAATCCTCAATCTTCAATCTTCAACTCTCAAACCCCAAATCTCATTCCTCAATTTTCAGTCCTCAATCCTCAATATTCAATCCTCAATCCTCAATCCTCAATCCTCAATCCTCAATACTCAATCTGCAACCCTCAATCCTCAGTCCTCACTACTCAATCCTCATTCTTCAATCCTCAATACCGAATCCTAAATCTTCAATCCTCAATCCTCAATCCTCAATCCTCAATCCTCAATTTTCAATCATTAATAATCAATCATCAATCCTCAATCCTCGATCCTCAATCCCCGACCCTCAATCCTCAATGTTCAGTCCTCAATACCGAATCCTCAATCTTCAATCCTCAATCCTCAATCTTCAATCCTCAATCTTAATCACCAATCCTCAATACTCAATCTTCAATCCTCAATCCCCAATCCTCAATCCTCAATCCTCAATCTTCAATTCTCAATCCTCAGTCCTCAAACCTCAATCCTCAATACTCAATCTTCAATCCTCAATCCTCAGTCCTCAATCATCAATCCTCAATCCACAATCCTCAATCCTCAGTCCTCAAACCACAGTCCTCAATCATCAATCCTCAGTTCTCAAACCTTAATCCTCAATCTTCAATCCTCAATCTTCAAAACTCAACATTCAATCCTCAATACTCAATCCCCAACATTCAATGCACAATCCTCAACTATCAAACCACAATCCTCAACCCGCAGTCCTCAATCCTCAATCCCCAATCCTCAATCCTCAATCCTCAATTCTCAAACCTCAATCCTCAAACCTTAATACTCAATCTTCAATCCTCAATCCTCAGTCCTCAATCCTCAATTCTCAATCCTCAGTCCTCAATCCTCAGTCCTCAAACCACAGTGCTCAATAATCAATCCTCAATCCTCAATCCTCAATACTCAATCCTCAGTCCTCAAACCTCAATCCTGAATCCTCAATCCTGAATCCTCAATCTTCAGCCCTCAGTCCTCTACAATCTGTTGTCAATCCTCAATCCTCAATAGAATATCATCAATTCACAGTTTTCATTACTAAATACTCAATCTGCAATCTTCAAATCTCTATCCACAAACATCAATTCTCATCACTCAACCCTCAACACTCAGTCCCCAATCCTCAATATTCTATCCTCAATCCTCAATCCTCAATCCACAATGCTCAGCATTCAATCCTCAATACTCAATCTTTCATGCTCATTCCACAATCCTCAATGCTCAATTCTCGATCCTCAATCGTCAACCTTCATTCCTCAATACTCAATCTTCAATCCTCAATCCTCAATCCTCATCCTTCAATCCTCAATACCCAATCCTCAATCTTCAATCCTCAATCCTCAATCCTCAATTCTCAATCCTCTCTCCTCAATTCTCAATTCTCAATCCTCAGTCCTCAGCCCTCAAACCTCAATCCTCAACCCTCAGCCCTCATCCTCAATCCTCAATCCTCAATCCTCAATCCTCAATCCTCAATCCTCAACCTTCAATCCTCAATACTCAATCTTCAATCCTCAATCCTCAGTCCTCAATCTTCAATCCTCAATGCTCAATCCTCAATCCTCAATCCTCAGTCCTCAATCCTCAATCTTCAATTCTCAAACCTCCATCCTCAATCCTCAATACTCAATCTTCAATCCTCAATCCTCAGTCTTCAATCTTCAATCATCAATGCTCAATCCTCAATCCTCAACCCTCAGTCCTCAATCCTCAATCCTCAATCCTCAAACCTCAATCCTCAATCCTCAAACCTCAATCCTCAATCTTCAATCCTCAATCCTCAGTCCTCAAACCTCAGTCCTGAATCCTCAATCCTGAATCCTCAATCTTCAGCCCTCAGTCCTCTACAATCAGTTGTCAATCCTCATTCCTCTATAGAATATCATCAATTCACAGTTTTCATTACTAAATACTCAATCTGCAATCTTCAAATCTCTATCCACAAACATCCATTCTCATCACTCAGCCCTCATCACTCTATCCCCAATCCTCAATATTCAATCCTCAATCCTCAATCCTCAATCCACAATCCTCAGCCTTCAATCCTCAATACTCAATCTTCAATGCTCATTCCCAATCCTCCATCCTCAATTCTCGATCCTCAATCGTCAACCTTCATTCCTCAATTCTCAATCTTCAATCCTCAGTCCTCAATCCTCAATTTTCAATCATTAATAATCAATCTTCAATCCTGAATCCTCGATCCTCAATGTTCAGTCCTCAATACCGAATCCTCAATCTTCAATCCGCAATCCTCAATCTTCAATCCTCAATCTTAATCACCAATCCTCAATACTCAATCCTCAATCCTCAATCCTCAATCCTCAATCCTCAGTCCTCAATCCTCAATCCTCAATTCTCAAACCTCCATCCTCAATCCTCAATACTCAATCTTCAATCCTCAATCCTCAGTCCTCAATCTTCAATCACCAATGCTCAATCCTCAATCCTCAATCCTCAGTCCTCAATCCTCAATCCTCAATCCTCAGTCCTCAATCCTCAATCCTCAATCCTCAAACCTCAATCCTCAATCCTCAAACCTCAATCCTCAATCTGCAATCCTCAATCTGCAATCCTCAATACTCAATCTTCAATGCTCAATCCTCAATCCTCAATCCTCAATCCTCAATCGTCAATCCCCAATCTTCAATCCTCAATACTCAATCTGCAATCCTCAATCCTCAGTCCTCACTACTCAATCCTCATTCTTCAATCCTCAATACCGAATCCTCAATCTTCAATCCTCAATCCTCAATCCTCAATCCTCAATCCTCAATTTTCAATCATTAATAATCAATCTTCAATCCTCAATCCTCGATCCTCAAACCCCAACCCTCAATCCTCAATGTTCAGTCCTCAATACCGAATCCTCAATCTTCAATCCTCAATCCTCATTCTTGAATCCTCAATCTTAATCACCAATCCTCAATACTCAACCTTCAATCCTCAATCCTCAATCCTCAATCCTCAATCCTCAATCTTCAATTCTCAATACTCAATCTTCAATCCTCAATCCTCAATCCTCAATCCTCAATCCTCGATCTTCAATCCTCAATACTCAATCTTCAATCCTCAATCCTCAATCCTCTATCCTCAATCGTCAGTCTTCAATCCTCAGTGCTCAACCTTTAATCCTCAATACTCAATCCTCAATCCTCAATCCTCATCCTTCAGTCCTCAATACCCAATCCTCAATCTTCAATCCTCAATCCTCAATCTTCATTTCTCAATCCTCGATCCTCAGTCCTCAGACCTCAAACCTCAAACCTCTACTCTCATCCCTCATCCTCAATCCTCAATCGACAATCCGCAATCCTCATCCTTCAATCCTCAATACCCAATCCTCAATCTTCAATCCTCAATCCCCAATCCTCATTTCTCAATCCTCGATCCTCAGTCCTCAGACCTCAAACCCCAATCCTCTACTCTCATCCCTCATCCTCAATCCTCAATCGACAATCCTCAATCCTCAATCCTCAATACTCAGTCCTTAAACCACAGTCCTCAATCATCAATCCTCAGTTCTCAACCCTTAATCCTCAATCTTAAATCCTCAATCTTCAATACTCAACATTCAATCCTCAATCCTCAGCCCCCAATATTCAATGCTCAATCCTCAATTATCAAACTACAATCCTCAAACCGCAGTCCTCAATCCTCAATCCCCAATCCTCAATCCTCAATCCTCAATTCTCGAACCTCAATCCTCAATCCTCAATACTCAATCTTCAATCCTCAATCCTCAATCCTCAATCCTCAATCCTCAATCCTCAATCCTCAATCCTCTATCCTCAGTCCTCAAACCACAGTCCTCAATCATCAATCCTCAATCCTCAATCCTCAATCCTCAATCCTCAGTCCTCAAACCTCAATCCTGAATCCTCAATCCTGAATCCTCAATCTTCAGCACTCAGTCCTCTACAATCAGTTGTCAATCCTCAATCCTCAATAGAATATCATCAATTCACAGTTTTCATTACTAAATACTCAATCTACAATCTTCAAATCTCTATCCACAAACGTCAATCCTCATCACTCAACCCTCAACACTCAGTCCCCAATCCTCAATATTCTATCCTCAATCCTCAATCCTCAATCCACAATCCTCAGCATTCAATCCTCAATACTCAATCTTCCATGCTCATTCCACAATCCTCAATGCTCAATTCTCGATCCTCAATCGTCAACCTTCATTCCTCAATACGCAATTTTCAATCCTCAATCCTCAATCCTCATCCTTCAATCCTCAATACCCAATCCTCAATCTTCAATCCTCAACCCTCAATCCTCAATCCTGAATCCTCAATCCTGAATACTCAATCTTCAGCCCTCAGTCCTCTACAATCAGTTGTCAATCCTCAATCCTCAATCCTCAATCCTCAATCCTCAATCTTCAATCCTCAATACTCAATCTTCAATCCTCAATCCTCAGTCCTCAATCTTCAACCCTCAATGCTCAATTCTCAATCCTCAATCCTCAGTCCTCAATCCTCAATCCTCAATTCTCAAACCTCCATCCTCAATCCTCAATACTCAATCTTCAATCCTCAATCCTCAGTCCTCTATCTTCAATCGTCAATGCTCAATCCTCAATCGTCTATCCTCAGTCCTCAATCCTCAATCCTCAATCCTCAAACCTCAATCCTCAATCCTCAAACCTCAATCCTCAAACCTCAAACCTCAATCTTCAATCCTCAATACTCAATCATCAATCCTCAATCCTCAATCCTCAATCCTCAATCCTCAATCCTCAATCCCCAATCTTCAATCCTCAATACTCAATCTGCAATCCTCAATCCTCAGTCCTCACTACTCAATCCTCATTCTTCAATCCTCAATACCGAATCCTCAATCTTCAATCCTCAATCCTCAATCCTCAATCCTCAATCCTCAATCCTCAATTTTCAATCATTAATAATCAATCTTCAATCCTGAATCCTCGATCCTCAATGTTCAGTCCTCAATACCGAATCCTCAATCTTCAATCCCCAATCCTCAATCTTCAATCCTCAATCTTAATCACCAATCCTCAATACTCAATCCTCAATCCTCAATCCTCAATCCTCAATCCTCAGTCCTCAATCCTCAATCCTCAATTCTCAAACCTCCATCCTCAATCCTCAATACTCAATCTTCAATCCTCAATCCTCAGTCCTCAATCTTCAATCACCAATGCTCAATCCTCAATCCTCAATCCTCAGTCCTCAATCCCCAATCCTCAATCCTCAAACCTCAATCCTCAATCCTCAAACCTCAATCCTCAATCTTCAATCCTCAATACTCAATCTTCAATCCTCAATCCTCAATCCTCAATCCTCAATCCTCAATCCTCAATCCCCAATCTTCAATCCTCAATACTCAATCTGCAATCCTCAATCCTCAGTCCTCACTACTCAATCCTCATTCTTCAATCCTCAATACCGAATCCTCAATATTCAATCCTCAATCCTCAATACTCAATTCTCAATCCTCAATTTTCAATCATTAATAATCAATCTTCAATCCTCAATCCTCGATCCTCAATCCCCAACCCTCAATCCTCAATGTTCAGTCCTCAATACCGAATCCTCAATCTTCAATCCTCAATCCTCAATCTTCAATCCTCAATCTTAATCACCAATCCTCAATACTCAATCTTCAATCCTTAATCCTCAATCCTCAATCCTCAATCCTCAATCTTCAATTCTCAATCCTCAGTCCTCAAACCACAGTCCTCAATCATCAATCCTCAATCCTCAATCCTCAATCCTCAATCCTCAATACTCAGTCCTCAAACCTCAATCCTCAATACTCAATCTTCAATCCTCAATCTTCAGTCCTCAATCCTCAATCCTCAATCCCCAATCCTCAATCCTCAGTCCTCAATCTTCAATCACCAATGCTCAATCCTCAATCCTCAATCCTCAGTCCTCAATCCTCAATCCTCAATCCTCAATCCTCAAACCTCAATCCTCAATCCTCAAACCTCAATCCTCAATCTTCAATCCTCAATACTCAATCCCCAATATTCAATGCGCAATCCTCAATTATCAAACCACAATCCTCAACCCGCAGTCCTCAATCCTCAATCCCCAATCCTCAATCCTCAATCCTCAATTCTCAAACCTCAATCCTCAATCCTCAATACTCAATCTTCAATCCTCAATCCTCTGTCCTCAATCTTCAATCCTCAATGCTCAATCCTCAATCCTCAATCCTCAATCTTCAATTCTCAATACTCAATGTTCAATCCTCAATCCTCAATCCTCAATCCTCAATCCTCGATCTTCAATCCTCAATACTCAATCTTCAATCCTCAATCCTCAATCCTCTATCCTCAATCGTCAGTCTTCAATCCTCAGTGCTCAACCTTTAATCCTCAGTCCTCAACCCTCATTCTTCAATCCTCAATACCCAATCCTCAATCTTCAATCCTCAATCCTCAATCCTCAATTCTCAATCCTCAATCCTCAGTCCTCAGCCCTCAAACCTCAATCCTCAACCCTCAGCCCTCATCCTCAATCCTCAATCCTCAATCCTCAATCCTCAAACTTCAATCCTCAACACTCAATATTCAATCCTCAATCCTCAGTCCTCAATCTTCAATCCTCAATGCTCAATCCTCAATCCTCAATCCTCAATACTTAATCGTCAATCCTCAATCCTTATCCTTCAATCCTCAATACCCAATCCTCAATCTTCAATCCTGAATCCTCAACCTTCATTTCTCAATCCTCGATCCTCAGTCCTCAGACCTCAAACCTCAATCCTCTACTCTCATCCCTCATCCTCAATCCTCAATCGACAATCCGCAATCCTCATCCTTCAATCCTCAATACCCAATCCTCAATCTTCAATCCTCAATCCTCAATCCTCATTTCTCAATCCTCGATCCTCAATCCTCTATCCTCAGTCCTCAAACCACAGTCCTCAATCCTCAATCCTCAATCCCCAATCTTCAATCCTCAATACTCAATCTGCAATCTTCAATCCTCAGTCCTCACTACTCAATCCTCATTCTTCAATCCTCAATACCCAATCGTCAATCTTCAATCCTCAATCCTCAATCCTCATTTCTCAATCCTCGATCCTCAGTCCTCAGACCTCAAACCTCAATCCTCTACTCTCATCCCTCATCCTCAATCCTCAATCGACAATCCGCAATCCTCAATCTTCAATCCTCAATCCTCAATCCTCAATCCTCAATCCTCAGTCCTCAAACCTCAGTCCTGAATCCTCGATCCTGAATCCTCAATCTTCAGCCCTCAGTCCTCTACAATCAGTTGTCAATCCTCATTCTTCAATAGAATATCATCAATTCACAGTTTTCATTACTAAATACTCAATCTGCAATCTTCAAATCTCTATCCACAAACATCAATTCTCATCACTCAGCCCTCATCACTCAGTCCCATATCCTCAATATTCAATCCTCAATCCTCAATCCTCAATCCACAATCCTCAGCCTTCAATCCTCAATACTCAATCTTCAATGCTCATTCCCAATCCTCCATCCTCAATTCTCGATCCTCAATCGTCAACCTTCATTCCTCAATTCTCAATCTTCAATCCTCAGTCCTCAACCCTCATTCTTCAATCCTCAATACCCAATCCTCAATCTTCAATCCTCAATCCTCAATCCTCAATTCTCAATCCTCAATCCTCAGTCCTCAGCCCTCAAACCTCAATCCTCAACCCTCAGCCCTCATCCTCAATCCTCAATCCTCAATCCTCAGTCCTCAATCTTCAATCCTCAATGCTCAATCCTCAATCTTCAATCCTCAATACTCAATCATCAATCCTCAATCCTCAATCCTCAATCCTCAATCCTCAATCCTCAATCCCCAATCTTCAATCCTCAATACTCAATCTGCAATCCTCAATCCTCAGTCCTCACTACTCAATCCTCATTCTTCAATCCTCAATACCGAATCCTCAATCTTCAATCCTCAATCCTCAATCCTCAATCCTCAATCCTCAATTTTCAATCATTAATAATCAATCTTCAATCCTCAATCCTCGATCCTCAATCCCCAACCCTCAATCCTCAATGTTCAGTCCTCAATACCGAATCCTCAATCTTCAATCCTCAATCCTCAATCTTCAATCCTCAATCTTAATCACCAATCCTCAATACTCAATCCTCAATCCTCAATCCTCAATCCTCAATCTTCAATCCTCAATACTCAATCTTCAATCCTCAATCCTCAGTCCTCAATCTTCAATCCTCAATGCTCAATCCTCAATCCTCAATCCTCAGTCCTCAATCCTCAATCCTCAATTCTCAAACCTCCATCCTCAATCCTCAATACTCAATCTTCAATCCTCAATCCTCAGTCCTCAATCTTCAATCACCAATGCTCAATCCTCAATCCTCAATCCTCAGTCCTCAATCCTCAATCCTCAATCCTCAAACCTCAATCCTCAATCCTCAAACCTCAATCCTCAATCTTCAATCCTCAATACTCAATCTTCAATCCTCAATCCTCAATTATCAATCCTCAATCCTCAATCCTCAATCCCCAACCTTCAATCCTCAATACTCAATCTGCAATCCTCAATCCTCAGTCCTCACTACTCAATCCTCATTCTTCAATCCTCAATACCGAATCCTCAATCTTCAATCCTCAATCCTCAATCCTCAATTCTCAATCCTCAATTTTCAATCATTAATAATCAATCTTCAATCCTCAATCCTCGATCCTCAATCCCCAACCCTCAATCCTCAATGTTCAGTCCTCAATACCGAATCCTCAATCTTCAATCCTCAATCCTCAATCTTCAATCCTCAATCTTAATCACCAATCCTCAATACTCAATCTTCATTCCTCAATCCTCAATCCTCAATCCTCAATCCTCAATCTTCAATTCTCAATCCTCAGTCCTCAAACCACAGTCCTCAATCATCAATCCTCAATCCTCAATCCTCAATCCTCAATCCTCAATACTCAGTCCTCAATCCTCAATCCTCAATCCTCAATCCTCAATCCTCAGTCCTCAATCTTCAATCACCAATGCTCAATCCTCAATCCTCAATCCTCAGTCCTCAATCCTCAATCCTCAATCCTCATTCCTCAAACCTCAATCCTCAATCCTCAAACCTCAATCCTCATTCTTCAATCCTCAATACTCAATCTTCAATCCTCAATCCTCAATCGTCAATCCTCAATCCTCAATCCTCAATCACCAATCTTCAATCCTCAATACTCAATCTGCAATCCTCAATTATCAGTCCTCACTACTCAATCCTCATTCTTCAATCCTCAATACCGAATCCTCAATCTTCAATCCTCAATCCTCAGTCCTCAATCCTCAATCCTCAATCCTCAATCCTCAATCCTCAGTCCTCAAACCACAGTCCTCAATCATCAATCCTCTGTTCTCAACCCTTAATCCTCAATGTTCAATCCTCAATCTTCAATACTCAACATTCAATCCTCAATCCTCAATCCCCAATATTCAATGCGCAATCCTCAATTATCAAACCACAATCCTCAACCCGCAGTCCTCAATCCTCAATCCCCAATCCTCAATCCTCAATCCTCAATTCTCAAACCTCAATCCTCAATCCTCAATACTCAATCTTCAATCCTCAATCCTCTGTCCTCAATCTTCAATCCTCAATGCTCAATCCTCAATCCTCAATCCTCAGTCCTCAATCCTCAATCCTCAATCCTCAAACCTCAATCCTCAATCCTCAAACCTCAATCCTCAATCTGCAATCCTCAATACTCAATCTTCAATGCTCAATCCTCAATCCTCAATCACCAATCTTCAATCCTCAATACTCAATCTGCAATCCTCAATTATCAGTCCTCACTACTCAATCCTCATTCTTCAATCCTCAATACCGAATCCTCAATCTTCAATCCTCAATCCTCAATCCTCAATCATCAATCCTCAATTTTCAATCATTAATAATCAATCTTCAATCCTCAATCCTCGATCCTCAAACCCCAACCCTCAATCCTCAATGTTCAGTCCTCAATACCGAATCCTCAATCTTCAATCCTCAATCCTCAATCTTGAATCCTCAATCTTGATCACCAATCCTCAATACTCAACCTTCAATCCTCAATCCTCAATCCTCAATCCTCAATCCTCAATCTTCAATTCTCAATACTCAATCTTCAATCCTCAATCCTCAATCCTCAATCCTCAATCCTCGATCTTCAATCCTCAATACTCAATCTTCAATCCTCAATCCTCAATCCTCTATCCTCAATCGTCAGTCTTCAATCCTCAGTGCTCAACCTTTAATCCTCAATACTCAATCCTCAATCCTCAATCCTCATCCTTCAGTCCTCAATACCCAATCCTCAATCTTCAATCCTCAATCCTCAATCCTCATTTCTCAGTCCTCAATCCTCAGTCCTCAGACCTCAAACCTCAATCCTCTACCCTCATCCCTCATCCTCAATCCTCAATCGACAATCCGCAATCCTCAATCCTCAATCCTCAATCCTCAATCCTCAATCACCAATCTTCAATCCTCAATACTCAATCTGCAATCCTCAATTATCAGTCCTCACTACTCAATCCTCATTCTTCAATCCTCAATACCGAATCCTCAAACCTCAATCCTCAATCCTCAAACCTCAATCCTCAATCTGCAATCCTCAATACTCAATCTTCAATGCTCAATCCTCAATCCTCGATCACCAATCTTCAATCCTCAATACTCAATCTGCAATCCTCAATTATCAGTCCTCACTACTCAATCCTCATTCTTCAATCCTCAATACCGAATCCTCAATCTTCAATCCTCAATCCTCAATCCTCAATCATCAATCCTCAATTTTCAATCATTAATAATCAATCTTCAATCCTCAATCCTCGATCCTCAAACCCCAACCCTCAATCCTCAATGTTCAGTCCTCAATACCGAATCCTCAATCTTCAATCCTCAATCCTCAATCTTGAATCCTCAATCTTAATCACCAATCCTCAATACTCAACCTTCAATCCTCAATCCTCAATCCTCAATCCTCAATCCTCAATCTTCAATTCTCAATACTCAATCTTCAATCCTCAATCCTCAATCCTCAATCCTCAATCCTCGATCTTCAATCCTCAATACTCAATCTTCAATCCTCAATCCTCAATCCTCTATCCTCAATCGTCAGTCTTCAATCCTCAGTGCTCAACCTTTAATCCTCAATACTCAATCCTCAATCCTCAATCCTCATCCTTCAGTCCTCAATACCCAATCCTCAATCTTCAATCCTCAATCCTCAATCCTCATTTCTCAGTCCTCAATCCTCAGTCCTCAGACCTCAAACCTCAATCCTCTACCCTCATCCCTCATCCTCAATCCTCAATCGACAATCCGCAATCCTCAATCTTCAATCCTCAATCCTCAATCCTCAATCCTCAATCCTCAGTCCTCAAACCTCAGTCCTGAATCCTCAACCCTGAATCCTAAATCTTCAGCCCTCAGTCCTCTACAATCAGTTGTTAATCCTCATTCCTCAATAGAATATCATCAACTCACAGTTTTCATTACTAAATACACAATCTGCAATCTTCAAATCACTATCCACAAACATCAATTCTCATCACTCAACCCTCATCACACAGTCCCCAATCCTCAATATTCAATCCTCAATCCTCAATCCTCAATCCACAATCCTCAGCCTTCAATCCTCAATACTCAATCTTCAATGCTCATTCCCAATCCACAATCCTCAATTCTCGATCCTCAATCGTCAACCATCATTCCTCAATTCTCAATCTTCAATCCTCAGTCCTCAACCCTCATTCTTCAATCCTCAATACCCAATCCTCAATCTTCAATCCTCAATCCTCAATCCTCAATTCTCAATCCTCAATCCTCAGTCCTCAGCCCTCAAACCTCAATCCTCAACCCTCAGCCCTCATCCTCAATCCTCAATCCTCGATCCTCAATCCTCAATCTTCAATCCTCAATACTCAATATTCAATCCTCAATCCTCAGTCCTCAATCTTCAATCCTCAATGCTCAATCCTCAATCCTCAATCCTCAGTCCTCAATCCTCAATCCTCAATCCTCAAACCTCAATCCCCAATCCTCAATCCTCAATCCTCAATCCTCAATCCTCAATCCTCGATCCTCAATCTGCAATCCTCAATCCTGAAACCTCGACCCTCAATCCTCCATCATCAATAAAATATCCCGAATTCTCAGTTTTCAATACTCAATCAGCAACCTTCATACCTCAATCTACAAACAACAATTCTGGACCCACAATCCTCAACCCTCAGTCCTCAATCTTCAATCCTCAGTCCTCAATCCCCAGTCCTCAAACCTCTGTCCTCAATCATCAAACCTTAATCCTCAATCCTCAATCGTCATTCCTCAAACCTCAACCATTAATCCTCAATCCTGAGTCCTAATTACTCAATCCTCAATCTTCAATAGAATATCGTCAATTCTCAGTCATCAATACTGAATCCTCAATCTTCAATCTTCAACTCTCAAACCCCAAATCTCATTCCTCAATTTTCAGTCCTCAATCCTCAATATTCAATCCTCAATCCTCAATCCTCAATCCTCAATCCTCAATACTCAATCTGCAACCCTCAATCCTCAGTCCTCACTACTCAATCCTCATTCTTCAATCCTCAATACCGAATCCTAAATCTTCAATCCTCAATCCTCAATCCTCAATCCTCAATCCTCAATTTTCAATCATTAATAATCAATCATCAATCCTCAATCCTCGATCCTCAATCCCCGACCCTCAATCCTCAATGTTCAGTCCTCAATACCGAATCCTCAATCTTCAATCCTCAATCCTCAATCTTCAATCCTCAATCTTAATCACCAATCCTCAATACTCAATCTTCAATCCTCAATCCCCAATCCTCAATCCTCAATCCTCAATCTTCAATTCTCAATCCTCAGTCCTCAAACCTCAATCCTCAATACTCAATCTTCAATCCTCAATCCTCAGTCCTCAATCATCAATCCTCAATCCACAATCCTCAATCCTCAGTCCTCAAACCACAGTCCTCAATCATCAATCCTCAGTTCTCAAACCTTAATCCTCAATCTTCAATCCTCAATCTTCAAAACTCAACATTCAATCCTCAATACTCAATCCCCAACATTCAATGCACAATCCTCAACTATCAAACCACAATCCTCAACCCGCAGTCCTCAATCCTCAATCCCCAATCCTCAATCCTCAATCCTCAATTCTCAAACCTCAATCCTCAAACCTTAATACTCAATCTTCAATCCTCAATCCTCAGTCCTCAATCCTCAATTCTCAATCCTCAGTCCTCAATCCTCAGTCCTCAAACCACAGTGCTCAATAATCAATCCTCAATCCTCAATCCTCAATACTCAATCCTCAGTCCTCAAACCTCAATCCTGAATCCTCAATCCTGAATCCTCAATCTTCAGCCCTCAGTCCTCTACAATCTGTTGTCAATCCTCAATCCTCAATAGAATATCATCAATTCACAGTTTTCATTACTAAATACTCAATCTGCAATCTTCAAATCTCTATCCACAAACATCAATTCTCATCACTCAACCCTCAACACTCAGTCCCCAATCCTCAATATTCTATCCTCAATCCTCAATCCTCAATCCACAATGCTCAGCATTCAATCCTCAATACTCAATCTTTCATGCTCATTCCACAATCCTCAATGCTCAATTCTCGATCCTCAATCGTCAACCTTCATTCCTCAATACTCAATCTTCAATCCTCAATCCTCAATCCTCATCCTTCAATCCTCAATACCCAATCCTCAATCTTCAATCCTCAATCCTCAATCCTCAATTCTCAATCCTCTCTCCTCAATTCTCAATTCTCAATCCTCAGTCCTCAGCCCTCAAACCTCAATCCTCAACCCTCAGCCCTCATCCTCAATCCTCAATCCTCAATCCTCAATCCTCAATCCTCAATCCTCAACCTTCAATCCTCAATACTCAATCTTCAATCCTCAATCCTCAGTCCTCAATCTTCAATCCTCAATGCTCAATCCTCAATCCTCAATCCTCAGTCCTCAATCCTCAATCTTCAATTCTCAAACCTCCATCCTCAATCCTCAATACTCAATCTTCAATCCTCAATCCTCAGTCTTCAATCTTCAATCATCAATGCTCAATCCTCAATCCTCAACCCTCAGTCCTCAATCCTCAATCCTCAATCCTCAAACCTCAATCCTCAATCCTCAAACCTCAATCCTCAATCTTCAATCCTCAATCCTCAGTCCTCAAACCTCAGTCCTGAATCCTCAATCCTGAATCCTCAATCTTCAGCCCTCAGTCCTCTACAATCAGTTGTCAATCCTCATTCCTCTATAGAATATCATCAATTCACAGTTTTCATTACTAAATACTCAATCTGCAATCTTCAAATCTCTATCCACAAACATCCATTCTCATCACTCAGCCCTCATCACTCTATCCCCAATCCTCAATATTCAATCCTCAATCCTCAATCCTCAATCCACAATCCTCAGCCTTCAATCCTCAATACTCAATCTTCAATGCTCATTCCCAATCCTCCATCCTCAATTCTCGATCCTCAATCGTCAACCTTCATTCCTCAATTCTCAATCTTCAATCCTCAGTCCTCAATCCTCAATTTTCAATCATTAATAATCAATCTTCAATCCTGAATCCTCGATCCTCAATGTTCAGTCCTCAATACCGAATCCTCAATCTTCAATCCCAATCCTCAATCTTCAATCCTCAATCTTAATCACCAATCCTCAATACTCAATCCTCAATCCTCAATCCTCAATCCTCAATCCTCAGTCCTCAATCCTCAATCCTCAATTCTCAAACCTCCATCCTCAATCCTCAATACTCAATCTTCAATCCTCAATCCTCAGTCCTCAATCTTCAATCACCAATGCTCAATCCTCAATCCTCAATCCTCAGTCCTCAATCCTCAATCCTCAATCCTCAAACCTCAATCCTCAATCCTCAAACCTCAATCCTCAATCTTCAATCCTCAATACTCAATCTTCAATCCTCAATCCTCAATCCTCAATCCTCAATCCTCAATCCTCAATCCCCAATCTTCAATCCTCAATACTCAATCTGCAATCCTCAATCCTCAGTCCTCACTACTCAATCCTCATTCTTCAATCCTCAATACCGAATCCTCAATATTCAATCCTCAATCCTCAATACTCAATTCTCAATCCTCAATTTTCAATCATTAATAATCAATCTTCAATCCTCAATCCTCGATCCTCAATCCCCAACCCTCAATCCTCAATGTTCAGTCCTCAATACCGAATCCTCAATCTTCAATCCTCAATCCTCAATCTTCAATCCTCAATCTTAATCACCAATCCTCAATACTCAATCTTCAATCCTTAATCCTCAATCCTCAATCCTCAATCCTCAATCTTCAATTCTCAATCCTCAGTCCTCAAACCACAGTCCTCAATCATCAATCCTCAATCCTCAATCCTCAATCCTCAATCCTCAATACTCAGTCCTCAAACCTCAATCCTCAATACTCAATCTTCAATCCTCAATCTTCAGTCCTCAATCCTCAATCCTCAATCCCCAATCCTCAATCCTCAGTCCTCAATCTTCAATCACCAATGCTCAATCCTCAATCCTCAATCCTCAGTCCTCAATCCTCAATCCTCAATCCTCAATCCTCAAACCTCAATCCTCAATCCTCAAACCTCAATCCTCAATCTTCAATCCTCAATACTCAATCCCCAATATTCAATGCGCAATCCTCAATTATCAAACCACAATCCTCAACCCGCAGTCCTCAATCCTCAATCCCCAATCCTCAATCCTCAATCCTCAATTCTCAAACCTCAATCCTCAATCCTCAATACTCAATCTTCAATCCTCAATCCTCTGTCCTCAATCTTCAATCCTCAATGCTCAATCCTCAATCCTCAATCCTCAATCTTCAATTCTCAATACTCAATGTTCAATCCTCAATCCCCAATCCTCAATCCTCAATCCTCGATCTTCAATCCTCAATACTCAATCTTCAATCCTCAATCCTCAATCCTCTATCCTCAATCGTCAGTCTTCAATCCTCAGTGCTCAACCTTTAATCCTCAGTCCTCAACCCTCATTCTTCAATCCTCAATACCCAATCCTCAATCTTCAATCCTCAATCCTCAATCCTCAATTCTCAATCCTCAATCCTCAGTCCTCAGCCCTCAAACCTCAATCCTCAACCCTCAGCCCTCATCCTCAATCCTCAATCCTCAATCCTCAATCCTCAAACTTCAATCCTCAACACTCAATATTCAATCCTCAATCCTCAGTCCTCAATCTTCAATCCTCAATGCTCAATCCTCAATCCTCAATCCTCAATACTTAATCGTCAATCCTCAATCCTTATCCTTCAATCCTCAATACCCAATCCTCAATCTTCAATCCTGAATCCTCAACCTTCATTTCTCAATCCTCGATCCTCAGTCCTCAGACCTCAAACCTCAATCCTCTACTCTCATCCCTCATCCTCAATCCTCAATCGACAATCCGCAATCCTCATCCTTCAATCCTCAATACCCAATCCTCAATCTTCAATCCTCAATCCTCAATCCTCATTTCTCAATCCTCGATCCTCAATCCTCTATCCTCAGTCCTCAAACCACAGTCCTCAATCCTCAATCCTCAATCCCCAATCTTCAATCCTCAATACTCAATCTGCAATCTTCAATCCTCAGTCCTCACTACTCAATCCTCATTCTTCAATCCTCAATACCCAATCGTCAATCTTCAATCCTCAATCCTCAATCCTCATTTCTCAATCCTCGATCCTCAGTCCTCAGACCTCAAACCTCAATCCTCTACTCTCATCCCTCATCCTCAATCCTCAATCGACAATCCGCAATCCTCAATCTTCAATCCTCAATCCTCAATCCTCAATCCTCAATCCTCAGTCCTCAAACCTCAGTCCTGAATCCTCGATCCTGAATCCTCAATCTTCAGCCCTCAGTCCTCTACAATCAGTTGTCAATCCTCATTCTTCAATAGAATATCATCAATTCACAGTTTTCATTACTAAATACTCAATCTGCAATCTTCAAATCTCTATCCACAAACATCAATTCTCATCACTCAGCCCTCATCACTCAGTCCCATATCCTCAATATTCAATCCTCAATCCTCAATCCTCAATCCACAATCCTCAGCCTTCAATCCTCAATACTCAATCTTCAATGCTCATTCCCAATCCTCCATCCTCAATTCTCGATCCTCAATCGTCAACCTTCATTCCTCAATTCTCAATCTTCAATCCTCAGTCCTCAACCCTCATTCTTCAATCCTCAATACCCAATCCTCAATCTTCAATCCTCAATCCTCAATCCTCAATTCTCAATCCTCAATCCTCAGTCCTCAGCCCTCAAACCTCAATCCTCAACCCTCAGCCCTCATCCTCAATCCTCAATCCTCAATCCTCAGTCCTCAATCTTCAATCCTCAATGCTCAATCCTCAATCTTCAATCCTCAATACTCAATCATCAATCCTCAATCCTCAATCCTCAATCCTCAATCCTCAATCCTCAATCCCCAATCTTCAATCCTCAATACTCAATCTGCAATCCTCAATCCTCAGTCCTCACTACTCAATCCTCATTCTTCAATCCTCAATACCGAATCCTCAATCTTCAATCCTCAATCCTCAATCCTCAATCCTCAATCCTCAATTTTCAATCATTAATAATCAATCTTCAATCCTCAATCCTCGATCCTCAATCCCCAACCCTCAATCCTCAATGTTCAGTCCTCAATACCGAATCCTCAATCTTCAATCCTCAATCCTCAATCTTCAATCCTCAATCTTAGTCACCAATCCTCAATACTCAATCCTCAATCCTCAATCCTCAATCCTCAATCTTCAATCCTCAATACTCAATCTTCAATCCTCAATCCTCAGTCCTCAATCTTCAATCCTCAATGCTCAATCCTCAATCCTCAATCCTCAGTCCTCAATCCTCAATCCTCAGTCCTCAATCTTCAATCACCAATGCTCAATCCTCAATCCTCAATCCTCAGTCCTCAATCCTCAATCCTCAATCCTCAAACCTCAATCCTCAATCCTCAAACCTCAATCCTCAATCTTCAATCCTCAATACTCAATCTTCAATCCTCAATCCTCAATCCTCAATCCTCAATCCTCAATCCTCAATCCCCAATCTTCAATCCTCAATACTCAATCTGCAATCCTCAATCCTCAGTCCTCACTACTCAATCCTCATTCTTCAATCCTCAATACCGAATCCTCAATATTCAATCCTCAATCCTCAATACTCAATTCTCAATCCTCAATTTTCAATCATTAATAATCAATCTTCAATCCTCAATCCTCGATCCTCAATCCCCAACCCTCAATCCTCAATGTTCAGTCCTCAATACCGAATCCTCAATCTTCAATCCTCAATCCTCAATCTTCAATCCTCAATCTTAATCACCAATCCTCAATACTCAATCTTCAATCCTTAATCCTCAATCCT